>NC_133327.1:533004799-533331043 GCF_042186555.1 Aquarana catesbeiana
CATAGAGCTCTACGACCTTGGGACAAGGAAGTGGACCCTCCCAGGGACATAATTTGCTGATTTATTGACTTTCAGCCTAAAGAGGACATTTTGCAGAGAGCGAGGGAAAAGGAAGTGTTTACAGTCATTGAGGCAGATGTGAAAGTATTCCAGGTCCTTTCCCCATCACCCTGCAAAACAGGAAAGCTTTGTGCTCAATCCTACTTGCAATGAAGGAAATAAATATATCCTACAGGTAGTGCTATCCCTTCAGTCTGAATGCAACCCATCACAAGAGAACACTGATTCTGCAGATTCTGGATGATCTAGACAAGTTCTTTGATATACTCCAGTTATATGGTACATAGAAATGTTGGTCATGACACATATAAAGAAGACACATTCTTCTCACTGATCACCTATGTAAGGGACATACTTCTCACTGATCACCTATGTAAGGGACATTCCCCTCACCGACCACCTGTATAAGGTGCATTCTTCCTACTTACCACCAATGTAAGGGAGCAGCATGTGTACGGAGCTGATGCAAGTGCCCGGTGGGCGCAATGACCTCTGGGCTCCTGCGATCGCGTGTGACAGAGCGAGAACTGGGATCTGTGTGTATAAACACACAGATCCCGGTTCTCTCGGGGGAGAAGAGACAGATCGTGTGTTCATACTATGTATGAACACCGATCTCTCTCTCCTCCTAGACAGTCCCATCCCCCCTTCAGTTAGAACACACCTAGGGAACACCGTTAACCCCTTGATCGTCTCCTAGTGTTAACCCCTTCCCTGCCAGTGACATTTATACATTAATCGGTGCATTTTTATAGCACTGATCACTGTATAATTGTCAATGGCCCCAAAAATGTGTCAGAAGTGTCCGATGTGTCCGCTGCAATATCGCAGTCCTGTTTAAAAATTGCTTTTTTTGCCACCATTACTAGTAAAAAAAATAATAAAAATGCAGGGGGCTGCACATGCAGCACGGGGTTCTTCCAAAGAAGTGGGGTTCTTTAAATAAGCGACACTTCAGCTCTTCCATCATCCATCTGAACATTTTCTTCTCTCTTCACAGGTAAATCTGCGTTTATACTTCTATCTACCTTAAACTGAACATAGACTGACTGCTCAAATGCATATTTGGTAAATCTGCGTCTATACATCAATCTACCTTAAACTGAACATTGACTGACTGCTCAAATGCATATTTAGTAAATCTGCGTTTATACTTCCATCTACCTTAAACTGAACATTGACTGACCGCTCATATGCATATTTGGTAAACCTGTTTGTCACCGCTGTTGCAACTCCATTTGTAGCCATGCTCACATTATTTCAATTTAGCTATTAAGTCTTACCTACATTATGGGTTCCCTTATCTTTACAATTTTGGCCTTTTGGTCCTCTTGCAGTTTGATTGTGATGTGAAAAGTTTTGCTCTGCTAGTTGTGTGCCTAATATTACCTCCTGATTAATTGCCAGATTCAATCCACACCCAACAAAGTATAAAAACAAGGCCTTCTTTACGGGGGAACACATGCAGGGGGCTACACATGCAGGGGGTTCTTTCAAAGAAGTAGGGTTCTTTAAATAAGTGGCACTTCCGCTCTTGCACTTCAGCAATTTGCACAAAGCAAACCACAGCAGACTGCAGGTGACCTCATTTCCAAATTATTTCACCTTCCACTATTTACCTCTGCTCCTTTTCAGAATTGCAGTCTCTCTCTCTCCTCAAACTCACTTTTCTTCACCCCTCTTCTCCACCCCACAATCTGTACATATCACCCTCACTTCTTCCCTCCCCCTATTACTGCACTCATCACCTCTTTCTAACTCTAAGCCCACTTGCTAACAAACCCCCCAGGACACTGAAGCATGTCCCCTCATACAAATCGTATTCTCATATTGCCTCCCTTACTCTTCTGCTTATCCTAAGCGCTGGAGAAATTTCCCCAAACCCTGGGCCTCCCTTATTTAACTGTACCCAATACACCCATCACCATCACCCTACACCCTCTGGCAGTATGCGTGCCTCCCTATGACAGTGGGCACCTTCTGTGCTCACATATCAGCTATCCACACATGGTGTTGGGGGCGGAACCTCCTGGGCTCTTCCGGGGTTAAATTGGAGGTCAGGCATGGCTTGCATTTCAATTTCACTCTTCACTGAGGATACACACAGCTCTGGAGGTTTCCTGCTGTGTTTCATTACTCTTATACTCAAGATATTCACCATATTCAGGTACTTACCATTTTCACCTCTTGAAACTTGTTATATTTAGGCACACTTGCATATCTCATACATAGTTTTATTACTTGAGCACATATTTTTATTCTTTTTTTTTTTTTTTTTAATATCACACATCCCACCACACTATCACAGTCTGCCTCTCTTTCCTCTCCACCTTTTTCATCTTCCTCTGATGCACGGGACATGACGAAACTTCCCTGTGGCATTCCCCGTGACATCACAGGGAAGTCCCGTCAAGTCACTGTGCATCAGAGGGGGGCGGGGTCACCGGGTGTTCTTTAAAAACCGTCAGAAGAGGAGATGCGTCACATAGCGGGAGTCTGGGTGCGGAGCGGCCCGGAGAAGAAAATGAAGAGGAGAAGAAGATGAAGAGATTTTTGGGGGGACCTGAAGGGCCTGGTATGGAATTTAGGGGGACCCCCACATCATTTTTTTTTAAATTTTGGTTCGGGGTTCCCCTGTGGGGAATTCCCATGCCGTTTTTATCAATGAACTTTTATGTGTATTGTCGGACCGGCAATGCTATAGCCGCAAGTAGTTTTAAATGACTTTTTTCCTTTGAAATGTCATTTTGCTGTCAGACTGTTCTAAACACGGGAAACATGCGCCCCTTTACAGGCATACTATAGACACCCCCCAGCTACGAAATTTAAAGGGATATTACACTTTTATTGTTTGACTTTAAGCATTATTAAAATCCCCTAATAACAGACTTGTGTGCCTCCCACAAGGTTGCTCTTGCTATTTCAGGGGTATCGTTTTCCCGAAAATATTTCTCGATCTCGTCTTTTATGGTTTTTACTGTGTCTCTATCTTCCAGTAATTCTTCGTTGATACGCCATGTACCTCTTCCTGTAGACTCTCCACGAAAGTTTATCTGTGTAGAGACTGGGGAATGGTCAGAGGACTGATGATTCTATTTCTGTTTCAAATACTTCCTCCAGTGATCTATGTTCCAGCAAGATATAGTCCAGTCTCGTGTGGATTCTATGTACTGTTAAAAAGTATGTGTAGTCCTTTATACCAGGGTGTTGTATTCGCCAGATGTCGACTAATTGCAGTTCATGTAGTTTTTTTTTGACCATCCTTAGTTGTTTTCTTTCTCTATCTGGTACAGTAGAGGTGGAATCTAAATTATAATCCATAGTGAAGTTAAAATCACCTGCTACTGTTAATTTACCCTGATTGAAGTCACTCAACTCTTGAAATTAATATCTAAAAATTAATATCTATAGGAGCAAGAAATAAGAAAGAAAAGAGAAAAATATGCTAAATCTTCAAAATGAAATCCACAAACTGGAACAAAGACATAAAAAAGAAGTTAAAAAGGAAATACATCGGTCCTTAATCTTTAAAAGAGAACAACTAAAAGATCTGATGGAAAAAGAAGACAGAAAGGAAATCAATAGGGTAGTAAGTGAGAGATTCAGGACAGGAAATAAAGCAGGAAAACACCTCGCGTACATCCTAAGAAAAAAAAGACCTTAAATTATATAGAGAAGATAAAAAATGAAAAGGGAGAAATAAAAAATAAAACCACGGATATAACACAAGCCTTTGCACAATATTACAGCTCTCTGTATGCAATAAAAAAACAAGAAACAAGCAGAAAGAAAGAAGAAGAAGATCCAAATTAATCTAGAAAAAGCTAACCTACCAAAAATTAATCTTGACCTTTTAACGGATCTAGAAAAGGAGATAACACAAGAAGAGATCAAGACGGCGCTAAAGGAAACCTCTGCTGGTAAAAGCCCCGGGCCAGATGGATTCACGATTAGATATTATAAAAAAATGTGTGAATATCTAAACAAATAGGGAAAGAGGAAGATATCAGAAAAGAGTCACTTCTGGCACATATTACCATAATACCTAAAGAAGGAAAAGACAAGGTCAACTGCTCAAGCTACAGGCCGATCACTTTATTGAACACAGACACAAAGCTATACGCCAAAATATTAGCCACGAGAATAAAAAGGTTGATGCCACTCTGGATAAACCCGGACCAGACGGGGTTTGTCCCAGGCAGAGAAGGTAGGGACAATAGTATAAAAACAATCTTGATGCTGAAAAAAAAGAATGTCAATAGCTCCCCAGATCTACTCCTGACGATAGATGCAGAAAAAGCATTTGACAGGGTAGACTTGGGATTCATGATGACTATGTTACAGCAGCTTGGATTCAGGCCTAAAATTATGAAATGGATAAACAACCTCTATAATAGGCCTATGGCAAAAGTAAAGGTAAATGGTAAGATGTCACCCGAATTTGAAATGTTCAATGGAACGCGGCAGGGATGCCCGCTCTCGCCTCTTCTGTACATGTTGTCATTGGAGCCTTTCCTGGTGACTCTTTGAAACAACCCTGGGATAGAGGGGGCGAGGATAGGGGAAAAAACATAAAATTGCTGCTTACGCCGACGATATCCTAGTGTATGTGACTAAGCCTAGAGAAACTATGTTAAACATCTTATCGGAAGTAGATAGATATGGTGAACTTTCAAATTTTAAAATAAACCCCATAAAGACGGAGATACTAAATCTTGGAGTGAAAAAAAAAAAGATATCTTGGCTCTGCAAAGAGAATTTCCATTTATGTGGGTAAAAGGAGAATTATCCTACCTTGGGATTAAATTAACACCAACACTCGAGAAAATCTACTCCGCAAACTTCATCCCATTACTGAACGAAATTAGGGCAGAAGTTAAAAGGATAAATATACAATCAATATCGTGGATTGGAAGAGTTAACACGCTTAAAATGGTAATATTACCAAAAATTTTGTATAAATTTCAAATGGTACCAATAGGGATCCCTCGGAGCTTCTTCAAGACTTTACAGAAAATACTGACAAAATTTAATTGGCAAAGTAAGAAACCAAGATTAAAATTTGCACTAATGTCTAGGAAAAGACAACACAGGGGTTTAGCAGCACCTGATATATTTAGGTATTACAAAGCAGTTATTCTTGCACGTATGACTGAATGGACGAAAGAGAACAAAGAAAAAAAATGGATTGAGCTAGAGAACACTTTAAGCAAAACCACGCTTCACAAAAATTTATGGATTTCAAATATATACAGAACAATAGACTCCAACACACATGAATTGACATTAAACATATTCAGAGTCTGGGATGCACTTTATCGGAAACAAAAATGGGTACACAATTCTCCACTAATTGCCCTTACGGGAACAAAATATTTCACACCGGTTGAGGACATATTTAGAAGATTAAGAATAAAGAACCCACAAATTAAAGATGTCACTAGGAAAGGGAAGATGGAATCTGCACAAGAATTGGAGATTAAATTCGGAGGGAAACTGCGTGAATGGGAATATTTACAGTTAAAGCACTTAGTGATTACATCACCATATCCGTTCAGAGACACAGAAGACTTAAATAAATTAGAAAAGCTCTGTATGTCACCAACGCCAACAAAGGGAGGGATTTCGAAGGTCTATGAATTCCTTTCGGATATTGAAGGTCAGAGGAGGCCCTTCTTCATAGAAAAATGGGAAAAAGAACTGGAAACAAATTTTGAAGAACAACAAATCGAGAAAATGATTGCAGGTGGATATAACCAAGCGTGGGACGTAAACACCATCGAGATGAACTACAAATTCCCGGTCAGGTGGTATATGACCCCGGAGAGACTTCATAGAATCTATCAAGAAAAATCACCATTATGTTGGAGAAATTGTGGAAATAAAGCCACGATGATACACATTTGGTGGGACTGCCCAAAAATAAGAGTATTCTGGCAGGAAGTAATTGCATGTGTTAAGGAGATCACGGGAGAGAAGTTAGAAAATAATAGATTGACCTGTTTGTTCCACAATGCTAAAATTCCCAAAAAGCAATATATGAGAAAAGTAACATCAAAAGTACTAAACGCTGCAAAGGGACTGATGCCAAAAAACTGGCTAAAGAGCAAAAGCCCAGACTTGGGAGAATGGTTTAAGCAGGTGGAGCACTACCACAAAATGGAAATACTCTGTTGTAAAGACGAAGGACAACTAGATAAATGCGTCTCTGTCTGGAAGGGGTGGGAAAGATACAAGATATCGGACAGCTATTGGGAGAAGTTGCTGACCATCAATGGATCTTAAGGTGAAATAACATCTGGGATAGTTAGTAAGAGTTTTGATGGTGAGGCGGGGGGGGGAATTTTGAAGGGGGAGGGAAATATGGGAATGGGGATGGGAGGGAAAAATACTTATTTTTACTTAGTCATGTGTATAAATAAAGGAAAGGAATTCTTACTTGTTTTAATTTAAAATATAAAGTAATCACGGTGATGTGAACTTGAGAAGGGACAGTTTTTGAACGTTAAGTTTAAATGAGTCTCTCAAAAATTAACGCTGAAGTGGTAAAAAAAAAAAAAAAGCATTATTAAAATCACTGCTCCTGAAAAAACGGCCGTTTTTAAAACTTTTTTTGCATTGATCCATGTCCCCTGGGGCAGGACACAGGTCCCCAAACACTTTTTATGACAATAACTTGCATATAAGCCTTTAAAATTAGCATTTTTGATTTCTCCCATAGAATTTTAAAGGGTGTTCCGTGGCATTCGAATTTGCCGCGAACACCCCAAATTGTTCGCTGTTCGGCGAACTTGCGAACAGCCAATGTTCAAGTCGAACATGAGTTTGACTCGAACTTGAAGCTCATCCCTAGACGCAAGGGAGGTGGAGTGGGGTTCCTCCTATCCCCCCAGAGCACCTTCCAGGTTATTTACTCTCCTCCCTCTTTCCCTCTCATCATTTGCTCACTGTATACGTCTATTCTCTCCAACTTCCCTAAGAATTTCTGGGATCTACCTATGAGTTTTCTCTCTTCGGAAATTCCCACAATCCTTCTCAGTGATTTCAACATCCCTGCTAAAACCAACACTACTGCTACTTCTAAACTTCTTAGTCTAACCTCTTCATTTGACCTGAAGCAATGGGTACAGTCTTCTACTCACTCTGATGGCAACACCCTTGACCTTGTATTCTCCTACCTATGCACTCCATGCAACTTCTAAAACAATCCTTTTCCTCTCTCCAACCACCACCTTATTAGTTTCTTTCTCCCCCGCCTTCCACCACCTCTCCCTCCAATTGCCTAACCATCACCCGTAGAGATTTTCGCAACTTCAACTCTTCTCTCCTCTATTCTGCTACTGACCACCTCTGACAAAATCTCTCCCCTGTCCTGCCCCAACCAAGCCACTTCCATCTACAATAAATCCCTCTCCTCCACCCTGGACAAGCTCACTCCCCTCACTACACGCAGAATCAGGTCTTGACCCCTACAACCCTGGCAAACAGATGGCACTAAAATTCTCAAAAAACGTAGTCGCGCTCTTGAGCGTCTGTGGCACATACACACGGTCGGATTTTCCAACGGGAAATGTTTGATGTGAGTTTGTTGTTGGAAAGTCGGACCGTGTGTATGCTCCATCGAACATTTGCTGTCGGAATTTCTGCCCACAAATGTTTGCGAGCAGGTTCTCAAATTTTCCAACAACAAAGATTTGTTGTCGGAAAGTCCGATCGTGTGTACACAAGTCCGCGCACAAAAGTCCACGAATGCTCAGAATCAAGTAAGAGACAGAAGTGCTTGGTCTTGTAAAACTAGCGTTCGTAATGGAGATAGCACATTCGTCACGCTGCAAATTTTGAAATCTTTCAATGCAGTGCATTCTCTTCTTCTTTAGAACGTTAGAATAACGAAGTTGCTTTGCTGCTGATATTCACACACAGTTCTGACAAACTGATTTTTTATTATTTCTTGTGATCTTACGAATAATCTTTGTTTTTGTTGTTTTTTTTTTTTTTTTTTTATCAAGATTAGGGATGAGCCGAACACCCCCCTGTTTGGTTCGCACCAGAACATGCGAACAGGCAAAAAATTTGTGCGAACACCGTTAAAGTGGGACACGAACATGAATAATCAAAAGTGCTAATTTTAAAGGCTTATATGCAAGTTATTTTCATAAAAAGTGTTTAGGGACCTGGGTCCTGCCCCAGGGGACATGGATCAATGCAAAAAAAGTTTGAAAAACGTCAGTTTTTTCGGGAGTAGTGATTTTAATAATGCTTAAAGTGAAACAATAAAAGTGTAATATTCCTTTAAATTTCATACCTCTGGGGTGTCTATAGTATGCCTGTAAAGGGGCGCATGTTTCCTGTGTTTTAGAACAATCTGACAGCAAAATGACATTTCAAAGGAATTAAAGTCATTTAAAACTACTCTAAAGTCATTTAAAAAACTAGGCTATTAATGAATTGCTGGTCTGACAATACACATGAAAGTTCATTGATAAAAATGGCATGGGAATTCCCCACAGGGGAATTTAAAAAAATTTAAAAAAAAATGACGTGGGGGGTCCCCCTAAATTCCATACCAGGCCCTTCAGGTCTGGTATGGATATTAAGGGGAACCCCGCGCCAAAATTAAAAAAAATGGCGTGGGGTCCCCGCAAAATTCCATACCAGATCCTTATCCGAGTACGCAACCTGGCAGGCTGCAAGAAAAGAGGGGGGACGAGAGAGCGCCCCCCCTCCTGAACCATACCAGGCCACATGCCCTCAACATTGGGAGGGTGCTTTGGGGTAGCCCCACAAAACACCTTGTCCCCATGTTGATGGGAACAAGGGCCTCATCCCCATAACCTTTGCCTGGTGGTTTGGGGGTCTGCGGGTGGGGAGCTTATCGGAATCTGGAAGCCCCCTTTAACAAGGGGACCCCCAGATCCCAGCCCTCCCCCCTGTGTGAAATGGTAAGGGGGTACAAAAGTACCCCTACCATTTCACAAAAAAAGTGTCAAAAATGTTAAAAATTACAAGAGACAGTTTTTGACAATTCCTTTTATTGAAATGCTTCTTCCTTCTTCTATCTTCTATCTTCCTTTGGTTTCTTCCTCCATCCTCTTCTTCTTTTGGTTCTTCTGGTTCTTCCTCCAGTGTTCTCGTCCGGCATCTTCCTCTGCGGCATCTTCTTCCCTTCTTCTTCTCGGGCCACTCCGCATCCACCATGATGGGAGGCTCCCACTGTGTGACGCTTCTCCTCTTCTGACGGTTCTTAAATAACAGAGGGCGGGGCCACCTGGTGACCCCACCCCCCTCTGACACATGGGGTCTTGACGGGGGCTTCTCTGTGGCATTCCCCGTGATGTCAGTGGGGGCGGAGTCACCGGGTGGCCCTGCCCTCCATTATTTAAGAACAGTCAGAAGAGGAGAAGCGTTACACAGTGGGAGACTCCCATCGTGGTGGATGCGGAGCGGACCGAGAAGAAGAAGGGAAGAAGATGCCGCGGAGGAAGATGCCAGACGAGAACACCGGAGGAAGAACCAGAAGAACCAAAAGAAGGAGGAAGAAACCGAAGGAAGATAGAAGATAAAAGAAAGAAGAAGCATTTAAATAAAGGAATTGTCAAAAACTGTCTCTTGTTGTTTTTAACATTTTTGACACTTTTTTTGTGAAATGGTAGGGGTACTTTTGTACCCCCCTTACCATTTCACACAGTAGGGAGGGCCGGGATCTGGGGTCCCCTTGTTAAAGGGGGCTTCCAGATTCCAATAAGCTCCCCGCCCGCAGACCCCCACAACCACCGGGCAAGGGTTGTGGGGATGAGACCCTTGTCCCCTTCAACATTGGGACAAGGTGTTTTGGGGGGCTACCCCAAAGCACCCTCCCAACTCTGAGGGCATGTGGCCTGGTATGGTTCAGGAGGGGGGGCACTCTCTCATCCCCCCTCTTTTCCTGCGGCCTGCCAGCGTGCTCGGATAAGGGTCTGGTATGGATTTTTGGGGGGATCCCACGCCATTTTTTTTTAAATTTTGGTGCGGGGGTTCCCCTTAAAATCCAAGAACTTTACTCCCTCATCTCCATGACTGTGCTCTTCAGTGGCTCTCACCCTACCTATCCCAACGCGCCTTCAGTGTCACTTACAATTCTACTTCCTCCACTCCTCTTCCCTTCTCTGTCGGGGTCCCCCAAGGTTCTGTTCTTGGACCTCTTTTATTTTCAATCTACACCTCTTCCCTGGGTCAGCTCTCATGGCTTTCCATATCATTTCTATGCTGACGACACACAAATCTATCTCTCCACCCCTCAACTCACTCCATCAGTCTCCTCACGCATCACTAACTTACTAACAGACATATCTGTAGGGATGTCACACCACTTCCTCAAACTCAACTTGTCCAAAACCGAGCTTATAATATTTCCTCCCCCATGTACCTCTTCTCCTGACTTATCTGTCAAGAGCAGTGGCATGACCATCCACCCATCCCCACATGTCAGTGTGCTAGGTGTTATCCTGGACTCTGAACTCTCCTTTTAGCCCCACATCCAATCACTTTCCAAAGCTTGCCGCCTCAACCTCCGCAGCATCTCTAAACTACGTCCCTTTCTAATCAATGAAACCACAAAGCTCCTGATTCACTCCCTGGTTATCTCTCGCCTTGACTACTGAAACTCCCTCCTCATTGGCTTACCTTTAAATAGACTATCCCCCCTTCACTCCATCATGAATGCTGCTGTCAGACTCATCCACCTTACAAACCATTCAGTGTCTGTTACCCCTCTTTGCCAATCCCTCCACTGGCTGGCACTCTCCCAACGAATTAAATTAAAAATACTAACAGTAAGGTACAAAGCCATCGACAACCCTGCCCCCAGCTACATTACTAGCCTAGTCTCAAAATACCAACCTTATCACCCTGTTCGTTCCTCCCAAAACCTCCTGCTCTCTAGCTCCCTCATCACCTCCTCCCATATCTGCCTCCAGGACTTCTCCGGAGCCTTGCCCAATCTGTCAGACTGTCTCCAAATTTATCCACTTTTAGGCGATCTCTGAAAACTTTCCTCTTCAGAGAAGCCTATCCTGCCTCCATCTAACAACTGCACTATTTTCTCCATTAGCTCACCCCCCACAGCTTTACCCTTTTGTATAATTTGACTCTCCCTCCTAGATTGTGAGCTCTAACAAGCAGGGCTCTCTAATTCCCCCCCCTGTATTGAATTGTATTGTAATTGTACTGTCTGCCCTCATGTTTTAAAGCACTGCGTAAACTGTCAGCGTTATATAAATCCTGTGTAATAATAATAATAAAATGCTATAAATCTATCCCCTAGTTTGTAGACGCTATAACTTTTGCACAAACCAATCAATATACGCTTATTGTAGAAGAATACATATCGGCCTAAACTGAGGAAAAAATAGTTTTTTGATAAAAAAATGTGGGATATTTATTATAGTAAAAGATTTTTTTTTTTCAAAATTGTCGCTCTTATTTTGTTTATAGCGCAAAAAAAAATAAAAATGCAGAGGTGATCAAATACCACAAAAAGAAAGCTCTATTTGTGGGGGAAAAAAAAGGACGTCAATTTTGTTTGAGTACAGTGTCGCACAACCACGCAATTGTCAGTTAAAATGACGCAGTGCCATATCGCAAAAACTGGCCTGGTCATTGAGCAGCCAAATCTTCTGGGGCTGAAGTGGTTAATTTGGTTATCCTATTTCCTGTCAGTGGCAGCAAAGAAGGTGTGCTTAAAATACCTGTAGCCTAAAAAATAGCAATTGGTATAAATATACAAATATTAATGAGAATTCCCCAAAAAATATATGGATCCATATTTATGCATTTCTGTTCTCAGAAACACTTATCTTGACTCTTGAGCTCTATGAAATCCATTTAGTGTTTTATGTTACGGCACTGCAGTGATGCTTTTGACTGATAATGGCTCTTACTCAATATTTTGTTCAATGAGACTACTTTCAAAGCAGCTAAGAAGGTTAATCATACGTAAGACACAACTGTCTAAGACAATTCTAAGCGACCAATCATTACCTTTCAAGATACAATTACTCTTTCCCCTAGGGGTAAGATCGTTTCTTGTCTTTTTTTACTGTAACCATGTAACCATTTCCAAATGGAAGGTACTTCTTATGAAATGAAAAATGAAAGTCATTGGTCTTTGTCTGTTGCCGAGAATATATGTGTTCGTTCAGTGCCTTTTTCCATTAGCTCAATTTCTCAGAGAATATCGGGTGCTACGAGCAAGACCTAGAGTAATTTTGACAGAATAATGGCTGCAGCTGAACTCACAGCAAATTGTCTTATTTTGCTGTTTAGTAGAAATGGAAATTATTAAATTGCAATGTTTAATTGCCTATGTGAGTTGAAGTATGAAAAAAATGCTTTAAATCATTACTGAAATGGCATTTAAGGGCTTCCTATTATCACATTACTTGTCATTTTGTAACAGTTCTTTCAGTGCAATGAGAAAGCGATCATCTTCAGCGATATATATTTGAATGATATAATCTGTGATAATCAGAAATGTCAATATAATAAATATATAACATAAAAACATGTATAGCAGTCTTTTCAAGTAAAATGTCATGTGTGCCTATTGTAAAAGTTTTTGAAAGATTTGCCAATAGAGATTATATTGCTTGTTTATTCTGTTTTTATATGGGCATGTAAAGTCCTGGTTCTCAGCTAGTGGTAAAAACATATACTGTACATCAAGGGTTATATCTAATGGATTCAAATGACACTTCTGCTTACAATAAAAACCGAGACCAATACGTATATAATCCAGAGCTGCCCCACAAGTCCTTTTTTTCTGTCACAAGATGTCCTGTTGTCCATCATCACTCAACCTGGAAGGCTGAGGATGTATTGTAAGTGCAGGGTATCATGTGCCTGATTCCTGATGTAATTTTGCTATGATATCCTTAATCTACAGTACAATGATTTGAGCAGGAGTTCTAATTTCTTTTTTTTTTTCAAATTATATTTTATTAAAGAACAGGAGAGGACATGGGTCCCACATAGTGATACAAGGTATGTGCACAACAATATATTTGAGGACGCAGCCTCCATTTATACATAAACTGCTCGTATGGATGCCGTAATTATGATTTCTTGTAAAAGAGAAAAACAAAAACAAATCATTGTAGGCTACTAATAAACCTTATATGTATGACTAAGAAACAATATGTGGGTGGAACCGAACCTTTCCTTTTCCGTTTCAATTTACTTAAAAAAGAGAGAAAAAAGAAGGAAAGAGAGAAAAAAAAGAAAAGAAAAAAGAGGCCTGCACAATAGAAAGGAAAAAGGTAGGAAATGGGAAATGAAGAGAGATGAGATAGTAGGGGGGGGGGGTCCAGGGGAGAGGGATGGGAGAGGATATGGGGTAGCAAGGGGGGGGGTGGGGGGACAAGGAGACGACTACTACTTGTGCCGTCTTGTTGGCTTAGTGAGGATCAGCCCTATTTTATTATAACAGATAATAGCATATCAAGATGACTTCCACTAAACAGACTAGTTCCCTTCTAAAAGCGCCTGGCCTTCCGCCGAGAAGATAAATATGTTCCATCCGGACCAAGTCCTGGTGAACACTTCGCTTTGGTTTCTGGCAGTCAGAATTAAATCTTCCATTCTCTTAATATCCTCTACCTTTCTGATCCATGTACCAATCGATGGGGGTTGTGTAGATTTCCAAAGCAGGGGAATACATGCCTTGGCAGCGTCCATCAGATGCCGTATCATTGACTTTTTATACACTTTGCTGGTTGAGGTGGTGGCGTGGAGCAGAAAGAGGGCAGGATCATTTGATAATGTGCGTTCGGTAAACTTTTGTATAACGTTTCGAATGGTTCCCCAAAACCGATCTAGCAGTGGGCATGTCCAAAAAATGTGAAGGATGGTGCCACGGTCACTATGGCATCTCCAACACCTATCCGTTGTGAGAGGGAACATCTTATGTAGTTTTACAGGAGTGTTGTACCACCTAGTGATCAACTTGTAGTTAGTCTCCTGCGTTTTCGTGCAGATCGATGATCTGTATGTGAAATGAATTATGTTCTGCTTTTGACGCATAGTAAATTTGCATTGTAGGTCCTGTTCCCAGGATTCTAAACTTTGTAAGCTAAAGCTGTCGGGGGGTGTAATTAACAATTGATATGTGGCTGATAGGGCATGTGGCATGGAGTCTTCTTCCGTACAATATAGGTCATATGTCGTCAGGGGTTGGTTAAAGCTATCGGGGGGTGCCAATGTTTTGAAAAAGTGATCAAGTTGGAGGGCCCTCAAAAAATCTAATTGAAACGGTCCGGCTGGGTTTCTAAGTTCTGTTATAGTAGGCCATCTTCCATTCAGTAGGAAGTGAGAGGCTTGGAAGTGGTTAGAGTTCTTCAGAGATATAAATAGTGGGTCTGTATACCCCGGTGTGAACTCGGGTGTACCCAAGATCGGACGAATCGGGGATGTTGATGATGTAAGATGAAACCTTACGAACAAGGTCGAGCATATGCGTGTAGTCACTCCTATGAGGGGATGTCTTTTCATGTGGCTTGGGAGTAATTCATAACACCATGGTGCTCTATTGAGGGGTATATCACATTGTAATTGTTCTAGTCTGGTCCAAAGTTTAGTAGTGTGATGTCGATTCCAGTCTGTAAGTCTGACCAAATGGGTTGCGTAATAGTATTTACGAAGGTCTGGGACCGCCAAACCCCCATACAGCTTAGGTAAGGTTATGAGCTTCCTGGAGAGTCTGGGTTTTTTATTGGCCCATATGAAGTCAAAGATTAGTTTATTGGCCTGGGCAAAGTATGATGAAGGGATCTGGATCGGTAGGGCCTGTAGCAAATATAGGAATTTGGGGAGTATACACATCTTAATAATATTGCATCTACCGAACCACGAGTGTAGACCTGACTGCCATTTGGATAATAGGGACCGAATTGTATTCAATAGCGGGGGGAAGTTTAGTGCAAATATTTGGGACATTTTGGAAGGGATATAAGTTCCTAAATAATGTAGCGCTTTAGTCGTCCATTTGAAATTGAAACTTCCTCTAAGGGACGTAAGTAGTCGAGAATTTATACCTAAACCCATGGCTTCGGATTTGGTGATGTTAATTTTCAAATTAGACAAAGCGCTATATTCCCTGAATTCCTGTAGGAGGTTGGGGAGAGATATCAATGGGTTGGTAAGTGAGAACATCATATCATCCGCATAAGCGGCCACTTTCTGTTGCGAGTTACCGACCTCAACTCCTTTTATGTTTTGGTTGGCTCTTATATTACACAAGAAGGGCTCCAATGACAGGGCGAAAAGAAGAGGGGATAGCGGACATCCCTGGCGGGTTCTGTTTCTGATCGGGAACGAGTCAGACAAGATCCCATTAGCTCGGATCTGGGCTGTAGGATCTGAATAGAGTGCGTTTATCCAGGTGAGCATTTTGTTGCCCATACCTATATAGCCCAGGACGGAGGTCATGTAGTGCCAGTTCACCCTGTCAAAGGCCTTCTCTGCGTCTATGCTTAGAAGCACACATGGGGTCTTATTTTTATTAGCTATGTGGATGAGGTTCAACACTTTGATCGTGTTGTCCCTTGCTTCCCTTGTTGGGACGAATCCAACTTGATCCTGATGGATCAGATTCGGGAGGTGGTTTTGGATCCTGTTGGCCAGAATTTTAGTGAATATTTTCAGGTCCGTGTTAAGGAGGGAGATCGGTCTATAACTACCACAGGCCGAGGGGTCTTTCCCTTCCTTGGGTATCACTACAATGTGAGCAGCTAGGGTGTCTCTTGGTATGGATGTGTCTGAGCCTATGGAATTAAAGAATTTAAGCATGGGACCTTCCAGTGATTGAATCAGGGTTTTGTAGTATTGCACCGTTAACCCATCAGGTCCCGGGGCTTTACCTGATTTACTAACCCCTATTGCTGTTTTAAGTTCTTCTATGGTAATCGGTTCCTCTAGTGATTCCCTAGTTTCAGTGGGAAGTGTAGGTAAGTCTGATCTATGGAGGTATGCGTCAATTTGGTCCTGTGGGGAGGGAGGTCGTTGTAAATTGTATAGAGATGCATAGAAATCTCTAAACTCCTTTGCGATGTTTCGGGGTAATGTTACTTTCCGGCCTGAGGGGGTCACGACGTAAGGAATATAATTCGCCAAAACCTGTTCTTTCAGGGAATTGGCTAGGAATTTACCGCACTTATTTCCCGATTCATAACTCTTGCGTCGGCAGATCTGGATCGCCGCTTTGGCTCGGAATAACATTAGATCCGTAATCTTATTACGCAGGAGTAGGATTTCGGCCTCATTAGAGGGTGTTTGGGCGTGTTTGTGTCTAGCTTCAGCTGCTTGTAACTCATCTAGGAGTGATTTTATTTGTGACGTGCGTTGTCTTTTGATCCTTGCTCCGTGTTTGATTAGGACGCCCCGGATTACCGCCTTGTGCGCCTCCCAGATCATCCCGGGGTTACTGTTCGGGGTAATGTTGGTCTTAAAATAAAAATCTAATTCCCGGATGACGTCCCTACAGACTCCTTCATCCTGAAGAAGACTTTCATTGAGTCTCCATGTCCGAGTTTTGGAGGTAGAATTATCTGTCAAGGCATATGTCAGCATTATTGGGGCGTGGTCTGACCATGTGATTGAATCAATCGAGGATTTGTGGACAGAATGTAATTGCGCATGGGGAATTAGGAAGTAGTCTATTCGGGAATATACTTTGTGTGGGGAGGAGTAGAAAGTGTAGTCTCTCTCCGTTGGATGAAGGAGTCTCCATACATCAATTAATTGGGCTTTGTGCAGGGAGCGTGCAATGCGCTTCCTGGTAGTTGGTGTGACTGATGAGTGACCCGAGGAGGTATCCTCCGTGGGGATCAACGGAACGTTGAAGTCCCCACCCAGGATTAGCTGACCCCTCTGAAACTTCATTAAATCATCTATTATCTTGCTTAGGAAAGAGTCTTGGTGATCATTAGGTGCATATAGATTGGCTAGTGTTACTTCTGTTCCACCCAAGTCTCCTCTGAGGAACAGATAGCGTCCCTCTGGGTCACATTTTGCTTCCGCGCATGTCCATGGGATTGAGCGGGAGACCAGGATGGAAACTCCTCTTGATTTAGCTTCCGCAAAAGTGGAATGATATGCCCATGGATATAAGTTGTTTTTCAGGATCGGGAGGTTGTCCCTTTTAAAGTGGGTTTCCTGTAGGAACGCCACGTCGACTTTGTGTCGGCGAAGATCATTGATCAACATCCTCCTTTTCTCAGGCACATTGAGGCCTTTCACATTAAGTGAAAATACATTCACCGTCTCCATGTCCCTTCGTAGAGATTATAGATCAACGTATAGAGGAATACGTGGGTTTGGGTAGTAAGGGGGGGGGAAGGGGGGGGAAGAAGGGGGGGGGAAGAAAGGTAGAAAGGAATGAAATAGATCAGTAAGTGGAAAGGAGAAAAAGAAGATCGAATCGAATTTGCACTGTAGGGTGCAGTATTATTAATCTAGAGGAGGTAGCACACTAGTGCTAATACGCTCACCAGAGAGCTGCTGGTAAACGAGCGTAATCCTAATTGGGGGTGTGGGAAGCAATAGTCAGAATAGAACTCATCGACCCCCCTCTCCCAACTCACTTGAAAAAGGCTAACAGTATTGGTATGAAAACGACTAGTAAACCTTAATATGCAGTGTTAATTGGTAGAACAGAACACTAAAACAGTTAAACACAAACAGGTTAACAAACTGAGTATTGTATTGTCATCCAGTATACCCTGAACATTCCCAATCATCCCTCCTTCTATCTTCGGCTGAGCCCATAGAGGTAGTGGACCTGCTTCCCACTCCTTAATAAAGACCTGTATGTATTATCTTAGTATGTTATCTACTTCTGTTACCCCCAGACTATCACCTGAAAGAGATAAGACTCCGGGGACTGTGGTAAAGCCGTATTGTTTCCCCATCATCTATCAATATGTGAGTCATTAAGATGTCAATGTCGGAGATCCCTCCCCTCTGCCATCCCCGGCAGCGGCATGTGTCTATCAAATATATTAGCCATCTAGGAGCACAAAACTATATTATTAACCTAGAACCTGTATTGTGTACTCTCCTAATAAAAGGGGGATCTGTACGAGCTGAGACTGGCACTGTTCACTGTTATCAGCGAGGTATAGAGAGGTCAGGGGTTGCTGTCTCCGGCTGGTGCATAGAGTGGTGAGTGTCCGTGGTCATCAACCAGAGTTCAGATTCTGATTCTCACCGATGTTGTGGGTCTGAGTACATAGTCCAGGAAGTCACTTCAGTGAACAGGGCTATGAATTTATCCCAATCACGCTCCAGCTGACAGGATCTCAGTACCTTATATAGCTAGTGAGTGGGGTGGGTGACCGTAGATTGTGGGGTGAGCAGTTTTGTTGTCATGCAGGTGGGGGCATTGTGATCGTGTCGGGGGGCTCACTTTAGGCAAGGCATCCAGGGGATAGTGGATGTGGATGTCAGGGCTGCACTGGGATCAGAAAATCAAGCTACAACTCACGTGTACCCTCGTCGGAGGGCTCCCGGTGCCGTCTTCTGGATCGCTGTTGGCGCGGCTGCTGAGGAATCCGGCGTTGGGAGGGGCCTGGTCGATCCGTTCTTCGGGGGATCAGTGCCAGCCAATTAGGAACTGGGATCGGTTCCGCTTCCAAGAAAGTAAAAAAGTCCGGTAGGTCTTGTGGAGAGCGGAGGTTAAAGGTGTTGGATCCCTTACGGAGGTTCACCGCTAAGGGGTATCCCCAGCGGTATGTGCATCCTTGCCGGCGAGCCATGTCTAGTATGGGTTTCAGTTGTGCCCTTCTCTGCAGCGTCGCTCTTGAGAGGTCTGGCAGGATCTTAATCGTCGCTCCATCAAATTCGACCGACCCTTGGTCCCAGGCTTTTCGCAGTATAAGCTCCTTCTGTGTATAGCGGTGGATCCTACAGATCACATCTCTCGGCCTGTCCGGGTCCGTTGATCTGGGACCCAGTGATCTATGAACCCGGTCTAGTTCCAGAGATGTCGGTGGGGCTCCCAGGACTTGGTGAAAGATAGCAACTACAGATGCTTCTAAGTCCTCTGCACCTGTGGCTTCAGGAAGACCCCGCAGCCGCAAATTGTTGCGCCGACTGCGGTCCTCCATTTCCTCCAAGCGTAATTGAAAGTCCACTGCTGTAGCTGCCTGTGAGTCTCGGGAGTTCTCCAAGGTCTCTACTCTCTGTGCCAGTGCCGATAGAGACAATTCCCCTGAGTCTACCCTCTCCGAGACTGTCTGGAGCTCCGCTTTGAGTTCTTGTATGTCCCGGGTGTGCGCCTCCTCCACCCGGGATATGAGAGCTTCAATGTCTGATCTGGTGGGTAAGGCCTCGATGTCTGCCTTGGTAGGCAGGGCACGTAGGATAGCGTGGAGCTCCTCTGGAATTCCAGATTGTCTCTGTGATGTGCCTGCCATGTTAGAGCCGAAGATCGCTGGTGTTTCGGACAAACAGTCTGAGAACACAGACGAAGTTGGGGACAGAGGGGAGGCTAGTACATCCGAGTCTGCCATATAGTGTCCACGTGGCGCTGCAACTATGGCGCCCGGAGATCGCCTCTGATGACCGCGAAAGTATCTCCGAATACTGCTCCGTGGGGTGGCTACTCGGTCTCCGTTTGTAGCAGATCTTGTTCTGTACCTTTTGGGGGTTAACATTCCTCCTTCATGGGTTGTAAAAGTCGTTAGTTTCTTGAGTAGGAGAGGGGATGGTCAGGAGCTCTTTGGAAACTCGTCCTCACTCCGCCATCGCTAGGCCACGCCCCGAAAAATACAATTCTTAAATGAGGAAAAGCCAAGCTAATGAGATTGTTTGTTGAATTTCAAAAATTAAATCTAAAGTCTTCATCTGACCTATGTCATTACCCCCTAAATGAATAAGTAGAATATCAGGCTGTGGCCAACAGTCTAACAATCTATAAAACTCAGACTGTAAGTCGGACTCAAATTAGAAGAATAGGAACTTGCTGATGCTCTCTTCTGAGCCCAATACACAAAGGAGTGGCCAAGAATCCAAACAACATTCAAGCGACAATATATATATGGTGTTAAAAACACAAAAATTCAGGACATCGAAAACGCTAAGATAATGTCATCGGGGATGCCAGATGCGTGGTAACAAGAAGTACGCAAGGTCATCTAGGGATAAGATCTCAAAGTAACTTCAGAGTATACTGGGTTGGTGATTGATCATAGATATGTGTGCTTAATGTAGCAAAGACCGCATTACACAAGAGAAATAATAGCAATGGCGTGGGTGTCCTGTGGTCTCCAGCGGTGTTGGGGAGTTCTAATTTCATCACATTAGAGCTGCTCTTTGCATCAGTGAGGACAACCAAGCCCAAAGAAGATGTGAAGAGAACCATGTGGTAACCTTCCTGAAGATATCTGGAAAAGAAGAGTTTACAAAAAAGAACTGCCAGTAGGGGAAGCAAGGGGAGGAGGATTGTTGATTTGGGGAGAAGGGGGCACACGGCTTATATTTGAGTTTTAAGAGAACCTTATCTACAATGTAGAAGTACTCAGCATACATTTCTCTTTCTAAACATATGATTCACAAATGTTCAAATTACTGGTGTAGATCACATTAGCTATCTATTTATAATAGGACATTAGTCAGAACTACTCTTATTAGTCATCTAACTGACCATAATACATTTGAAAATATATCAATTAGTGGTTAGAGACTAGAATTAAGCTCTCTCATAGTCATATTATCATCAACCACATATACTTCATAATAATGGTGTATCTCTGTTGTACAACGAGATATTATATATATCTCCCTACTGAATAAAAATGTATGGAATATTGGTCTTAAATCTCTATATCATCAAGGTTTATTCAATCTTAATTAAATCAGTTCTAAGAAATTTTATTATTCCTATCAAATGTAATTAATTAATTATTTTGCATTTAAATTCAATGGGCATTGGTTGTTATTTCTCCTACGCCTCAGAATATTTAGTATTATTTTAAAAGTTTGCACAATTTTAGGGAATAAAGAAAAAAAACTTCTCTCTGATTTTTAAAGAATTACTCCACGCAAGACTGAAATAAATTTTTATGATAGATGCTGAAGAGTAAAACTACAGTTTCTTTTCTCTTTGAGCTTCCTGGGCCTGCACACCTAATGTGGATATTATGTAGGGTTGCCACTTGTTTTAATTTCTGTTTTGTAAATGAAAATGCCAGAGGTGATGCTATAATATGCAGAGGTTGACACAAACAATCAAAGCTCCTAGACAAATAGCAGCAATGTAGATGAGTATGGCAGAGAGGAGGAGAAAGTGACTCACTTCATGTGACAAAGGTGGGCAATGCTGAAAACTAGATTACCCTAGCTAAACTGCTTAGTCAGACTTCAGTGGCTGGAAGCCGGTGCTCAAGCTGGAAATTTCCATCCCCCAATATAGCTTATTCACAATCAAAAAGCAGGTAACTCGGTGAACTCTTTGTTGCAGAATATTTATTGGCTACATATAGTAGGACATATATATTATACTTAGGAACAAAATCTTGAGATTATGATTTGATGAGATTATGATTTTATGTGGTACAAATATGGCATGCTGTTTAACAGCTAAACTAACTAGGTAGTGTTATTTTAATGTTGCATAAAGATTTAGCCATTTGTTGGTATTCATATCTATTTAAAGCGGAGGTCCGCCCAAAAAAATAAAAATAAAAATAAAAACCAGCAGCTACACATACTGCAGCTGCTGGCTTTTAATAATAGGATACTTACCTGTCCTGGAGTCCAGTGATGTTGGCACTGCAGCTGTTGGTTGCTGCCGCCACCATTGCGGGTAAGGGTACCCAGCAGTGAAGCCTTTCGGCTTCATTCCAGGAGGCCCGCTCCACTCTCCTACTGGCCTGGCAACAGGGGAAGGAGGAGGGAGCCCCAGCCGTGACATCAATAGCCGCGACTGAGGCTCCCGGAAGTGGGAAAGGATATCTGTCAAAGACAGGTATCCTGCCCCCCCCTCCCTCCCGAAAGGTGCCAATTGTGGCACCGGAGGGGGGGGGGAATCAGATGAGTGGAAGTTCCCCTTTTGGGTGGAACTCCACTTTAAGAAAGAAGCTCACAACAGAAAGAAAGCTATGTATATGTTTTATCCTAAGAACAGTATGCAGAAACTGAATATACATTTTATAATAATATCTAGAATCTAATAGTAGTTTTATAATGATAATAAGTATAATATTAACAATAGGAAAATAGAGAATTGGGAGGAAGGCCTTATGCCCCGTACACACGATCGGATTTTCCGACAACAAAAGCATGGATTTTTTTCCAAAGGATGTTGGCTCAAACTTGTCTTGCATACACATGGTCACACAAATGTTGGCCCAAAATTCTGAATGTTAGAACGCAGTGACGTACAACACATATGACGGGACTATAAAAAGATAGTGCGTAAGTTGGTGTAGTGCGCCACCCTTTGGGCTCCTTCTGCTAATCTCGTGTTAGTAGAAGTTTGGTGAGGGACGATTCGCGCTTTTCAGCCTCGTGCTTTTTTGTTCGTTTCTGATTTTCAGTTTGTGCTTGTGGGTTCGTATCCGTTCTCCAGTGCATGTTGTCAGTTCGTTCCTGTCTTTCAGTGCGTTCTATTTATAGTTCGCTTCCGTTTTTTAGTGCGTTTTTGTCCGCTCCTTTCTGATTTTCAGTTCATTCTTCTCAGGTCCTTTCTGTTTTTCAGTGCGTTCTGTTAGTTCGTTCTGAGCAGCCGACCATTTTCTAGTCATGTTGTGGTTACGTTCTCGTTGGAGAGCTTGTGCCGTTGGGCTTAGTGTTGGAGTTCTTGCTTTGAGCCAAATCCAGTCCATGAACAGGGCGAGGAGGAGTTCATGGACGAAGAATTGGTTGCTCCAGCGTGACCAATCCTCTCACATGCCTTTGCTGTGGGAGATCCAGGAAAATAATCCTGATAATTTCAGGAATTATCTCCAGATGACGGACCCCGTTTTTCACTGTCTATCGGCTTTGCTGTCCCCTTATATTATGAAGCAGGACACCTGCATGCGGCAAGCCATCACTCCCGAGCAGAGGCTCGTCGCCACCTTGTGGTACTTGGCGACGGGGAGAAGTCTCCAGGATATAAAGTTCACGACTGGGATCTCCCCCCAGGCTCTGGGAATCATTATTCCAGAGACCTGTTCTGCCATCATTCAGGTCTTGCAGAAGGACTATATTAAAGGTAAGTTTTATCCTTTAACATCACATTCTATGTATTTAATGTTTGCTAATGTATTGTATTTATTTCATCATTCCCTAATAACCATGATTGTAATATGCTGTGAAGGTCCTCTTTGTCCTCTTTGTAAGCTTTTAATGCTCCTTTTTTGTCCTTCATGCATATTTGCCTTCATTAACATCCCTAGCATGCTATCCTGGGCCCATACACACCTAGCCTAGTCACTTAACAATGTATTTTGTCAACTCCATTGTAGTGCTTACCCTAAACACCCCCTAAAATGTGTACAAATGTTATTGTTGTCCTTAAATTCAGGCAGAGTGCAAGAGGCATTTTTTGGGGGGGCCAGAACTAATTTTGAACCCTCCCTCCCCCCAACCGCTAAGTCAACCGAAACCAATACTCTATCTGCTGACTTTGCCAAACCCATATACACTATTACCTACATCTTTTGTGGTCAGATTTATGGATGAATTCACCAAAGCATGTAGTGCAACTGCCTGCCTGAATACTTTCAAATGGTACAGTTTCAAGTTTTGTTCTCCTATTATCTTGATAGGTAATTGCAGAATGTTAAAATGTGCTTCAATTTGTGCTGTGTGTATTCATATTTTTGGATTATGACACGTCTTACCTGTCCAGGGCTGCCAATAGTGTAAGCAAGGAGGGGCTGACACAAGTAACACACATTATTTATGCATTCAGCTCTCAATGAAGTGGAGAGGGTTACCTGTCCAAAACATCTCCCCCCACCCTCAAATTTTTACAATGGGCCATCAGAGGGGGTGAGGAATCTGATAAGGGTACCTTATACTTTTGACTTTAAATACTCATTTCAATAAATGTTCTACTTATGTTGGCCAAGAATGTCTGTGTCTAATCTGCTTGCAATGTTTTTTTTTGTTTGACTCCACAGTTTCCGTCAAACCCACAGGAATGGCAGACTGTGGCCTCCCAATTTGCCCAGCAGTGGGACTTTTACAACTGCGGTGGGGCAATAGATGGGAAACACGTCCACATTGTCACACCCCCCAACTCGGGGTCATACTATAAGGGGTATAGTAGTATTGTGGTGTTGGCATCGGCGACTTATGAAATCCTCTATGTGGATGTGGGGAAGAATGGACGGATGTCGGATGGTGGAGTCATCGCCCAGACAGAGTTCTACAGATGGCTCCAGAATGGCAGCTTGGGCTTGCCACCTCCAGAAGACAACGTGGTGGGCCTCCCATTCATATTTGTCGCAGATGAAGCATTTGCCCTGGGGGACCATCTTATGCTGCCATTCCCTATGAGAACCCCGGACCAGAGGATTTTTAATAACTTGCTGGCCAGAGCCAGAAGAGTGGTTGATAATGCCTTTGGCATAATGGCCATCCGGTTCCACCTATTCCTTACTGCAATCAATATGGCAGATTATAAACAAAACCACATTATTCTCTCCTGCTGCATTTTGCACAACTTTTTACGAAAAAATGCAGCCAACTAATTATTTGATACATGAGGTGACAATCTCTTCTTCAGCTAACTATTATGTTGTGCTGTGGGTCTGTTACACACACACAATGTTTTTGTTGTTAATGTATGTAATGCATTAATGATAAAAATAATCATCATATTCAACTCCATGAATTAATTGCTTGGAGTCCCTAAAATGGCCTTATTGGGGCAAATTTTAGAGCACTGTGGGGGTTATTTACTAAAGGGAAATCCACTTTGCCCTACAAGTGCACTGCAAGTGCACTTGAAAGTGCACTTTAACTGCACTGAAAGTGCACATGTAGTGCAAAGTGGATTTGCCTTTAGTATATAACCCCCATTGTCACTGTGAACTACACCAACTTACTCCAAAAACTGGTATTGAGCATTGAAAGAAGAAGCCACACATTGTTGAGTATTAAACATTTTACTCCAAGCACATTCACATGTGCATTATAAAAGGTTTTTTTTTACAAACCAACATATTTGGTGTATAACATGTATGTGTGACAGTATATAGCCTTTTTTGTGGCTAAACAGGCATGTTTAAAACCATAACATCCACATCCCCAACTCAGGAACTTACAAAGTTCAACTTTGATAAAGTGAAGGCCATATGAGACATTAGTATGTCAAAACTGTGTTGATTTTGCCTTCATCAAATGGGGTGATGTCACCCCTGTTAAAGCCAAATTTTGAAGATGCACACAAATTGGGGCTCACAAATGTGAATTTCCATCATGATCCCATGCCTTAAATGTGTGTCTTTTCCCTACATCTATTTTGATAGATGTAGGGAAAAGGCACAGTGTGACAACATGTGCTAGATCCCATCATGGGGGAACAATGGACGTGTTTCGGGGGTGCAACCCCTTCCTCTCCTTTACTTTAGTTGCGAGGAAGGGGTTGCACCCACAAAACGCATGCATTGATATCCCATGATGGCAGATAGCACATGTTGACACACTGTGTGCATCTTCAAAATTTGGCTTTCAAATTATTTTAAAATTTGTATAAAAAATAAAAAAATAATGACAATATTGAATTATTTTGTTTTTTTTAGATTTTGGTTAAAACATCAATGATGTTGGTGAGTCTTTTTTCAACATCATTGATGCTTTCCTTGGCCTTCTCTAATTTACGATTGCACACCATTATTTCGCTGATCAGGATTTGTGGACTTGCACTGTTGAAGTGAGTTTATTCTTCCACAACATCCACATCATCTAAACAAAAAAAAAAACACACCATGTGTTATAAATATGCAGGCATACATCTATTACCTGAAGCTGTGGTCTTAGACACTGACCTGTTGTGGTCACCATTTTGGCCACTTCGTTAACCCCGGAATCCACATCTTCATGGTGTGTGGGGAGTTCCCCTTCTTCAAAAGGTGTGGGGTTCCTGGTGTCCCCAGTAGGGATGAGCCGAACATCCCCCCCCCCCCCCCGATTAGGTTCGTACCAGAACGGACCGAAAGTTTGCGTGAACTTTAGAACACCATTAAAGTCTATGGGACTCGAATGTTCAAAAACAAAAGTGCTGATTTTAAAAGCTAATATGCAAGTTATTGTCCTAAAAAGGGTTTGGGGACCCAGGTCCTGCCCCAGGGGACATGTATCAATGCAAAAAAAAGTTTTAAAAATGCTCGTTTTTTTGGGAGCAGTGATTTTAATGATGCTTAAAGTGAGAAAAAAAAAAAAGTGAAATATTCCCTTAAATATCATACCTGGGGGGTGTCTATAGTATGCCAATAAAGTGGTGCATGTTTCCCGTGCTTAGAAAAGTCCCTGCACAAAATGACATTTTTAAAGGAATAAAAGTCATTTAAAACTGCTTGCGGCTTTAATGTAATGTTGGGTCCTGGCAATATAGATGAAAATCAGTGAGACAAACGGCATGGGTACCCCCCACCCCCCCAGTCCATTACCAGGCCCTTTGGGTCTTGTATGGATATTAAGGGGAACCCCGCACCCAAATTAAAAAAAGGAAAGGCGTGGGGCCCCCAGGCCCAATATACTCTGAACAGCAGTATACAGGCGGTGCAAACAAGACAGGGACTGTAGGTTTGTTAAGTAGAATCTGTAATTTTGAACTGGTACATTTTTAAAGTGTAGCTCCAGCCAAAAAATCTATTTTTAAGCTTTTTGGAAAACATAGGGCAGGGTTATCACGCCTGTGACATTTGTTTAGCTGTCTGTGCACCTCTTCAGAAGATTTCACCTCACTTTCTGTCCCAATGACAATTTTTTTTTGAAAATTTGGGGTTTTTAGTGAAACAAGGGTTGATGATAAAGCATCAGTGAAGAGGAGACACGTTTTTCCCATATTAACTCTTACAGGAGAGAATTTCCCTTCCTAGGGGTACATTTCATCTCACTTCCTGTTGTCTCCTTCCATTTGCAAGTCATTGCGAGTCGTTTGTAAGTTGGATGTTTGAAAGTAGGGGCCTGCCCTATATACTCTGCAGAAATTGGGCCTTAGGTGTTGGTGTTGCCACAACACTGTAAACCCTCACAGTTGCTCTTGGTGGGCGCAGGAACGGGCCGTGATGTGAAATATTAGATGAAGAATTGTAATTACATGCCATTGTTGAACAGTGGTAGAAAAATTGGGCCTTTGGTGGTGGTGGTGGTGATGCTGGTGCCACAAAACTGTAAGCCCTTACTCTTGGTGGGTGCAGGAATGGGCCCTGCTGTGAAATATTAGACCAAGAATTGTAATTACATGTCCCTGTTGGACAGGGGCAGAAAAATTGGGCCTTAGACACTGGTGCCACAACACTGCAACCCCTCACAGATGCTATAGTTGGAGCGCAAGAATGAGCCCTGCTGCAAAGTATTGCATCAAAAATTGTAATTGTACACCCCTGTAAAACAGGGGCTGAA
The DNA here is from genome assembly GCF_042186555.1 of Aquarana catesbeiana. Lineage (NCBI taxonomy): Eukaryota > Metazoa > Chordata > Amphibia > Anura > Ranidae > Aquarana > Aquarana catesbeiana. Next base: position 533,032,454 of record NC_133327.1, read on the forward strand.
AAATTGGGCCTTTGGCACTGGTGCTGGTGCCAAAAAACTGCAACCCCTCACAGATACTATAGTTGGAGAGCAGGAATGAGCGCTGCTGCAAAGTATTGCATCAAAAATTGCAATTACATGCCCCTGTTAAACAGGGGCAGAAAAATTGGGCCTTGGCCATTGGTGGCGGTGCCCAGAACCAAAAATGTTCTTACAAGCTATCAGCATGAAAATTGAGGAGGAAGAGGATTGTCACTCAGCATCAGCATAGGCAGTCTTGAAGGGATCTCACATTAAAAAAAATCAATCGGTTACATCAGCATCAGGTGTTTGGTAGCTGGTGATCCAAGATTCATTTTTATGAAGGTCAGCCAATCGACCGATTCGGTGGACAGGCGCACCCTGTGATCGGTTACAAAGCTTCCAGCAGCACTGAATGTGTGTTCCTATAGAACGCTGGATGCAGGACAGGCCAGTAGCTCAACTGCATACTGTGCAAGCTCTGTCCAGTGATCCATCCTCAAGACCCAGTAACCCAGAGGATTTTCGGTGGGAAAGGTGTCCAAGTCTAATCTTGCCCCTAGGTAATCCTGCACTATATGAATCAGACGCCGGCGATGGTTGCTGGAACCGATCAGACCTTGGGACTACAGACTAAAAAATTGTCTGAATGCATCGGTCAGACGGCCACATTCTCCAACGCGCCTTCTGTGACTGACTGAAGCCTCAGCAACACGTTGTCCAGGAGGACCAGGAAATTGTAATCTCCCAGGCTCTGAAAACGCGTTGCACAAACCTTTCTGCAAGACCTCCCGAAGATGTTTCATCCTCTGCTCCCTCTGCGATGGCAAGATAAGGTCCACAACCTTACCCTAGTAACGTGGATCAAGGAGGGTTGCCAGCCAGTAATCATCTCTCCCCTTGATACCACGAATACGACGATCATTCCACAGGCTTTGCAGGATCAGGGAGGCCATGCAGCAGAGGTTTGCTGAGGCATTCGGTCCAGAGTCCTCTGGGTCACTAAGGATGACATGATCCACAGTCACCTCCTCCCAGCCACGTAAAAGTCCATGGGTTTCTTCGGACTGTAAATGATCCCTTGAAGACTGCTGCTGATGCTGAGTGCCAGGCTCCACCTCCATCCTGACACAATCCTCCTCCTCCTTCTTCTCCTCCTTGTCCTCTTCCTGTGTGATCGGCGGGCATGCAGGAACACTGTCTGGATAAAGGGTGCCTTGAGAAGTAAGGAAGTCCTCCTCTTCCTCCCTCTGTTCTGCCTCAAGTGCCCTGTCCATTATTCCACGCAGCGTGTGCTCCAACAGGTGGACAAGAGGGACAGTATCACTGATGCATGCACTGTCACTGCTCACCATCCTCATGGCCTCCTCAAATGATGACAGGACAGTGCATGCATCCTTGATCATAGCCCACTGGCATGGGGAAAAAAACCAAGGTCCCCTGACCCTGTTCTGGTGCCATAGTTGCATAGGTACTCATTGATGGCTCTCTGCTGCGTGCGTGTGCAGCTGCTGCAGCATGGCCAATGTTGAGTTCCACCTGGTGGGCATGTCACAGATTAGACGGTTCTTGGGCAGGTTAAATTCCTTTTGGAGGTCAGCCAGTCGAGCACTGGCATTATATGACCTGCGGAAATGCACACAGACTTTCCTGGCCTGCCTCAGGACATCCTGTAAGCCCGGGTACCTGCCCAAGAACTGCCAAGTTAAGGACGTGAGCCAAACAGGGCACATGGGTCAGTTGTCCCTGTCGGAGGGCAGAGAGGAGGTTGGTGCCATTGTTGCAAACCACCGTACCTGCCTTAAACTGGCGTGGCGTCAACCACCTCTGAACCTGCCCCTGCAGAGCTGAGAGAATCTCTGCCCCAGTGTGGCTCCTGCCCCCCAAGCACACCAGCTCAAACACCGCATGACATCTTTTTGCCTGCATGCTTGCATAGCCCCTTGAACGCCTACGGAGCACCGCTGGTTCCGAGGACAAATCAGCACAGGCATAAACCATGGAGGAAGAAGAAGAGGAGGGGGTGGAGGAGAGAGGTATGGCAGAATCACCACTAGTAGAATTTTGGAGGTGTGGTGGCAGAACAACCTCCAACACTTCTGCACCCTGTCCTGCATCCTTCCCAGCTACCAGAAGAGTCACCCAGTGCACGGTGAAAGATAGGTAACGTCCCTGTCCATGCCTGCTGGACCATGAGTCAGTGGTAATATGCACCTTGCCACTGACCGCCCTGTCCAGCGAGGCCAAGACATTGCCATCCACATGCCAGTAGAGAGCCGGAATCGCCTTCCATAAGAAAAAGTGGCGTTTGGGAACCTGCCACTGAGGAACTGCACATTCCACAAACTCATGGAAGGGGGCAGAGTCTACCAACTTAAAAGGCAGCAGTTGAAGTGCTAGCAATTTAGCCAAGCTAGCATTCAACCACTGGGCATTTGGATGGCTGGGAGCAAACTGCTTTCTTTCTTCTTTGGCGGTGCAGCAGCTGGGGCAGGGAAATTTGCCTGGTAGAATCTGACGTTGGTGTACCGATCGCAGATTGCCCGCAAGTACTTGGCTGTGACACACCTATATCTACACCTTCATTCCTCTCAGTGCAGGTTTTAGAGAGGACTGAAGGTATAGTGGGGTTGGAGATCCCAGCTGATGAGGAGCAAGGAGAGGTCCGCTTTGTACTTTGGTGTGGGTCTTTTAGGTACGCTTGCCAACGAACTTCATCGCAGGTCGACATATGTCTGGTCAAGCATGTGGTGCCCAAGCTGGTGATGTTTTGGCCAAACGAGATACACTTGAGACATATGTTGCAAATAGCAGTGGTGGGATCTGATTCACTCATCTCAAAAAAGGCCCACACCAAAGAACTTTTGGAATAACGTGCAGAGACAGCAGTGCCCTGCACATGCAGAGCTCTGCGGTGTGATGCAGTCGGTGTACTGTCCTTAATCTGGCCCCTGGAGGGCATCCTGCCTCATTGCAGATGTGCCTCCTCCTCCTCCTCTCTCCTATAAGGTACCCACGTGGAGTCAGTGACCTCATCATTCCCTCCCTCCTCATCACTGGAGCAAAGCTGGCAGTATGCTGCAGCTGGGGGAGCATGACTGCCAGATTGCTGTCCTTCTCGGGAACCCCCTCTCTCTGGGCTCACGTTACTGCCTTCCTCTAGCTGGGTACCATCATCGGAGCCTTCAAAATGCTGGGCATCCTCCTGGAGCATGTACCCAACACTGTGGTCAAACAGTTCGGGGGACTCCTCAGGAGGACATGGTGGGGCTAGGGAAGGAGTGACTGATGCCATTGAGCCGAGGGAAGAGGCTGCGTTGGCAGCTGCTTTGCCAGACAAAGTACCCTGAGCCTGGGTGAGAGAGGATGAGGAGGATGAGGACGGCTTGGTCATCCACTCTACCAAGTCTTCCACATGTTGCGGCTCAACACGGCCAGCTGCTGGAAAAACAAGGACAAGCGTGTCCCATGGCCATGTGCTGATGAGGATGCACCATCTCCATGAGCAGCACTGTTGCCTCTAGACACAGAGCCTGCTTGCCCTCTTTTATTGGCTTGTGACAGTCTGCCTCTCCTTGTTGGCCTTCCAGACATACTAATGGCCTGCAGTGAGATGTAGCTGCACAAAGCCTGTGTGTGTGTGTGTGTGTGTGTATATATGTATATATGTGTATATATATATATATATGTGTGTGTGTGAGAGAGAGAGAGAGCGAGCTGACACTGATACTGCAGCTAGCAGAATCAACTGCCTGCCTGTAGTGTTATTAGTATGAGAACACCAGTAATTGTCTTCAGGTAGCATTAGGTGCACACTGTGCAGAGGACACAGTACACTAACTGTAAATACTGCAGCTACCTGCCTGTGGTATTAATAGGAGCAGAACAGCAATTGTCTTCAGGTAGCTTTAGGTGCACACTGTGCAGAGGATGCAGTACACTAACTGTAAATACTGCAGCTGCCTGCCTGTGGTACTAATAGGATCAGAACAGCAGCAATTGTCTTCAGGTAGCTTTAGGTGCACACTGTGCAGAGGACACAGTACACTAACTGTAAATACTGTAGCTGCCTGCCTGTGGTATTAATAGGAGCAGAACAGCAATTGTCTTCAGGTAGCTTTAGGTGCACACTGTGCAGAGGACGCACTACACTAACTGTAAATACTGCAGCTGCCTGCTGTACTAATAGGATCAGAAGAACACCACCAATTTTCTTCAGGTAGCTTTAGGTGCACACTGTGCAGAGGACGCACTACACTAAGTCTAAATGCTGCAGCTGCCTGCGGTACTAATAGTATCAGAAGAACACCACCAATTTTCTTCAGGTAGCTTTAGGTGCACACTGTGCAGAGGATGCACTACACTAACTGTAAATGCTGCAGCTGCCTGCGGTACTAATAGGATCAGAAGAACAACACCGATTTTCTTCAGGTAGCTTTAGGTGCACAGTGTGCAGAGGATGCACTACACTAATTGTAAATACTGTAGCTAATAGGACTAATAGGATCAGAAGAACACCAGCAATTTTCTTCAGGTAGCTGTAAATACTGTAAAAACACCTGCCTGCCTGTCAATAGGAAAAGAATAACAGGAACAGATCTAGCTAAACTGAATACAGTGTGTGTGTATATATATACACACACACACACACCACCTAGGATGCATATATATATATATATATATATATATATATATATATATATATATATATATATATATACAATACACTGTAAGTGCAGCTAACTGACTCGCCTGCCTACTCTATCTAACTTAAATCAAATGACACTGTCTCTGTCTATCTCTCCACCACCGCCGCAACACACTACACAAGGCCGCCATGCAGGCGGTCTTATATAGTGTGGGGCATGTACTAAACCCCCTGAGCCATAATTGTCCAAAGCCACCCTAGCTTTGGCCAATTATGGCTCTCTGTACAGACGGCGCTGTGATTGACCAAGCATGCGGGTCATAGTGCATGGTTGGCCAATCAGCCAGCAATGCACTGCGCCGCCGCAGTGAATTATGGGCCATGATGCGCCACTCGAGTTTGGCGCGAATGGCCCATAACGTTGGAAATTCGACGAACAGTCAAACATGCGATGTTCGAGTGGAACATGGGTTCGATTCAAACTGGAAGCTCATCCCTAGTCCTCAGATGTCCCGATTCTTTTCTCCCCTATGTGAATACAAAAAAGGTATTCTTAGCACACAGATATTTGAGGTAAGATATAGTAATATGAAATATTGCTTGGAAGTGTCATTCAGTTATCCAGGCAGAGTTCCAAGTTGAAGACATGATTTTTTCCCTTTATAAAGCTGGAATACTTACCTGTTTTGTGCAAGTTTCACACATGGAGAGACTCCTAGTATCCACTGGAGCACCTGCATGGGACACCATAAAAAGGTTGTTCTGGTGTCCCACACTAGTGCTCCTGCGTCCAGATGTGTAAACAGCTGCTGAGTGTCCTCTCCTTACACTGAATCAAGTTTGAATTTCATTATAGATACAAACACATCTAGACAACAATGTACTAAGCTTCTTTTCATACAAATAGGCATGAACAAATGCAGTTAACCTGCGTCTGCCAAAAACGTCGTATTAGTGGTCGAACAAATGATGTTTAATACGAACGATCACTGTGCCCACGAACCTGAAACTTGGCATTTTAAACTGTACAACAGTAAAGAAAAGCAAATGGAGCAGCACAAAAGTAATAATAATAATAGGAACACATGACAAATACTTACTTTATTGCAGCAGTTTCCTGATCCTTCTGTACTGATCGTGCTCCCTCAATTTCAGGTCTGACCAGTGTTTCCTCAATTGCTCTTTGGATCGTCATACCCCAAAATTCCTGTGCAGACTTCTCACAACTTTAGTCATGATCTTGGCCTTTCTCACATTTGGGTTTGGGTAAGGTCATACTTCCCATCATAGTCGGCCCTCTTCAAGATGTCCACCATCTCCACCATCTCTACAAAGGACATGTTTGAGGCCTTATATCTCCTCCTGGATCGGGAACTGCCTTGCCCTGGGCTTTCCTCATCATTGTTGTATGCATGCACCTGCACTGTCTCAGCCATGTGCTCTCCCACTGCGCCGAAAGAGAAGGGGCGGGGAATACACTAGAAAGAAGGACAGGGGCGGAGTTTCACGCATGCACAGTGTATATAAAGCATAACATGCGTGCATCGTACGTGAGTGGAGGACGGAGTAGCGTAAGCGCCGATCGTGCAAACATAGGTACAATTTTAACTTGGGGCATCAGTGGTTAGTGGCCTATACTGCTTATAGATTAAGGCCTATATTGGGACAAAATTAGGAGAGTTTAGCCTGACATTAGGATTTGTCTTGTGTTGTGTCTTGCAGAGAAAATTGATAAGTTTACAGACCTAGACTTCCTGCCAAACTTCATAGACAGGTACAGGGAGCTGCCATGTCTCTGGCAAGTCAAAAACAGTGACTACTCAAACAAGCTAAAGAGGAAGGCAGCGCTGGAGAAACTGTTGGAATTGGTGAAGCCAGTGACTCCTGCAGCAGACATCACCTATTTGAAGGCCAAAATTGGTGGCCTGAGGAGCACATATAATAGGGAGCACAAAAAGGTCCAGGATTCCATGAGATCCGGAGCAGCAGCAAATGACGTATATGTCTCCAGGCTATGGTACTACGACAGACTGCGTTTTTTGTCAGACCAGAGTGAACCCAGGCCATCATTATCTTCCTTCCACACTTCCTTCCACACTTTCTTCCACATCAGATGAGGCTTCAGATGTCCAACCTGGGCCTTCCACCCAGGAAGATGTGGGGGAGCCTAGCTTGAGCCAGGTATAGCATTGTTCAACATATTTTTGGACAAAAATTGAATGATGTTAACTAGATGCTATTATTGATCACTAATTTCTGATTTAACAAAGTGGTTTACATATCAATAGACAATAGTAGCCAAAAATGATTGGGGCAAGAATGAAAAATGTTGGGGTGAGAATAATAGTCCTTTTCTATTTGTTAACATTTAATTTGCAACAGTCATGAGCTCAAAATTGTGTGTGATTGATGACCAAAAAACTAAAACTATGTACCATTTTCATACACAGGAAAGTCTCAGCCAGGAGGAGGCAGTGAAAAGCAGCCTGACTGAATCCCAGGTTCCTTCCCTCCGCCTTCCAACCAAAAGGACCAGGAAGGCGAGGAACCTGGGAGGAGTCAGCGACTACTTTAATTTGCCAGGTACTAACAACGACCCCTGGTGGCCCCGAGTCATAAGGCTGTCTGACAGCCAGTAAACTGGAACAAATGGAGGAGGGCCAACGCCTCATCTGTGAGGAGATAATTCTTCAGGCCCTAAACAAGGGAATGAGGGGCCAACTCACAACTAAAAGCCACGTGTGTGAGTTGGACCATACTCCTCCACCACCTCCAGCAACACCACCACCGCCTCCAGCAACATCACCACCACCACAGCCACCTAACCCACCACAGCGACCCAACCCACTACAGCAGCCTGGAAGGAAGCGTGGAAGGAAGTGTTGAGAGTGATGGCCTGGGTTTGGTGTGGTCTGGCAAAAGACGCAGGCTGTTGTAAGACCACAGCCTCGGGACATATATGTCATCTGCTGCTGCTCCCGATCTCTTGGAGTCCTGGACCGTATTATGCTCCCTATTAAATGGACTCCTCAGGTTACCAATTTTACCTGACAAATAATTGATGTCTCCCCTGGGGTACAAAGGCTTCACCAATTCCAACTGTTTGTCCAGCATTGCCTTCCTCTTTATTTTGTTAAGACCCCTATTAAATTTCTAATTTTTGTTTCCACAAATATTTGGCTACATGTTTTACTTCAAAAAAGAACAATTTGTGAGTAGGCAGGTACATTTTAAAAATACTATGTCAAATGAACAAGGGACACCAACATAGTTGTATCTCTTTGAGGTTAAAAAATACAAGATAATAAAAGGTGTTGTGGTAATTTGACACACAAAACCACAAAAAATATTAGGGAGATCACTATATATTTAAAAAAAAAAATATTCTGGAGATCAAGAGAAAAAAAATATATTCTAGAGATCTTGAGAAAAAAAAAAGGAGATCACTAGAAAAAAAATAAAAATAAAAAAAAATTATATTCTGGAGATCTTGAGAAAAAAAACAACAAAAACAAAGATTATTCAGGAGATCACGAGAAATAATAAAAAATATATTTGTCAGAACTCTGTGTGAATATCAGCAGCAAATCAACTTGATTATTCTAGCATCCTAAAGAAGAAGAGAATGCGCTGCATTGAAAGATTTAAAAATTTGCAGCGTGACGAATGTGCTATCTCCATTGCAAACGCTAGTTTTACAAGAACGAGCGATTCCGTCTCGTACTTGAATCCGAGCATGAGTGGACTTTGGTGCGAGGACTTGTACACACGCTTGGACTTTCCGACAACAAAGTGAAGTTGGCGGAAAATTTGAGAACCTGCTCTCAAACATTTGTGGGCAGAAATTCAGACAGCAAATGTTCGATGAAGCATACACATGGTTGGACTTTCCGAAAACAAGCTCACATCGAACATTTCCCGTCGGAAAGTCCGACCGTGTGTACACAGCATTAAAAAGAGACCCTCAATTGATGGACCATCTAGGTCCAGTACCTCATCCTGAATAATAATATACAAAATAATGGACCCTAACAAACTAAGTGTAAGGACTATAATGGTATCCAAAAAATTGGTAAAAAGCATCAAAAATTATTGATTGTTACATGATAAAAAATTCACGTATGTACATATAAAAAAACCATACAAGACACAAAAAAGCTGCACTTAAAAAAAATTGCCAAAACCATCTCATACTCATAAGGTATAGGTTCCTGTTGGCTCCAGAACAGTAGAGCACAATGAGTTGCTGTAAGTTTGACGCAGTTTGTGTTTCACAGGAGATGGCACACTTCTTCAGGAAAAGCTTCAGCAAGAACACCAAAATGGAATGGCACATATCAATTACAGCCTCTTAATTGAACAATTAATATACTGAGTAACCAACTGTTATTACATACCTCACGGTTAAAGATCAAAACATCAAGATAGAAACACATTAAGTGGTCCTCCTACAGCCAGTCATTGTCACCCATATGATTCCAAAGGACGGTCCTCCTCATTTTCCAAGATAATCATTGGTTCCTATATAGCACGGGTGTTCAACCTGTGGCCCTCCAGCTGTTGCAGAACTACAAGTCCCATCATGGCTTTGCCTTTGGAAAGCATGCTTGTAACTGTCAGTCTTGCAATGCCTCATGGGACTTGTAGTTCTACAACAGCTGGAGGGCCACAGGTTGAGCACCCATGCTATATATTTAGAACTAGGTATCTGAAAATGTATCATAAATACATCATGATACCACGTATAATGACAACATGCATAGCCATATTGCACATGTTAATGCATGATGGATTGATTTAGTAAGTGCTATGGGATTAAGGGATGGCAGGATAATGTGGGATCCCTATAATTACAAGCTACACCCCTACTCCTCAGTTTTTGGTAGTTATCATACAAGAAATAATGTTCCAATGTATAGTCTATGTCAGCAAAGGATTATACCACATCTCGTATCACTAATGCTAAATGAAGGGAACAAAAACCACCCTTAACACCCCCTAAGCCCATCAACCACCAAGCATTCCATCAATATATCCATAAATAGTGAATGCTCACCCACAATCAAGGCCTATGGTTTGTACCTGGTGATGTGGAATATATTTTGTTAGGTAGGAGAGGTTCCCATCATGTCATTTCTCAGAACAGTGTGGAGTAAGATGCTGCTGATCTGAATCCTATCTTGATGGCCATTAAGTAGGGCAAGGGGGCGGGGAAACCCACCTGGTGCTGCTGAGACCTAAGTGGTGTCATGCACCCACATTTGGCGTCAGAGCACCGTGTCAATACAGTGAACCGCAGAGCGATTACAGCCCAGGTGTTTCCTCTCTCATGGAGAAAAAACAGCGCTGTAAATCGCGCATAATAATAACAATAATATTTATACTGAATTTTGTATCCCCTCCATAGCTGAATATCCTGGTATTTTTCTCTTCTGTGAAAAGGAATATGCATTGCAATGTACAGCTAGAAACGCAATAATTCCCTAAAAATGCCAGATTCTCAAATTCACAGAATAATCAAAGATGCTTTTTTACTTGAGTTTGGATACACTTTAGACAATTAAGAGATTTGATTGCTGATTACTAGGAAACACTTGTAGAAAGTGGATTGAAAGCAACCAGTCTGACTCAAAATTGCCTAGTGTAGGGGATGCACTTATCATACCTGAATTGTCCAGTCGTTCAATCAATTTGAATGTGATTGGTGGCAGCAGGTCAACATAGAATGGTTTTTATACAACAGAAATGATAAAGTAGTGAATTCAATTCAAAACATTTCCAAACCTCATCTGACAATTCAGATTTTTCCCAGCTTTTTTAGGTTTATGTTTTCAGAGTGTTCATTCTGCTTGCATTGATGATTTAAAAGGTCATCTGAACTTAGACCAAGATTTTGATCGATAACAATTTTCTTCTGCATGGTCAATAATAATGATGAAACTAGTTGTCATCAAACCGAGATCAGCTTCGAATGTATTTTTACTATTCCAAATTCTTACCATTTTTTTACCAATTTATCAAGTCCCAATTAAGCTACAGTTGTTCAAAAGCTAAAACAAGTAATTGTGTACTAGGAGAAGAGGCAACATGTGAGCTTCCAGGAAAGTGTGCCGCCTGATCCCCATTAAGTATCTTGGGAGTGCTTGTGTAGCGCCACCCCCCAAAAGAGCCGCTTGTTAAATTTGGGTTCTCTGATCTCTGCCTCAACTCCAAGAATGGCCTCAACTTCTCAGTTCCTTCTGGGCTGTGAACACTGTTGACATGTAAACAACAAAAATAGATTAAACAGGTATGGTGAATCGAGTTCTGTAGCGTTACAGGTCCTGGGTTAAAGAGTACTAGTGTCTTCCACTAGCAAACATTAGGGCCCTTTGTTAAGAAAGTAGGTTCAATTAAGCAAAATTAGGACAGTAATCATCTAGGATATTCCATTAGGTAGTGGTTTGTAAGAACAGACTGTCTAAAGGTGGCAGCTCCAAACAAGCATCCTCTGACACTTGAAAGGGGAATAGGTGTCTGTATGCAGTGTCTGTACTGTGTTAAGGAGGATATTTGGGTTTTCACCCGCTCACCAATCCTCTGTGCGGCGACACAATGGAGATTCCAAATGCTGGTTCAGGCTCCTGGCAATGTTGTAAGGCACCAGATCACCCATGTCGGCTGATCAGGATGGCTGGTAGCTAAACTGGCAAGGTGACTGGACAGCAGCCAACCAGACACCTGGATGGGTATTGCAATCCCTGAAGCGGTGTGGGTCGTCTGCGCTGGGCTAGGCGGTGCTGAGTGTCTGAGCAGGGTCTCTGGGCTGAACTGTGGTGTACCGCGTGGGTGTAACTGTTCCTGGCTCCTTTCTTCTCAGTCTCTTGGCAGCCATCTTTGGCAAAACATGTCTCTCTCTCTCTCAGTTGGAGTTCCACCACACACTCCCTTGTGTCAGCGTGGCTCTCTCTCAGGTGGAGTTCAAACTGTCACACTACCCAGGGGCTTTTGTGGCATGTTCCCTGTCTCTTCTCAGCCACCTCCGTCTCTCCTCTCCATCTCTGTACTTTCCTGTCAGAATCTTTTCTTTTCCTGGGCTTCTAGACTCTCTCTCTCACTCTCTCTCAAATCTCCTCAGCCTCCTCAGCTCTTCCTGAAACTCCCCTTTTTCCCAGTGTGCTCTTTGTTTTTGAGTTGTCTGGAAGGACAAGTCACCATCTCCCTGTCTTCATCTTGTGGCCAAAAGGAGAATATTGCATTACAACATGCCTGCTACATACTCCCCCCATCAAAGAACCTTTGGTCTCCAAAGGAAGGACAGAGTCTATCAATATATAATATCCACAACCTGTTACATGCTTTCAGAATACAACGGGAGGCAAAAACAGGTTAAACCATATAAGAAAACAAGCAATTGGCATGCACGTATGAACCTGGCAAGGAAACCTGCCACCATTTATTATAAGAGGTGAGGATGTCTTGCCCACAAGCCACCGATATTGGGATGGTCCACCTAGATGTGCCAGGGGGTGAGTTGGAGTCGCTCTCCACTAAACTTGTAGTGGGAAGGTTGGCGTGGTGTGAGTTCTTTGAGAGGTATGGATAGCATCCTCAGAACTTTCACCTAGAGTATCATAAGTCAGTCTTTTTGGTGGGTGAATTGTTCATTTTTCCCTTTGCTCTTTAGGCTCAGATAGTTCTAGTATAGCAGCCTCTTCCTCTTCCACAATAGAAGGTTGAATAGTCTCTGTGTCCTCTGCATTTAGGGAAATCAGAAGATCCTCCTGGCCTGCCAATGATTGGGTCTGTGGTATGAACTTTGGTGCCTCCGGCCTGAGGGTTCCAGTATCCATTTCTCTAGAAGGAAGAATAGTGTCAGTTTCTGATAATGCCAAGTTCTTCATCCTCACTGTCCTCTTCATCTGTGTTCAGTCACACAGACTAAGACCTGGTTATTGGACATGATCTCTGAGTAGTTCAAGTAGGGTGTGGATCTGGTTGTTGAGGCATACAAACTGCTTCTGATAGAGGTAGCAGATGATTCCAGTGCCAGGTCTTTAGAGGACCTCTGCTTCCTTCTGGGCAAATCTGGTATACTGGTAATCCTGGTACCTGCTTACAGATGATGTAGGGCTGCGACTTCCAGTGATCAGCTAGTTTGTGCTTCCCAGGGACGCCCAAGTTTCTCAGTAACACTGTGTTGCCAGGCTGCAAATTTTGTACTCTCTCTCCTTTAGGTCGAAGTTTTGCTTGTTTCGCTGGCCCCGGGTGCCTGAGGCAACCTTTTTCATATGCTGTTTTCAGCCTCTTCCTAAGGCGATCCACATATCCTCTGTGTGACACCATCGATGTATGATCTAAAGAGGTGCTGACCTCGGTAGGTAGACCGCTATTCCTGACCTTGGACAAATCACAATAGTATTTGGGTATACCTGCCACTGAGACTCTGATGGCTTCTGCCCCAGTTGTTCCTCTAGCCTGATGTTCCGCTTCCTGACACAAGGCTTATATTCCTTCTGGAGTCAGTTGAAGAGTCCACTCTTCAGAAGAAACCCCCAAGTTATAGGGTCTCCTCGATAGGGCATCACCATTTCTGTTTCCAATTCCTGTGCGGTATTTTAAGCTGAAGCGGAACCCTGATAGGGAGGCCAACCACCAGTGCCCGGTGGTATCCAGTTTTGCTGTGGTGAGTATATACATGAGTGGGTTGTTGTCAGTTTTGACCATAAAGTCTGTACCATAAAAGTCTCAACTTGTCCACCACTGCCCATTTCAGAGCCAAGAATTTAAACTTGTGAGTAGGGTAGTTTTAGTTTTTCTCAGCAGGTGCAAGACTTTGACTCACATAAGCAACAGGCCGCAGGTTTCCATCGTGCTCCTGATACAGTACCCCACTTAGCCCATCTTGACTGACATCAACATGCAGCTCATACGGCTTGGCTGGATTGGCATAAGCTAGAACAAGAGCATTTGTCAGTCTCCCCTTCAGCTGCCGAAAGGCTTGCTCACACTGGTCTGTCCACTGGTCTTTGATTGACTCTCAAGACTTCCTGGGTCCTCTGATTTGCTCAATGGGTTTTGTTGAATTGGGGTCATCATCATCCTCATTCCTCATTAAGGGGCTGAGCTATTTTAGCAAATCCTTCGACAAACCTTCTATAGTATTAGCAAAATCCCAGGAATAATCTAAGCTCAGTTACATTGCTAGGTGTTGGCCAAGAGGTGACAGCTTCCAGCTTTTGGGGGTCAGCAGCTATTCCTTCAGCGAAGAAAAAATGGCCGAGGAAATTAACTGAAGGCTGGTATAACTGACATTTTTCCAGGGACAGCTTCAACCCCTTGTCATGGATTCTCTTCAGCACTTTCTCCAGACGCTCTTCATGGTCTTCGATGGTTTTGTGGAAGATGATGATATCGTCCAGGTACACCAGCACTTCGATTAGGTTCATGTTTCCTACTGTCTTCTCCATCAGCCTCTGAAATGTTCCTGGAGCACCAGACAGACCCTAAGGCATCCTGTCAAACTCAAAGAACCCTACTGGGGTGATAAACGCTGTCTTCTCCCTATCTTCAGGGTGCATGGGGATTTGATAGTACCCACTCTTCAGATCCAGCACGCTGAACCACTTGGCCCCGAGGCTCTGCGGGGCATCTTCTATCCTTGGAGTGGTGTACTGATCAGGGATAGTCCTCGTGTTGAGCGTCCGATAATCAATTCACAGCCTTAGGGACCCATTCTTCCACTACTATGGGGGAGGTATAAGGGCTCCTAGATTCCTTGATTATGCCTGATCTCTTCAGCTCTGTTAGTTGTTCACAGAGATCTTCCAGATCACCCAGTGGGATCTGTCTGAGTCTTTTCCTGAATGGCTTGTCTTCCTGAAGGGGAATCTGGTGCTGGGCACTTTTCGCACACCCCAAATCAAACTCATGGTCCGAAATATCCTGCCATCTCAGGAGCTGGGCTTTGACCTTTGCTTACCACTCAGGTAATAGTGGGGTGTTTTGTGGGTAAAACTGTTCTATAGAGATTCTGTCCTTCTCTCCGTTCTCCAAATCAGATGGTGAAACTGGGCTGGCTGGATTTACTTGTCCTAACAGCATTCGGGCCTGCAGTTTCAATGGCGAGAACATAACATTGCGGACACTGACATGGATCTTCCCACAACTCCGTTGCAGAGCCCTAGTTGATATCACTTCTGGGATTACCTCCACTCTATTGTCCTCTCCCTGACAGTCAGCTTCAAGGACAATAAAGGGGCCCGGTTGTTCCCAATTGAGTTTGAATGAAGCCACCTCTCCAGGCTGTAGTATCTTCTCACTGCTGTCTAATCACCAAATCTTTCCTCCTTCAGCTGGGGCTCTCTGTCCTTCAACTAGGTGCTGATATACTTGTCTCAGCATAGGGTGTATGCCTTTGGTTGAGGTGTTAGACTTCATTACATGAGGAGTGAGCAGCCTTCTGACAAGGTCAGTGTTTGTTCCTATTATCAGAGAACTCTTTTTGTCTCCTGATGGGCGAGGGCATACAGCGGCTAGGGTATCAATGGTTTTTGTTTGTCCGGTCATGGAGGGGTCAAAAGTCAACTTGACTGGTAAGTAGGCATCATGTGGGAAATTTTGGGTTCCAGTACCCCATATATCCAGTTCCTCCAATTTCCCAGGTGTAAGTGTTTGAGGTGCCTGTCATAAAAGTCTCTATATAGCAAGGTAACTTGCTCCCCAATGTCCAGAAGGGCCCTTGTATAGATACCTTCTACTTGCACTGACACAATGGGAGAAGGTCCCACTAGTTTGTCAGGAAATCTACCGGGTGTAGAGTAGTTAATTTGTCCTGTCATCTGTATTCATACCCCCTTCTTGATGGGCTTTGGGTTTTGCTTTTGTCTCTGTTGGGCTCCAGTGGGCTGGTGTGTATCTACTCTCGGCGACCGGGTACCTGAAGTCAAGGAGAGGGGGTTGTATGGTCACTCAGAACAGTAGGGGGGGCCCTCTGTAAAAATTTAGGCTTCCACTGTGGTTTCTTTGCATCTTTAACTTTGGAGCTAATTGCTGAGGATGGGCACCCGGTTGGCTCCTTTACTGGGGCCCTCTGAAGCTTCCCGATGGTTTCTGGTGTTGGCTTTCAGACTTGGGTGGACTTGAACAATTAGGTTGGTAATGTCCCATTCCTCAGCATTTGAAACAAACAGTACTTTACTGGACAATGTGGTGATTTTGGCTGTTAACAGATTCAACATTTTAATCATCCATGACATCTGGTATTTCAAAGTGGCTATCTCCAAATTGGGCTCTGCTGCACTCACTGACCCAACGTCAGCTAGAGACGCTGATGCTGGCCTGGTAGCAGTTTTCTTGCCCTCAAACTAGCTTCTTCCTCCCTCACTACACTAATGAGTTCAGGATACTTTAATGACATGACATCGGCTGAAGTCTTTAGCTGGATCCAGACCGGGTTTGGGAGCGTAGAGCACCTCTCAGGATCTGCTGCATTCTAGCTTGATCTATGGCTGTAGGTTCCATTCCCTTCTTTCATACAATTTGGTTTAGCATTCCAATGTATTTTGGGATGTCCTGACATTTTGTCACAAAATCTCTCAAGGCTGAAATGAACTCTGGCTCAATCATGGCTACTGGTGATGGTAAGGTGGCTTCCTCTCCCTCCCTTTGGAAACAAGTGAGGATCCCTTTCCTTTCCTCCCCTCTATTAGAGCATATGTGTGGGAGTTCTCTTGATTGATCTTGACATCTATCAACCACACCTTCTGATTTGGGACTAGTGTCTTCACAGCTTGCCTGATCTTTTCCTTGGTCCAGGCTACCCCAGGGATGTCAATTACAACACTTAACTTCCGTTGGCCATTTTCCTCCTCACACCACTTGGTTGAAGAGGCCTGGTCCACCTTGACACTCTCTGGGGCATTATCTTGGAGGTAGT
Source organism: Aquarana catesbeiana (assembly GCF_042186555.1). Taxonomy (NCBI): domain Eukaryota; kingdom Metazoa; phylum Chordata; class Amphibia; order Anura; family Ranidae; genus Aquarana; species Aquarana catesbeiana. Next base: position 533,049,019 of record NC_133327.1, read on the forward strand.
AAAGAGGATCCTGGATGAGCCCCCACGTGTAGTGCCACCCTTGAAGGAGCCATTTGGTGATTTTGGGTTCTCTGATCTCTGCCTCAACTCCAAGAATGGCCTCAGCCCCTCTGGCACACCTGCCTAAAATCTCTGCAAACACTTTTTAAGGACACAAGTAGAAAATACTGTTAGCCTGGTTGTGGATTGTTTCTGGTAACAGTCAAACCAGTAGTGATGAGTTGAATATATTATCATGGTTAAATATATGTGGATACTTACAACACTATTAAACCTTACTGCAGAGTATCAATACAATAGAAGTGACAACCTTCAATATTTAGCAACTGCAAGTATATAAAAAAACAGTAATCTATATACCCACAACATGGGTGCTGAGAAGGAGCTCCTTCTGGGCCGTGAACAATGTTGACATGTAAACAACAAAGATAGATTAAACAGGTATGGTAAACCGAGTTCTGTAGCGTTACAGGTCCTAGGTTGAAGAGTACTAGTGACTTCCGCTAGCAAACGTTGGGGCCCTTTGTAAAGAAAGTAGGTTCAATTATGATAAATTGAGACAGCAATCATCAAGGATATTCCATTAGGTAGTGGTTTGTAAGAACAGACTGGCTAAAGGTGGCAGCTCCAAACAAGCATCCTCTGACACCAGAAAGGGGAATAGGTGTCTGCATGCAGTGTCTGTACTGTGTTAAGAAGGATGTTTGGGTTTTTACCCGCTCACCAATCCTCTGTGTGGCGACACAATGGAGATTCCAAATGCTGGTTCAGGCTCCTGGCAATGTTGTAAGGCACCGAATCATCTCATGTCAGCCGATCAGGATTGCTGGTAGCTAAACTGGCAAGGTGACTGGACAGCGGCCAACCGGACACCTGGATGGGTATTGCAATCCCTGAAGCAGTGTGGGTCGTCTCAGCTGGGTAGGCGGTGCTGAGTTGCTGAGCAGGGTCTCTTGGCCTAACTGTGGTGTACCACGTGCATGTAACTTTCTTCTCAGTCTCTTGGCAGCAGTCTTCGGCAAAACATGTCTCTCTCTCAGGTGGTGTTCCACCACACACTCCCTTGTGTCAGCGTGTCTCTCTCTCTCTCTCAGGTGAAGTTCAAACTGTCACACCACCCAGGGGCATTTGTGGTGTGGTCTCTGTCTCTCCTCAGCCACCTCAGTCTCTCCTCTCCTCTCCATCTCTGCGCTTTTCTTTTCCTGGGCTTCAAGACTCTCTCTCTCTCTCTCTCCCTCTCAAATCCCTTCAGCCTCCTTAGCTTCCAGAAACTCTCCTTTTTCCCAGTGTGCTCTGTGTCTCCGAGTTTTTCTGAGTCAGTATCTCCCTGTCTCCATCTTGTGGCCAAAAGGAGAAATTGCATTACAGCATGCCTGCTACACTTAGATAAACCTATTACATTCTAGGTGGTTAAAACATGTATGCTGAAGCTCTCTACTGAATTAAAAAAAGATTATGTCATCAGGCGGTATAAATGGAACACTAAAAAAAACTAAGTAACTGGGACTTCTGGGGTGTTTAGTAGATTTTACAAACTCAAATAGCTAAAATACAATCCATTATTTTAGCCTCGTTCACATGGGCAAACTTAAGCATACACCCATGCGTGCACCCGCACCTCCACAGAAGTCAAATCAGGAGCAGCGGCTGTGTTCATGAAGCAGCTGCATCCCAGTTGACATGAATGGAACTGCCTGTAAGCTGAAGCACAGAACACTTATGCATCTCATGAGGGAAGAAAGGTTTCACTCGAATGTACGCTTAAAGTGGAGGTCCGCTGAAAAAGAAATATTAAAAGCCAGCAGCTACAATTACTGCAGCTGCTGACTTTTAATATATGGACACTTACCTGTCCAGGGAGCCCGCGATGTCGGCAGCCGAAGCCGATCCATCCTTCAGCTCTGGGCTGCTGCCGCCTCCATCCTCGGTAAGGGAATAAGGAAGTGAAGCCGTGCGGCTTTACTTCCTGGTTCCCTACTGCGCATGTGCGAGTCATGCTGCGCATCCTCTCAGGTCCCTGCTGTGTTCTGTGTCTCACAGAATACAGAGGGGGAGGACGGGGTAGGCGCAGGAAGTGGCATAGGTCACCGCAAGCGCCTTGGTGAGCTATGCCAGGAAGTGGGAGCAAATACCTGTATTAGACAGGTATCTGCTCCCTCCTCCACCCTGAAAGGTGCAAAATGTGACACTGGAGGGGGGGAGGAATCAAAAAAGTGGAAGTTCCATTTTTGGGTGGAACTCCACTTTAAGTATGTCCATGTAAATGAGGCCTTAACAATGCCTGTTAAAATATATGTGGCATGGCACACACTTTTTTTTTTTTTATAATTGTATTTTTATTGATTTTCAAAAATTAAGTACAAAGTTTTAGCAAAACGAGCATTACATTGTCAATGCATGTGCATTATACAGTAATCATTATAGAAAGAAGAAAAACAAAGTATAAAGTAACAAATATAGGTGACAAAAAGTGTTCACAGTAACAAGACACATAGATATATTAGGTCAATTCCCCATGGTGTGAGAGTAAGCGTAATATTGGAGGGAGTCTGGATCCTTGAGATCAGTTCAGGCCATATGCACAGGTAGTATAGAGTTGACTTAAGATTAGGGTGAGCCTGGTGTCATGGGGGTCCCATACTCCGAAAGATCCCATGGCTCCCATATTTCAGTGAACTTGGAAACACAATCGTGTACCGAGGCTGTCAAAAACTCCATTGTCCGAATCTCAGCCACCAAGAGTAGTAATCTGGACCGTGGGGGAGGAGTACTGGATAGCCAGAATAACGGAATAAGTCTTCTGGCGGCTAGTAAAATGTAGGATATTAATTTGCTTGTCTTTTTAGGTATCCCTGATGGAGGTAGGCCCAATAGATAGGTCAAGGGATCTACCGGAAGGGACACCCCCGTCACCTTTTGTATAAGAAGATGTACATCACACCAAAAAGGTTGAATCAAGGAGCACTGCCAAAAAATGTGGAACAGTGAGCCTATTTCAGTTCCACATCGCCAACAATGTTGCGAGACTGAAGGGTCATACTTATGAATTACATCGGGTGTTCTGTACCAGAACATGAGAATTTTAATGGTTGTCTCTCTCTGGGTGACACATTTGGAAGATTTAAATGTAGAGGACCAGATTCTATCCCACATCTGTATTGTAACAGGGCGGCCCACTAGATGGGACCACTTGCGCATATAAAAATGTAATGTCTCTGTGACGGGAGACGACTCATGGAGGATACTATATATACAGGAAATTAAATGTAATTGATGGGGGCCTTGGGCACATAGATATTCAAAAGTAGTTGGTTTATCTAGAATTAGGGATGGTGATTTAGAATGAAAGAAATGTCTAATTTGCATATAGAAGTGGAAGAGATGTGGTGTAAGGTCAAATTTCTCACTTAAAGTGTTAAAGGTATGTAGTTTCCTTGTTATGGGATGTACAAGGTTTCTGAGCTGAAAGAGGTGAGCGTTCACCCATGGGAATATCCTGCCCAAGGACATACTATCCGGAATGAGAGGGTTAAATAATACGTTTATAAGAGGGGAGCAGGGTGACATAAGGGAAAAGCGTTTAAGGCAGTTACGCCATATATTTAGAGTCAGTATCATTGGTCCAGTACATTGACGTTTATATATAGGATCCAGAGCAGGGGGAGCGCCCCATACCAAGGATCCCGGGTGGACCGGGTAAAGTACTCCCTTTTCAATAGCAGACCATTGGTTTGGTGCATGTAAGGAAGACCATGAGGTAATGGTCCTCAGGTGTGTAGCATAATAATATTTAGTGATGTCAGGAGCTCCTAAGCCCCCTCTGGATCTAATGGCAAACAACACTGAGCTTGCTATACGGTGCGCTCCGCCATTCCATATAAACTTCAGAAAAGTTCTGTGAAGTGCTTTTAATTGTGTGGCAGGTACAGCTACTGGAAGGGTTTCAAAATAATAAAGTAATCTAGGCAGTATAGACATTTTCAAAACATTAATTCTGCCTAATAGAGATAGGGGGTATTTGGTCCAGTTCGACAGAGATTTATTAATATCTAGTATTAGGGGCGGGAAGTTTGTATCATATAGGGAGGTGTAAGAAGGGGTAAGTAATACACCTAAATATTTAAGAGAGGTGTTACACCATTTATAAGGGAAAGATTCTTTAAGTTGAGATAATAATGGCGATGGAATGTGTATAGGAAGGGCTTCAGTTTTGGAAGTGTTGATTTTGTACCCGGAAATAGCACTAAAAGAGTTCAGTACTTTATGCAGTGAGGGAAGGGATATTAGCGGGTTAGTGATTGTAAGCAAAATGTCGTCTGCAAATAACGATAATTTATATTCCCCCTGTCTCATCACTACCCCACTGACATCCGGGTGAACCCGAATATACTCAGCCAGGGGTTCTAGGCATAGAATAAAAAGCAATGGCGAGAGGGGGCAACCCTGTCGAGTTCCGTTTGTCATGGGAAAGCCAGGAGACAGGAAAGACGACATTTGTACCTGCGCAGAGACGTTGGAATATAAGGCTTCTAGGGCTGTTAAAAAAGGGCCAACAAAACCATATATCTTTAGGGTGGCGAACATGTAGGGCCAGCTTAGCCTGTCAAAAGCTTTTTGTGCGTCTAAACTCAGGATCAGTGCCGGTCGGGAGGTTCTGTCCAAGAGGTCTATCAGATCTATTGTACGCCGGGTGTTATCTCCCGCATGTCTCCCAAGGACGAAACCTACCTGATCCCTGTGTATCAGTTTGGGGATGAATACAGAAAGTCTGGTAGCAAGAATTTTAGTAAAAATCTTGTAGTCCGAGTTTAAGAGGGCTATGGGCCTATAGTTATCCGGGAGAGAGGGATCCTTTCCAGGTTTAGGAATAACTGATATGAAAGAATGGGAGAACTGTGAATGAGGGGGAGTACCTTTGAGAAAGGAGGCATATAAAGCTAGCATGTGAGGAGATAAAATATCGATAAAAGATTTATAGTATGAATAAGGCAACCCGTCCGGGCCAGGGGCTTTGTGTAATGGGAGATTTTTAATTATAGCAGAGAGTTCTTCAGCTGTAACTGCTACGTTTAAGCTTTCTAAATCCGTTGTAGATAGTTTCAGTAGCTTTATATTGGAAAAAAAAGACTCAAAATTTTCCTGGGTGAATTCAAATTGATTCTCCGGATTCAGGCAATTGTATAATTTATTGTAAAAGTTGCCAAAAATTTTGGACATCTCACGAGGGCAATGAGTTCTAGAACCGTCTGGTCGTATAAGAAAATCGGGCAAGGAGTTAAACGGACGAGGGCATAACTTATTGACTAGCATTCTGTGAGGTTTATTGGAGAATTCATAAAATTTTTGCTTCGTCCATAACATGGATCTAGCTGTTTTGTTAAGTTTTGTTGATCTAATTTGTTCTCTAAGTTGAATGACTTTGCGAAGTTTTGGCACTGTGGGACTACCCAAAAGTCTCCGCTCAGCAGTTACCAGAGCAGACATTAGGGACTGTAATAGGTTATTTCTATCTCTCTTCAGTCGAGAACCTTCAGCAATACATGTGCCTCGGAAAACAGCCTTATGTGCTTCCCACAGTGTGGAAATCTGAGACACAGATCCAGTGTTGAGTAAGAAATACTCACTCAAGCTATTTGCTAGAGTAGAGCGGGAGATTTCAGACTGCAAGAGATGGTCATTGAAACGCCAATGACAGGATTTGGTATAGGTCTGAGTTAACATTAAATCCAGCATAATGGGTGCGTGATCTGACCATGTAATGGGAGAAATGTCTGAATCAACTAAATAAGGGATAAGTGGGGCTGAAATAAAGAAATGATCTAGACGGGAATACATATTATGAGCTGATGAGTAGAACGTAAATTGTTTAGCAGAAGGGTGTTTTATCCTCCATGAGTCGAAAAGTCTATGTGACCTAATACATTTACGGAAGGCGTTAGCCTGAGACAATACTCTTTTAGATGGGGTAGGACTAAAAAGTGTTTGTCTGTCTCTAGTGGGTGACATGACCAGATTGAAATCCCCACCAACTATCATAAAAGGTTGTGAGCAATATTGGGGGGTATCAAAGAGTTTGTCAAGGAAATCAATCTGGCCCGTGTTCGGGGCATACAAATTAACCAGTGTAAAGGAGGTAGACATGTACTCACACTCTAGAACAAGAAATCTCCCGTGAGGGTCTGCATGGGACTTCCGAACTTTAATAGGACATGTTTTTCTGATCAAAATTGCCACTCCTGCCCTGCCCGTAGAGTCAGAGGCAAGGTATGAAGTAGGGAAGAACCTTGAGGCAAACTTGAACGATCCCCTTGACCGAAAGTGGGTCTCCTGGATCATCACCACGTCTGCGCCTGAGGCCCTGAAATCTTTCAGGGCCATCCAGCGTTTACTAATGGAGCCCAATCCCTTTACATTGTAGGACATAATTTTTAAAGCCATGTTTGTGGTCTATGTAGGGATATCGATATAAACACCACTAACACTATAAACATTAGAGTATTTAAAGAAAGAAAATACATATGATGTATTTTACGGGTATTAGTAATGGTGGGCAACCTCCCATCTCTAACCATTAAGACATAAACACCAAGGTATATCTCTCTCAAAGTGAGGTAATAATGACCATGGGATTTCAATCTGTGAAACACAGCAGTGGATATAGTTGAAAAAATTAAAAAGGAAAAACAACAAAAAAAAATTAAAATGAAAAACAAAAAAGCAAAAAAGAGTTCAAAACTCTGTGTACCTGAGAGATAAGAATCTCTCAGGAAGCCCTGGATGCAAACCAGGGCCTGGTAGGGGGGTGAACGGACTCCCATCTGGCGACTCTGTCTGAGGGGATGAGATGGGTCTGCTGCTCACCTTGTGTAATTGGTTGCTAATAGAACAAAGTAGGACAACGTTCATTAGAGGAGTAAAAATAAAAAACAAAAACCTGTAAAGCCTTAAAGAAAAAGCAAGGTTAACAAATAAAACAGGTACGTTGAACACTTAAAATTTCAAAACCTTTTGTGAATGCATCCCATGGGATGAGAAAGGATCTTCCCCCGAAGATAAACGGGGTAGGATCAAACGAAAATCGGTAGGACCAGTTCAGCAACATCGTTTCGTCGGGAGAGAAAAAGAAAACTCCAGAGGAAACTGAAATGCACAAAAGAAAAAAAAAAAATTGAGAAAGTAGAACCAAAAAGGAGAATCCAGAGAAGTTCAAGGGGGTTGTTTAGAAGATCGCAGACGTTGAGGGGTGGAAAGATGCTTCTTAGATTTGCCCCGGACAGGGGTCCAGATGCGAGTAGGAGTAGTCGGAGGTAGACGGACTTGTGCGGCCGGTGGGATCATGTCCTCTTCCGGGAGGGGGGGGAGCCCCAAATTTTTCAGGAAGGCTTCTGCTTCTTGCAATTCACGTAGCGAGTATTGGGTGCCCTCTTTGGATACAGTTAAACGGAAAGGGAATCCCCAGTAATACAGAATCTTGAGTTGTTGCAGATGTGAGGTCAGGGGACGTAAGTTCCTACGTTTAGCAAGGGTGATGGGGGAGAGGTCGCTGAAGATTTGCAATTTAGCACCTTTGAACATTATTTGGGATCTATTGCGAGTCGCCATGGTCAGTGCTTCCTTACTTTCAAAAAAATGAAAACGTACCACGACATCTCTTGGCCTAGCTCCAGCCGGAGGTTTTGGGCCTAAAGACCGATGGGCCCTATCCAGGCGCCAATCTATATCTACCACTGAGGGGGCTAGAGAATTGAAAAGGCTTAGGAGGTAGGCTCGGAGTTCAGAGTCACCCACTGTCTCGGGTATCCCTCTGAATCGAAGGTTTTGTCTTCTTTCTCTATTTTCCAAGTCCTCCTGTTGTATTTGTAGTTGAGATACAGAAAGGCGTAAAGTATGGTTTTCTTCCTCAATCGTTTGCACGTAATTTATCATTTCGTCGAATTTGTTCTCTAGAGTGTCTGTGCGGTCGCCAATTTGGGTTATTTCCCCCCTCAGTTCGGCAGCCAGTTTGCTTACCTCGGCCGAGACATTGGACGTAATCTGTTGAAGTAAAAGTTGTAGCTTGGAATCCAGGATTTCAGGGGTAAGAGTCGCATTTGAGGATGGCAAAGTGGGCGCCGGTATCTGCGAGTTGGTTAGAGAGGGGTTTGTAGCTTCTTCTGAATCTAAAGATGGATCCAGCAGGGCAAAAGGGTTTACGGAAGGATTAGAGGAGATAGGTTGTGATCTGGTAACAAAACGTTCCATGTTTGGTTCTTCTCGTGGTGTAATCAGTGATTTGTAGTATTGTTGCTGTTGGCCGACTTTGCCCATGAGGTATGCAGAGGATTTAGTGGTCAAACTTGCAGGCTTACCTCCGACTCTATGTATAGCTACTGTTGTTGTACGGAGGTCTCGGTGAGCAGGCTAGGACCCTGAGATTATTTAAGCTGCATCCTTTTCATATATAGTAACAAGCTTCATCTGGGGCCTCAAAACCCCTTATTTGTTCCCCTCCTCCTCCCTATCATTTTACTGGGAGAGAGGAGGCAGTGTTCACAATCCCCAGCACTCTGTGTGAGCCTGTGTAGCTTAAGGGGTGGGGTGATTGCTACTGGGAGCAGATTGGAGTCCCAATATGGCCGCCGGCTTCCAGAGGTAGGCCGAAGCCGCGGTCTATCCTAAGGGACGGCCGCCGGGGACGTGCACACGGCCGCCCCGGGTCTCCAGCACCTCCCCGGGGGTATGGGAACGGAGGGACAGGTAGGCCTTAGTCTCCTGGGGACTCGGTTGGGGTAGGTTTTGCGGGATGCCTCACTTACAGTGTCCCGGGATAGCGTCCGTAATCCAGGCCGCGGTCCGCGTCTGGATGGTAGGCCGGGACTTGCTTAGATCAACCGCCGGACTGAACCAGGTAATCCCTCTTCATCTATAGGGCAATCCGCCTGCCCCTCGTAGGCTGTATCCTCCGCCAGGCCGTTTGATTTGTCCCTCCACCTCTCCAGAGGGACAGGGCAGAGAGTCCGTCCGTAGGCCCCAAGATGGCGGCGGACGGTCCTGATGGCAAAGGGGGATATGGAGAGGATCTGGTTATCAGAATGTAACAATATACTCCCAGGATCGATTGGCAGTGGTCTGGGAGTAAAATGAGCCGTTTGTGGCTGTGATGGGATGAGCAGGAACAAAGGATGGCTCCAGATTACTGCAGTCTGTGAGGAGCTTAGCTCACACACGTCTTTCCAGCAGGACGTCCGGACACGCCCCCCGCACACACTTTTTTTTTACCAAAACATAACGACCTATACAAAATATGAAAACCACAATTATTTCACTGAAAAGGCTAGCCATATCAATCTATCCAAACATTCAACATGTCAAAAGTTACAATAACAGAACAGAACCTTTTCTTTAAATTCCATTAAATCACAAATCTTAAAATAGGCAAAAATTCTGTAATTTCTTTTTCATGTAAGTCTTTGTAACACTAATAAAAAGTGTGCATATTGATATATAAAACAATCTCACTGTAACCCTCTAAGATTTGACAGGTATACACAGTAACTATAAAAAGTCACAGTTTATTTAGGACACCCACCATCACAATGCCAATTTTATTTGTGTGTGGACCATGGACATGCAGAATTATGCATGTATCTGTGGAGAAAATCACTTAAACTAAAGAAAAATGGCACTACATGAGTTGAAGTTTAGCCTGGTATAATTTGCAATACAGCAGCAGCAATGTTACATACGTTCTCGAGTTCCCCTGTAAGATAAAATATATTTAGGCATGAAATATACAAAATCTTTTTATGTTAGAATGTTATCACTTAGCAATATTATTACAGTTTTAAAAAAACGGTTACACAGATATAAAATACAGTAACTAATGCAGTAATGTATGTGTTAATATATATATACACTGTATTGTCAAAAGTAATGGTACACCTGCCTTTACACACACATAAAACTTAATGGCATCCCAGTCTTAGTCCGTAGGGTTCAATATTGAGTTGGCCCACCATGTGCAGCTTCAACTCTTCTGGGAAGGCTGTCCACAAGGTTCAGGAATGAGTCTATGGGAATGTTCGACCATTCTTCCAGAAGCGTATTTGTGAGGTCAGGCACTGATGTCTCCGCTCTAATTCATCTAACAGGTGTCCTATCAGGTTTAAGTCAGGACTCTGTGCAGACCAGTCAAGTTCCTCCACCCCAAACTCGCTCATCCATGACTTTATGGATGTTGCTTTGTGCACTGGTGCGCAGTCATGTTGGAGCAGGAAGAGGCCATCCCCAAATGGTTCCCACAAATTTGGGAGCATGAAATTGTCAAAAATGTCTTGATATGTTGACGTCTTAAAAGTTCCCTTCACTGGAACTAAGGGGCCAAGCTCAACCCCTGAAAAACAACCCCACACCATAATCTCCCCTCCACCAAATGATTTGGACCAGGGCACAATGCAATGTCCATAAAAACACAGATGAGCGAGTTTGGGGTGGAGGAACTTGACTGGCCTGACCTCAACCTGATAGAACACCTTTGGGATTAATTAGTGTGACTATGGACTGTGTGAGTGCACATGGCAGCAGCTGACGTGCACTGCTTGTTCCACAACATTGGAAATGAGAGGGGAAAAGAAGAGGTTTAGGAGCTCTAGTTGAATGTTACAAGGAGGCAGAAAAACAAACTGAGTGAGGAACTATTTCATGAAAAAAAATAGATTATAGGACCATTAGGTAGAGGGTATGAATGTATTTTGACAAATAAGGATTCTCATTAGTGTAACTTTAACTTGAGCAAAGTGAAGTTTGATACTGCAGTGTCACATATGTGTTGGCAAGGGATGAGCCGAACACCCCCCGGTTCGGTTCGCACCAGAACCTGTGAACCGACCAAAAATTTGCACGAACGTTAGAACCCCTTTGATGTCTATGGGACTCGAACGTTTGAAATCAAAAGTGCTCATTTTAAAGGCTAATTTGCATGGTATTGTTCTAAAAGGGTTTGGGGACCTGGGTCCTGCCCAAAAAAAAAGTGAAATATTCCTTTAAATCTCGTACCTGGGGGGTGTCTATAGTATGCCTGTAAAGTGGCGCGTGTTTCCAGTGCTTAGAACAGTCCCTGCACAAAATGTCATTTTTAAAGGAAAAAAAGTCATTTAAAACTGCTTGCGGCTTTAATGTAATGTCGGGTCCTGGCAATATGGATGAAAATCAGTGAGACAAACGGCATGGATACCCCCCAGTCCATTACCAGGCCCTTTGGGTCTTGTATGGATATTAAAGGGAACCCTGCACCCAAATTAAAAAAGGAAACAGCAGTATACAGGCTCTGTACTCTGAACAGCAGTATACAGGCGGCGCAAACAAGACAGGGACTGTAAGTTTGTTGTTAAGTAGAATCTGTAATTTTGAACTGGTACATTTTTAACGTGTTTAGCTCCAGCCAAAAAATCTATTTTAAGCTTTCAGAAGATTTCACCTCGCTTTTTGTCCCAATGACAAATGTTTTTGAAAATTTGGGGTTTTTTGTGAAACAAGGATTGGTGATAAAGCATCAATGGAAAGGAGAAATGTTTTTCCCATATTAACTCTTACAGGAGAGAATTTCCCTTCCTAGGGGTAGATTTCATCTCATATCCTGTTGTCTCCTTCCGTTTGCAAGTAGGAGTGGTTTGTAGGTTGGATGTTTGAAAGTAGGGGCCTGCCCTATATACTCAGCAGAAATTTGGGCCTTAGGTGTTGTTGTGGCCACAACACTGTAAGCCCTCTCAGGGCCCTGCTGTGAAATGTTAGATCAAAAATTGTAATTACACGCCCCTGTTAAACAAGGGCTGAAAAATTGGGCCTTAGGCACTGGTGCTGGTGCCACAACACTGCAACCCCTCACAGATACTCTAGTTGTAACGCAGAAACGAGCCCTGCTGCAAAGTATTGCATCAAAAATTGTAATTACACGCCCTGTTACACAGGGGCAGAAAAATTGGGCCTTTGGTGGTGGTGGTGGTGGTGCTGGTGCCACAACACTGTAAGTCCTCACTCGCTCTTGGTGGGAGCAGAAACGGGCCCTGCTGTGAAATATTAGATCAAGAATTGTAATTACATGCCCCTGTTGAACAGGGGCTGAAAAATTGGGCCTCTAACGACTGGTGCTGGTGCCACAACACTGCAACCCCTCACAGATACTCTAGTTGGAACGCAGGAAAGAGCCCTGCAGCAAAGTATTGCATCAAAAATTGTAATTACACGCCCTGTTACACAGGGGCAGAAAAATTGGGCCTTTGGTGGTGGTGGTGGTGGTGCTGGTGCCACAACACTGTAAGTCCTCACTCGCTCTTGGTGGGAGCAGAAACGGGCCCTGCTGTGAAATATTAGATCAAGAATTGTAATTACATGCCCCTGTTGAACAGGGGCTGAAAAATTGGGCCTCTAACGACTGGTGCTGGTGCCACAACACTGCAACCCCTCACAGATACTCTAGTTGGAACGCAGGAAAGAGCCCTGCAGCAAAGTATTGCATCAAAAATTGTAATTACACATCCCTGTTAAACAGGGGCAGAAAAATTGGGCCTTAGGCACTGGTGCTGGTGCCACAACACTGCAACCCCTCACAGATACTCTAGTTGGAAAGCAGAAACGAGCCCTGCTGCAAAGTATTGCTTCAAAAATTGAAATTACACGCCCCTGTTAAACAGGGGCTGAAAAATTGGGCCTTAGGCACTGGTGGCGGCGCCCAGAACCAAAAATGTTCTTACAAGCTATCAGCGTGATCATTGAGGAGGAAGAGGATAATTACTCAGGATAGTCACTCAGCATCAGCATAGGCAGTCTTTGAAGGGATCTGAGATTTCAAAAACAAATATTCGGTTACATCAGCATTAGGTGCTTGGTAGCTGGTGGTGATCCAAGACTGATTCATTTTTATGAAGGTCAGTCGATCGACCGAGTCGATGGACAGACGCACTCTGTGATCGGTTACAAAGCCTCCAGCAGCACTGAATGTGCGTTCCGAAAGAACGCTGGATGCAGGACAGGCCAGTAGCTCAATTGCATACTGTGCAAGCTCTGGCCAGTGATCCATCCTCAAGACCCAGTAACCCAGAGAATTTTCGGTGGGAAAGGTGTCCAAGTCAGATCTTGCCCCTAGGTATTCCTGCACCATGTAAAACAGACGCTGGCGATGGTTGCTGGAACTGATCATACCTTGAGGCTGCGGACTAAAAAATTGTCTAAACACATCGGTCAGACAGCCACCTTCTCCACTGCTCCTTCTTTGACTGACCGAAGCCTCAGCAACACGTTGTCCAGAAACAGGAGTTTGTAACCTCCCAGTCTCTGGGAACGTGTTGCACAGACCTTTCTGCAAGGCCTCCCGAAGATGTTTCATCCTCTGCTCCCTCTGCGATGGCAAGATAAGGTCCGCAACTTTACCCTTGTAACGTGGATCAAGGAGGGTTGCCAGCCAGTATTGGTCCTTCTCCTTGATACCACTAATATGAGGATCCTTACGCAGGCTTTGCAGGATCAGGGAGGCCATGCAGCGTAGGTTTGCTGAGGCATTCGGTCCGGAGTCCTCTGGGTCACTAAGGACGACATGGTCTGCAGCCACCTCCTCCCAGCCACGTACAAGTCCATGTGTTTCTTGGGACTGATCCCTTAAAGACTGCTGCTGATGCTGAGTGCCAGGCTCCACCTCCATACTGATACAATCCTCCTCCTCCTCCTCTTCCTGTGTGATCGGCGGGCACGCAGGAACACTGTCTGGATAAAGGGGGCATTGAGAGCTAAGGAAGTCCTCCTCTTCCTGCCGCTGTTCTGCCTCAAGTGCCCTGTCCATTATTCCACATAGCGTGTGCTCCAACAGGTGGACAAGGGGGACAGTGTCACTGATGCATGCACTGTCACTGCTCACCATCCTCGTGGCCTCCTCAAATGGTGACAGGACAGTGAATGCATCCCTGATTATGGCCCACTGGCGTGGGGAAAAAAAACAAGCTCCCCTGACCCTGTCCTGGTGCCATAGTCGCACAGGTACTCATTGATGCCCTCTGCTGCGTGTGCAGCTGCTGCAGTATGGCCAACGTTGAATTCCACCTGGTGGGCATGTCACAGATAAGGTGGTTCTTGGGCAGGTTAAACTCCTTTTGGAGGTCTGCCAGCCGAGCACTGGCATTATATGACCGGCGGAAATGCACACAGACTTTCCTGGCCTGCCTCAGGACATCCTGTAAGCCCGGGTACCTGCCCAAGAACCGCTGCACCACCAAGTTAAGGACGTGAGCCAAACAGGACACATGGGTCATTTGTCCCTGTCAGAGGGCAGAGAGGAGGTTGGTGCCATTGTCGCAAACCACCATTCCTGGCTTAAGTTGGCGTGGCGTTAACCACCTCTGAACCTGCCCCTGCAGAGCTGACAGAACCTCTGCCCCAGTGTGGCTCCTGTCCCCCAAGCACACCAGCTCAAGCACCGCATGGCATCTTTTGGCCTGCATACTTGCGTAGCCCCTTGAACGGCTACGGAGCACCGCTGGTTCCGAGGACCAAGCAAAGGAAGAGGCCATGGAGGAAGAAGAAGAGGAGGGGGTGGAGGAGAGAGGTGTGTCATAATCATTAGTGGCATTTTGGAGGCGTGGTGACGGAACAACCTCCAACACTACTGCACCTTGTCCTGCATCCTTCCCAGCTGCCAGCAGAGTCACCCAATGCGCGGTGAAACTTAGGTAACGTCCCTGTCCATGCCTGCTGGACCATGAGTCAGTGGTAATATGCACCTTACCGCTGACCGCCCTGTCCAGCGAGGCATTGACATTGCCTTCCACATGCCGGTAGAGAGCTGGAATCGCCTTCCATGAGAAAAAGTGGCATTTGGGTACCTGCCACTGAGGAACTGCACATTCCACAAACTCACGGAAGGAGGCAGAGTCTACCAACTGAAAAGGCAGCAGTTGAAGTGCTAGCAATTTTGCCAAGCTAGCATTCAACCGCTGGGCATGTGGATGGCTGGGAGCGAACTTCTTTCGGCGGTGCAGCAGCTGGGGCAGAGAAATTTGCCTGGTACAATCTGACGTCGGTGTACCGAAAGCAGATTGCCCACAAGTACTTGGCTGTGACACACCTAATTCTACACCTTCATTCCTCTCAGTGCAGGTCTCAGAGAGGACTGAAGGTATAGTGAGGTTGGAGATCTCAACTGATGAGGAGCAAGGAGAGGTCCTCTTTGTTCTTTGGTGTGGGTCTTTTAGATACGCTTGCCAACGAACTGCATGGCAGGTCAACATATGTCTGGTCAAGCATGTGGTGCCCAAGCGGGAGATGTTTTGGCCACGCGAGATACGCTTGACACATGTGTTGCAAATAGCAGCGGTGCAATCTGATGAACTCGTCTCAAAAAAGGCCCACACCAAAGAACTTTTGGAATAACGCACAGAGACAGCAGTGCCCTGCACATGCAGAGCTTTGGGGTGTGATGCAGTCAGTGTGCTGCCCTTAGGCTGGCCCCTGGAGGGCATCCTGCCTCGTTGGTGATGTGCCTCCTCCTCCTCTCTCCTATCAGGCACCCACATTGAGTCAGTGACCTAATCATCCCTTCCCTCCTCTTCACTGGAGCAAACCTGGCAGTATGCTACAGCAGGGGGAGCATGACTGCCAGATTGGTCAGCCACTCGACCAAGTCTTCTGCATGTTGTGGCTCAACACGGCCAGCTGCCAAAAAAAAGGCCAAGCGTGTCCCACGGCCACGTGCTGATGAGGATGCACAGTCTCCACGACCAGCACTGTTGCCTCTAGACACAGAGCCTGCTTGCCCTCTTTTATTGGCTTGTGACTGTCTGCCTCTCCTTGTTGGCCTTCCAGACATACTAATGGCCTGTAGCTGCACTAAGCTGGGATATATATATATATATATATATATATATATATATATATATATATATATATATATATATATATACTGATACTGCAGCTAGCAAAATCAACTGCCTGCCTGTAGTATGGGAACACTACCAGCCTTCTACAGGTAGCTTTAGGTGAACAATGTGCAGAGCTCGCAAAAAAAATAACTTGTAGCTTATTTGGCTGCCTGCGGTAGTGATAGGATCAGGAAAACACTACCAGCCTTCTACAGGTAGCTTTAGGTGAACAATGTGCAGAGCTCGCAAAAAAAGTAACTTGTAGCTTATTTAGCTGCCTGCGGTAGTGATAGGATCAGGAAAACATCACCAACCTTCTACAGGTAGCTTTAGGTGAACACTGTGCAGAGCTCGCAAAAAAATAACTTGTAGCTTATTTAGCTTATTTAGCTGCCTGCGGTAGTGATAGGATCAGGAAAACACCACCAACCTTCTACAGGTAGCTTTAGCTGAAAACTGTGAGGAGGACGCACTACACTAACTTGTAGCGTTAGCTCAACACTGTGAGGAGGACGCACTACCCTAACTTGTAGCTTTAGCTGAACACTGTGCAGAGGTCACACTAAACTAACTTGTAGCTTTAACTGAACACTGTGAGGAGGACGCACTACACTAACTTGTAGTTTTAGCTGAACACTGTGCAGAGGTCACACTAAACTAACTT
Source organism: Aquarana catesbeiana (assembly GCF_042186555.1). NCBI lineage: Eukaryota > Metazoa > Chordata > Amphibia > Anura > Ranidae > Aquarana > Aquarana catesbeiana. The sequence continues at coordinate 533,065,564 of NC_133327.1, forward strand.
GTAGTTTTAACTGAACACTGTGAGGAGGACCCACTACACTAACTGTAAATAGTCTAGCTGCCTGACTGTGGTACTAATAGGATCAAAGAACACCAGCAATTTTCTCCAGGTAGCTGTAAATACTGTAACAAGACAAGCCTATCTGTCAGTAGGAAGATAACAGGAACGGATCTAGCTAAACTGAATACAGTGTGTGTATATATATATATATATATATATATATATATATATATATATATACACACACACACACACAACACCTGGGATGCATATATATATACACAATACACTGTAAGTGCAGCTAACTCACTGACTGTCCTGCCTAATCTATCTAACTTAAATCAAATGACACTGTCTCTCTGTCTATCTCTTTCAACGCCGGAACACACACTACACAGGGCCGCTGTGCAGGCGGCCTTATATAGTGTAGGGCGTGTACTAAATCCCCTGAGCCATAATTGGCCAAAGCCTCCTTGGCTTTGGCCAATTACGGCTCTCTGTTCAGACGGCGCTGTGATTGGCCAAGCATGCGAGTCATAGTGCATGCTTGGCCAATCATCAGCCAGCAATGCACTGCGATGCCGCAGCGAATTATGGGCCGTGACGCACCACACGACTTTGGCGTGAACGGCCCATAACGTTTGCATTTCGGCGAACGGGCGAACAGACGATGTTCAAGTCGAACATGGGTTCGACTCAAACATGAAGCTCATCCCTAGTGTTGGCATCTTCATTTATAAAGTAGGTTGTTGATAAATGCAAAGATATACTACCAAGTGGGCACCAAAACATTAGTGATTAGAGTATATGAGTATTCATCATTTTGTTGAAACCTGTATTTAAAGGATCCAAATGAGTGCAGTGAGTTGATAGTTATCTGGTAATGTTGGACTAATTCTTTTACTTTCCATACCATCATTGTCCGTGCCTTGGGACTTGTTTATGATGAACAATCCTTACATTTTTTCACAGTCTTTTACCTGGCAAAGGACCAGCATGCTTTCAGGTACTAACCCTGTTATACTGTACATAAGTAGATTTTGCAATGAGTATATTACATCTTCTATCAACTGGAAAAAGTTGATGTTATCTGTGCTTATTTTTTTTTCAACAGCACACATCTAGGAAAAAAGCTAGCAAATACTGCAGCTGGTGGAATTGATTATATTATGTTTTCTCATCTCTATCTAATCATTAGGTATAATAAGCTTTTTGATAACATAAGGAAAATATGAACAGCACCTCTGGGTTGAGAGTTAGAATTTATGCACAAAAACCTTTTATTTTATTAGAAATAAAAATAGATAGAAACTATCTATTAAAGTAATGGTTATTTTATTATTTTGTTTTTTACTACTCTAATGAGAGCCAGTTACAAATAAACATTGCTTTTAACATGAATCTTTCCTCCTCAGCTGGTATAATAGTACAGTGTTACTTTTTAACCACTTGCTTACTGGGCACCCAAACCTCCCTCCTGCCCAGACCAATTTTCAGCTTTTTGCGCTGTCACTCTTTGTGCGGTCATACAACACTGTACCCAAATGAATTTTTTAGCATTTTTTTCCCCACAAATAGAGCTTTCTTTTGGTGGTATTTGATCATCTCTGGGTTTTTTATTTTTTGTTAAAAAATTAAAAAAGACCGAAATTAAAAAAAAAATACAAAACCATTTTATATTTTGTTAATACACTTTGCAAACAGGTAATTTTTCTCCTTCATTGATGTACGCTGATGAGGCTACACAGATGGGCACTAATGGGCACCGATAGGCTGCATTGATGGGCGCTGATAAGGCAGCACTGATGGGCATTGATAAGGCGGCACTGATGGGCACTAATAGGTGGCACTGGTGGGCCCTGATGAGGTGGCACTGGTGGGAACTGAGAGGTGGCATTGGTGGGCACTGAGAGGTGGCACTGATGGATGGTACTGATTGGCATTGATAGGTGGCACTGAAGGGCACAAATAGGTGGCACTGATAGCTGGCACTGATGGGCACTGATTGGCGCTGCTAGGTGACATTAATAGGCAGCACTGCTAAGTGGCACTAATGAGGCACAGATTGGCACCACTGGTGGGCATTGATAGGTGGCACTTGTGGGCATTGATAGGTGGCACTGATTCCTGGCACATTTAATACATGTTAATATTATTTTACAGTATGTTTTAAAACTTTTTAAAATTTCTTTTTACTTGATTGCTATCACAAGGTGTTAATAAACCCCACACGTGATAGCATTGGGCAGGTGACAGGTACTGTTAAAAGTAATTGGCAGCTATAGAGCTGCTGCATCAATTTCCCTTTCATGCCGGGAGTCAGCTGAACAAAAACCTCACAAGCTGATGGCTGCTACTGCACCCATGAGTTTGTGGCTAAAGGTTCACTCCTTGGTTGTACATAGTACTTCCAAAGGGCTGAAGCGGTTAAGGTCATATTAATGTATTCTTTTGTCCTGCTGGTTATAACATTGTTTAGCTGTTTCCCATTATTCCTCCATTGGCTGACAAAAGAACCTCCTAATTTCAATGCTACCATGTGGTATATTTCCAGGGGTCTTGTAGTTTCTGTGCTGATAAAAAGCTGGTGGGTACTGATTTGTGGCACTGTGGGCACTGGAAGGTGGCACTGGTAGGAGGTACTGGTGGGCACATATGAGGCGATTTCGCATCTTCCTCTTCGGGATCGATGTCCCTTCAAAAGAAGCCAGCTATCAGCTTTTTTTTCTCCTCACGCTGTCAGTGTGAGAAGAAAAAAAAGAGTGCCAATCTTCTGTTTAAATCACGTGATCAGCTGTCATTGGCTGACAGCTGATCATGTGGTAAGGGGCCGGGATCGGCCCCTTACTCCGATCTGTGATCACCCGACTCATTGACTCGATGATCACAGCATGCGCTGCATGGTGCGCGGGGAGCGTGCAAAGGGAAGGATGTCTATTGACGGCCTCCCGGGAAAGCAGATCTGCGCTGTAGCCGTCATTCGGCTATAGCGCAGATCTGAAGGGGTTAAAGATCAGTATTTGTTCTGATACTTTAAATCTTTAAATAGATCTAAATCCAATCAATAACATCTCCTATAACTTTAACATGTTAATGTAATTTCTATTATTAGGCGACATTTTTCAAAGAAAATTGAACAAAACAAAGTCCAATTGGCGGTCATACAAAAGGATAAAAAGGATATATAGATTATGTATGTATGTATAATATATGTATAATATATATATATATATCTATATATATATATATCTATATCTATATATATATATATATAGATATAGATATATCTATATATATATATATAGATATATATATATATCTATATATATAAAATACACAGTGCTTTGAAAAAGTATTCATATCACTTGAAATTTTCCACATTTTGTCATGTTACAACCAAAATTGTAAATGTATTTTATTGGGATTTTATGTGACAGACCAACACAAAGTGGCACATAATTGTGAAGTGGAAGAAAAATGATAAATCGTTTTCAAAAATTTTTCAAATAAATATCTGAAAAGTGTGGTGTGCATTTGTATTCATCCCCCTTTACGCTGATATCCCTAACTAAAATCTAGTGGAACCAATTGCCTTCAGAAGTCACCTAATTAGTAAATAGAGTTCACCTGTGTTAATTTATTTTCAGTATAAATACAGCTGTTCTGTGAAGCCCTCAGGGTTTGATAGATGTCCAGGAAAATCTAAGCTTCTCCCTGTAAGCATATAATTTCTTTGCGCTTAAAAGCACAAAAAGCTCTCTTATATAATGCCGGGAAAGCGCGCCTTTCTTTCTCTCCAAGTAACACAAACAGACGTTGGTATCACTTCAAGCTCCGTGTGAAATCCTGAGCAAAATAGCCAAGTGGCTTTTATTTATACTAAACACATGGATAACAAAAGAGGCTGCTGACTTCAGAATCAGCCAATCAGACACTTGTATTCATTCAAAAGAACCAATGACACACATGCATATAATCAAATATAAAAGCAGTAGTGACGTGTGCAGATGGTGGTGTGCAAAACCATGCAGCAAGCACATGGCTTTGAACACAACCGTGTGCACATTCCCACTGCTACCAGTAATGCGAGCCGTACTATACCATGGCCCAGTGGGCTATAATATTGTATGGTTATACTATGGTTCCCAAAGTACGCAAACTTGTTTACTTAGGAGTTGAAATGTGGTCGCCATGGAGTGGCCAGTTCCTTGGAGAGACATAAACAGACATCCTTAAAAAAGCAAACAGATCCGCCGTGTCCACGGGAAGGTTTACGCATCCAATAGTCTTCCACCAGCATCTGTATGTGCGAATACCCTCAAATGAAAGTATTGCAGAAAAACAGACACTGGGGGCATCTGACAACATACATAAATAAAATTTTCCACAACAGCTCCTCCTCTTTGTCATATCCTCCCATGTGTCCCTCGATGAATCTTGATCTTCTTCTTACACCTGGAAATGTATCAGTCCTTACAGTCCATATGAATCCATCATAAAAGGAAAATGCGGCTTGACTTGTAGATTCTATTCTTCAGGAGGAATGACTTATAAGGAGGACATCACATGGTGAGCTGTAGTAATCGCTGGTCGGTCTGGGATCCTCTGTGTCTTTTACTTGGGTTGGGCTTCGGGACATCTCATCTCGGTGAGGAAGATGTGGTCATCTGCTCGGGCTCTGGTCATGCGTCCAATCAGGCAACAGGAACACCTCATCACGACATACAGAAGGAATAGAAATAAAAACAACATGAGTATATATACCCCTACTTCCTTCAACCATAATCCGATGGAAAATAAAAAATCCCCCAAGTTTCCCAAACCCTTAAAAGGATTCCAACCTTCACCAGCTATAGCTCTGGCTTTGCCTTGCAGGGATCTAACTTTATCCATATGGGCCTGAACTTTGTCACTGGTATCCTCAATCCAGGTACAACAGTCTTTACCTATGAATTCACAGAAACCCCCCCAACAGATAATCAAGGGCCATCTTTTCCTGCAAGAGAAGGGTCTTGATCTGACGTTGTTCCTGTGAAATTTCCCTTACAGCCTCTACGGTTTCATTGAATATCCCATCCACAATGGATGAGAAATTGTTCAATCGTTTCATAAGTTCAATCCCCCACCCCGTCCAAGCAGGAAACCATGCCCAGGCCTGGTCGGAGTTGGTGAACAATTCCCTTCTAGTTTTTCCTGCCGTTCTTACCTTCTCTCGCGCCATCAGATCCTCCTGATCATCCGCGATGTAAGATGCTGGGACTAGTTTCACCAGGACGCATGAACCTCTTGCATTAGGGGGAATTACCTTATAAGCTGAGGTACCGCATAATAAGTAGTAGGGGCCAGTCAGAGTCGCACAGGGGGAATCACTCTAACGGTTACGTGCATTGAGTAGTAACAGGATAGACTGGGGGATTTCTCCCTCGGTCTGAACGTCACACCCTTTCTTCCAACAGATGTAATCTGGTCTATTGGTGTTATTAAAAAGGCCGGGGGTTTCGTTGGTTAGATTAACTGTTATACCTTCCTTACAGGTGGTGGACCCTATGAAGTTATCCCCTCTACCGAAACTAAAGTTGAAGCACACTTGTGGGTTACCTAGTTATCCCGATACCAAAGCTGGCAAGAACCAGAGCTATTGTTAAAATTATAATTAATTTTACCCTCTAGAAATGTTTTGTTGTTAAGTTCTATTGACAGGTGTCTGTTTGGATTTTACTAGTCTGTCAAAACTCCTCACACCAATATGAACGTCACATATAGCATGTACCGCCGTCATCGCTGGGGCACTAATACCCGACCATGTGTCCTGTTCTCTTTCTTAGCTAGTTGGGATGCTTTTCATCGTCACCCTTGGCAAAAATGTATTAAACAAAAAATATAAATTAACAAAGATACTCCTTTACTCTTTTGTGGTTGATCCGCTTCTTGCAGTGGCTGGCATGGTCTCGTCCCTCAAGCTTCTTTATAATGACCCAGTCACCTGGTTGGGAAGAATGTAAACTGGTTATTGTGTCAGGGTCCAGAATGGACTTGTGAACCCTGTGGTGGACCTTTTGAAGTTCATGTTACAGTGATTGCACCCACCTCATCAGCTGAGAATGTAGGTGACAGCTAATGAGGAAAGTACAACTCTGGTTTTGGTTGACCTTCAAACAAACCTCATATGACAATAACCCAGACATCGGGACTGTGGTCACTGCATAACCTGTGCGTGGCTTACCATCTGGGGTGTAATACCTGGAACCAGTAACAAAAAGGTTCTTAGCATCTGGGATGGGAGCCTCTTTCACCAGACTGATGCTTGCTGATTCAAATTCCATCAAAGGAAGACAGTCTTGGCACAAACTTGGTTAGAATTAGAGCGGTTAGTATTGTTGGTTTGAAGATGTGTCATTCTCACCACTCTCATCCCCCCCTTTTCTTCCCTCCTCATTACAAACTGGAGGAAGACATGCAGGGTTTAGAATGGTGCAGAATAAAACAGTGAAATAGCCTATGATACTTTTACCTTCTTATACACCTGTACACACACTTCCAGAAACTCCTTGGACCTGAAAAGATACTTATAAACAAAAGTTATTACTCTATCCTTCAAAGAATGGTAAACAATACAACATTCATGTACATTGGTTGTTTTGTGTTCTGTTGTTAAATCCTTATATGGTCACTCACATCCTGTGAGGTCATATCCTGTGAGGCTGAGGTCATATCCTGTGAAGGAAGCGATTGGCTGTTGGGGCCAGGGCTTCCTGTTTGTGATTGCTTTTGTGGTCTTTTGAATAAAGGAGGCAGACTGAGAGCTGTAAGGGCAGTCTTGCTGAGATGAGAATGTAAGAAGGATGTGTTTTGTCTATTTGTGAGCATGAGGCACACACACACACACACACCAGAGGATGAGCTACACCAGAGGAGAGACATATGATCAAAAGGTGAGATGGTATTATATTCATTAGACAAAATTGTTATTATGATTATAAATAGGAGATTTGGCTGTGTGCTTTGCGTACAACCAAATTTCGCTGACATAGAGAACCTTAGTGAACAAACAGCATCATGAAGGCCAAGGAACACACCAGACAGGTCAGGGATAAAGTTGTGGAGTAAAGCAGGGTTAAGTTATAAAAAAATATCCCAAGCTTTGAACATCTCACGGAGCACTGTTCAATCCATCATCCAAAAATGGAAAGAGTATTGTACAACTGCAAACCTACCAAGAAATGGCCGTCCACCTAAACTGACAGGCCGGGCAAGGAGAGTATTAATCAGAGAAGCAGCCAAGAGGCCCATGGTAACTCCGAAGTAGCTGCAAAGATCCACAGCTCAGGTGGGAGAATCTGTCCACAGGACCACCATGGGTGTCTGCAGAACTTTTATGGGGGGGTTCATTTTAAGTCCACCCATGCTCCGCCCCTGTTTGACAATGTCATGAAGGGAAGGGGCTTAGTCATCATATAAAGTGCAGGCATGCAAAGGTTTGAGACACCTGATGCAAAAGCCTAATAGAAGGATTAAACTGCCATTGTCTGATTAGCAATGTCTAATCTGTTTTTAACCCCTACCCTGCCCTGTCACTAAGTCCGCCCCTAAACACACCCTTGTAGATTATCTCATGAAACTACATTGTTAAATGTTTTATGCAGAATTAAGTTCCAAAAATAAATATTAACAACAACTTTAACAATATTAACATAAAGCATATCAGTGCCCATCGGTGCAGCCTCATCAGTGCAGCCTATCAGTGCCCATCAGTGCAGCATCATCAGTGCAGCCTCATCCGGCTGTCCAATACTTTTGACAGTTTCCTGGCTGATTGCTTCTGGCAGTAGCAGTGCGGCCTTTTGTACAGGACATCATAGTGGCCCAGGGGCAGGGAGCCCCCCCTCCGGGCCACTCTGATAGCAGCATCACTTCTGCCAGAAGTGATTAGCCAGGAAACTGTCAGCTCAGTCTGCCCCTGCTCCACACTCGCCCTCCACTAATTTCCACTTGTCAAATGTGAGCAGGCAAGTGAAAATTTTGAGGGCTGTGTTGACACCTTGCTCTGGGGGGGAGGGGGGAACTTGCCCCCCCTTGCCACCCCATGCGGACGCCCATGAGGACAACTATTAGTTGTGCACTCCACAAATCTGGCCTTTATGGAAGTGTGGCAAGAAGAAAGTCATTGTTGAAAGAAAGCCATAAGAAGTCAAGTTTGCAGTTTGAGAGATGCTATTTGGTGGATACAGCAAACATGTGGAAGAAGGTTAAATATGAAGTACTTGTGCTCTGCTATGGACCTCACATCCAACCAAAATAAATACCAAAGGATAATATATCACCCCAAAAATACACATGAAAAAGCTGCAACTATTAGCAAGTGACCTCAACACTCTAAAACAAATAATAAAAATAAAAATGGTGTACTAATTCAAGGAGCTATACAGCAAACAAAAGAAAAAAATGCAGTAATAAGCGATAATGTGCGATAATGTTTTAAAGCAATGATAAAGTATACTAATTCAAGAAACTATGCAGCAAAAATAAACAAATATGCTTGAATGATTATCCCTTATATCAAAAAAAAAAAAGTAATCGCACTAATATGCGATAATATGCGATATTAAGTGAAAAAGGAGCTGGTGACATCACTTCTGGCCACGTCCGAGACTGGAAGTAGGGATTTTATCGATACTGCTTGCTTTTAACCTAGATGTAAGGTATTATGTTTTAATAAAACCATTTCTTCTGTGAAATTATTACACTATGGAGTTCTCATTTGTCTTGTATGGTCTGTGAATGAAGGAGAGGAGGAGATCTAATACAACATAGTGGATATTTATCCTCAATTATTGAGCCATATACCACATAATTGGGTTTATACTATAAGGATAGGAGAGTGGAATGTGATTCTCAATAAAGAATCCACATATTAAAGCCTTGTAAGACCAGCTGTGGAATTCGATGCAGGAGAGGAGAGGAGAGAGGAACATGAACTACCGTTAAGGATATGTATACCAAAGCGCCACTAGACCTGTTGTGGTCTTTGTTTAAGGTGAGCTGCTAGGGCACACCTGGATGGTGGGAGCAATTGTCTTCACAACTTTCAAGAACTGTTTTTTTTGAGCACTTGATCTTCACATCTCATCACTTTTTGATGCATATGCACTTTATTATTTGGGACTTATCTTAATATTTTTTATGTAACATCAAATGAATATCTGCTTTTGATCTGAGTACTTTATCATTGTTTCATATATTATCACATATAATGTATTTATTTATTTTAAATTGGGGTAGTCATTCTTACATATTTGTCTATTTTTGCTGCTTAGCTTCTTGAATTAGTGCACTTTATCACTGTTTCACATATTATCGCATATCATAGCATTTTTAGTTTTCTTCTAAATTAGGGATAGTCATTTATGTATGTTTATCTATTTTTTCTGCATATCTTCTTCTATTAGTGCACTTTGTCACTGTGTCACTTAATATCGCATATTATCACATATTATCGCATATTACTGCATTTTTTTTTTTTTATTAGGCATAAGCAATCATGCATATTTGTTTATTTTTGCTCCACAGTTTATTGAATTAGCACACTTTATCATTGTTTTACAACATTATTGCACATAATCGCTTATTACTGCATTTTTGTCTTTTGTATGAGACCAAAATTCAACGTTTTGGCCTAGAAGCAAAACGCTGTGTGTGGGGGTAAACTAACGCTGCACATCAACCTGAACACACCATCCCCACCATGAAACATGGTGTTGGCAGCGTCATGTTGTGGGGATGCTTTTCTTCAGCACAGACAGGGAAGCTGGTCAGAGTTGATGTGAAGATGGATGTAGCCAAATACAGGGCAATCTTAGAAGAAAACCTGTTATAGGGCATACATACGGTCGGACTTTGTTCGGACATTCCGACAACAAGATCCTAGGATTTTTTCCGACGGATGTTGGCTCAAACTTTTTTTGTCTACACACGGTCACACAAAGTTGTCGGAATTTCCGATCGCCAACCACGCGGTCACGTACACCACGTACGACGAGACTAGAAAAGGTTCAGAACCAAGCGCGGCACCCTTTGGGCTCCTTTTGCTAATCTCGTGTTAGTAAAAGTTTGGTGAGAGACGATTCGCGCTTTTTCAGACTCGTGGCTTTCAGATCGTTTTCTGCCGTTCAGTTTGTGCTTATGGGTTTGTATCTGCTCTTCAGTGCGTGCAAGCAAGTTCCGCGTGACTTTAAGTAGTCATTGTATTCTTGTTCGTTCGTTACTGGTTTTCAGGTCGCTCTTCACAGGCCTTGCTGTTCTTCAGTGCGTTCTGTTACTTTGTTCTGAGCAGCCGACCGTTTTCTAGCCATGTTTCGTATGCGTACTCCTCGTAGAGTTCGTGCTGTGCGGGGGCTTGGTGTTGGGGTCCTGACCTTGACACAAGTCCAGTCCATAAACAGGGTGGGGAGGAGTTCATGGACCAAGAATTGGTTGCTTCAGTGTGACCAGTTTTCTCATATGCCTTTGCTCTGTGAGATCCGTGAGAATAATCCTGATGATTTCAGGAACTTTCTCAGGATGACGGACCCCATGTTTCACCGTTTGTTGGCTTCGCTGACCCCCTATATCAGCAGGCAGGATACCTGCATGAGGCAAGCCATCACTCCGGAGCAGAGGTTGGTCGCTACCCTGCGGTATTTGGCAACAGGGAGAAGCCTGCAGGACTTGAAGTTCTCGACAGGCATCTCCCCCCAGGCTCTGGGTATCATCATCCCAGAGACCTGTTCTGCCATCATCCAGGTCCTGCAGAAGGAGTATATGAAGGTAAGATTTTTATCCTCTTATATCACATTTTATTGTATTTAATGTTTGCTAATATATTGTATTTCTTTCCTCATTCCCTAATTACCATGATTGTAATATGCTGTGAATGTCCCCTTTGTTCTCATGCATGCTGGATTTTTATGTAATTATTATTTTAGGTCCTTCATACATATTTGCCCTTCAATAACCTCCCCAGCATGGTGTCTCCTGGCCTATATTCACCTCATGTAGTCACTTAACAATGTATTTTATCAGCTCTATAGTAGTGCTTTACCCCAAACACCCCCTAAAATGTTTGGAAATGTTATTTTTGATTTAAATTCTGGCAGAGTGCCAGAGGCTTTTTTTTGTTGGTGTCCCCAAATAATTTTTTGTAACCCTCCCTCCCCCAACTGCTAAGTCAGCTGATCCCAATTCTCTGTATCCTCAATCATCTATCTGCTGACTTTGCCAAACCCATACACACTATACCCACCTCTTTACTGGTCAGATTTATGGATGAATTGCCCAAAGCATGTAGTGCAAGGGCCTGCCTGTATACTTTCCAATGGTACTGTTTCAAGTTTTTGTATTCTATTATTATCTTGATAGGTAATAGCAGAATGTCCAAATGTCCTCAAATGTGTACAATGTGTATTTATATCTTTGTATTATGACACTTCTTACCTGTCCAGTGGTCTGCCAATAGCGTAACTAAGGAGGGGCTGTTCCAAGTAATACCCATTATTTAGGCATTCAGCTCTCAATGAAGTGAAGAGGGTTATCTGTCCAAGATTCCCCCCCCTATAATGTTAGGAATGGCCCATGAGAGGGGGGGAGGGGGAATATGATAGGTGTACCTTATACTTTGGCTTTGTTAAATTCCCCTTACTTAATGCTATCTGGAGGTTGCCACATAATGTTTGTGCCTAATCTGCTTGCCATGTTTCTGTGAAAAAATAGTAATCTTTATTGTTTTTTCCTCAACAGTTTCCTTCCACGCCACAGGAATGGCAGACTGTGGCCTCCCACTTTGCCCAGCGGTGGGACTTTCCTAACTGCGGAGGGGCAATTGATGGGAAACACGTCCACATCATCCCACCACCCAACTCGGGGTCGTACTATTATAATTACAAGGGGTTCAATAGTATAGTGATGTTGGCGGTGGTGTCGGCTAATTACGACTTCCTGTATGTGGACGTGGGGAAGAATGGCTGGATGTCCGATGGTGGAGTCATCGCCCAGACGGAGTTTTACAGGCGTCTCCAGAATGGCAGCTTGGACTTGCCAGCTCCAGAGGACAATGTTGAAGGACTCCCATTTGTGTTCATTGCTGATGAAGCGTTTGCGCTGGGGGACCACCTGATGCGGCCATTCCCAATGAGGACCCTCACCCCGGAACAGAGGGTTTTTAATCACCGGCTGGCCAGAGCCTGAAGAGTGGTGGAGAACACATTTGGAATCCTGGCCAGCCGGTTCCGACTATTTCTGACACCCATCCATATGGCGGAGTATAAACTGAACCATATTATACTGGCGTGCTGTGTTCTCCATGACTTTTTAAGGAAACATTCGGCCAACTATGCTTACTCAGTTAGGCCTGAGGCCGGAATCCTACATCAAACCACACTGACGGCGCTTGAAAGTGGCCGTCCTGGCTTGCCCTCCCTGAGTGCCCGTGATGTCCGGTTACGCTACCTGGAGTTCTTTGCGGGTAGGGGGGCTATCAATATGCCAGACAATCTGTGAAGCCTTTTTATAATTAAAAAAAAAGAAATTCTTGGTGGACATTTACTGCTTGTGTTTGTTTTAGCTGACCCTGACAGAAATGTGTTGAGTCCAGAAAATGTCGTGATTGTGTAACCTTATACAAAGCACTGTTGGCTGTTATTTCCTAAATCCTTTCCTAAAAACACATTTCACTACAAGTGCACTTGCAACTGCACTGAAACTGCACTTGTAGTGCAAAGAGGATTTGCCCTTAGGAAATAACACCCATTTTTGCAGAAAACAGCAATTACATCACCCCAAAAGTGTTGTATTATAGTGTTGAGACAATAATCCACACATTCTTGAGTAAGCAACTTTTTTATACCTGCACAATCACATGTGCATTTACCAAAGGTTTTTAAAACAAACCAACATGTTTGTTGTATAACAATTTTTGCAGTAGCATTATCAAAAATCGAAATGTCCATTTCAGATAAAACAGGCCTGTGTAAAACCAACAAGAAAGCCAAAAAACTTGAACTTACAAAGTTCACATTAGGTAAAACCCGAAGGCTATATCAGACATCAGTATTTAGGAACTGGGTTTGATATAGTATTCAGATGGGGGGAAATCACCTCTGGAAAAGCCAAATTTGGAAGATGCACACCAATTTACGAATGTCAACATGTGCTATCTGCCATCAGGGGGGATCAAGGGACGTGTTTTGGGGGAGCAAGCCCTTCCTCAACGCTACTTTATAATTGAGGAAGGGGTTGCACCCCCAAAACGCGTCCATTGATCTCCCGTGATGGCAGATAGCACATGTTGGCACACTGTGTGCATCATCCAAATTTGGCTTTTCAAAACATTGCAAAAATATTTAAAAGATTGGACCACAATCCAAAAAGTGATTTTGTGGGGTTTTAAATTCGCCCCAAAACATCAATGATGTTATTATTTTTTTTAATAACATCATTGATTTTTTGCTGTATGTTTTGCAGTTCGACATTACACCCCATGATCTCCTCGATCAGGATCTGGGCACTTTCTGATGTGAAACGTTCTGGATCCACAACATCACGATCACCTAAAAAGAGAGAAAGAAAACAAAAACAGGTCTCAAAAATCTGCCACCATCCATCTCTTTTACCTGAGTCTTTGGTCGCAGACACTCACCTGTTTTGGTGCCAATCTCCACCACATCTTCTTCTTCCTCCTGCTCTTCTTGGGTTGGTGTTAGTTCCCCTTCTTCCAGAGGTGGAGGGTCTATGGTCTCCTCGGATGAGGGGTGTCCTCCGAGTCTTTTCTCCCCTATGTAAAACAAAAATGGTATAATTAGCACACAGATATTTGATGGCAGAACTAGAAATAGGAAACATTGCTTGGAAGTGGGGTACAATTGTCTATTTTAGCCGAGTTACAAGATGTATTTTTTTTATTGGCCTTTGTCAAGCTGCAACACTTTACCTGTTTTCACAGATGGAGACCCCCCTATAGTATACACTGGAGCACCTGTGTGGCCCCCTAATAAAAATGGTGTTCTTGTGTCCCACACTAGTGCTCCAGTGTCCAGATGTGAAAACAGCTGCTCAGTGTCCTCTCCTTACACACAATCTAGTTGGCATTTCATTCTAGTAACAAACCCATCTACACAAACAACTATTTGGCATCCAAGTAGGCCCAAAAAAAATGTGGGAAAATGCATATGGCCTAAACAATGGTGTTTTAGAGGCCGAAAGAAAAATGTTTGATACGAACGAATAATGGGCCCATGAACATTAAAGTTGCCCTTTTAAACTGTACAATTAAGAAAAGCATATGGAGCAGCACGAACGCAATAAAGACAGAAAGAATAGGAACACAGCACAACTACTTACTTTTTTGCAGCACTCTCCGGATCTTTCGGTACTGCTCGGGCTCTCTCAATTTCAGGTCCGACCACCGTTTCCTGAGCTGATCTTTCGATCGTCGTACCCCGAAATTCTTCTGCAGACTTTTGATCACTTTCGCCATGATCTTGGACTTTCTGATATTGGGGTTGGGGTAAGGCCCATACTTTCCGTCATAGTCAGACTTCTTCATGATGTCGACCATCTCCAACATCTCCCCAAAGGACATATTTGTGGCCTTAAAACATCTCCTTCTGGATCGGGACGTGTCCGGATCCGGGCTTTCCTCCTCCTCGTTCCTGCAATTAGCACGCACCTGCTGTGACTCCGCCATGTGCTCTTCCCCCACTGCGCCGAACGAAAAGGGGCGGGGAATAGAATAGAAAGAACGTCAGGGGCGGGCGGAGTTACACGCATGCGCAGTGTGTATAAAGCGTAACACGCGTGCGTATTACGTACGATCTGTGAGCGGAGGAAGGAGCATTGGACGCGCCGATCGTAAGAACGAAGGTAAGAGACAAACTTGTGCCTATACTGCTTCTACATTGAAGCCTATATTGTAACAAGATTAGGAGAGTTTTGTCTGACATTAGGCTTTGTCTTGTGTTGTGTCTTGCAGTGAACATGGATATCTTAGTGAAAGACAATGACTTCATGTCAGTATTCATAGATATCTTAAGGGAGCTGCCATGTCTGTGGGAGATTAAACACCCCCATTACAGAACCAAGCAAAGAGGAAGGCAGCACTGGTGCAATTGTGTGAAATTGTGAAGCAGGTGATCCCCACGGCAGACATCACCTATTTAAAGATCTTAATTGGTGGCCTGAGGAGCACATATCTAAGGGAGCGCAAGAAAGTCCTGGATTCACAGAGATCCGGAGCAGCAGATGACATCTATGTCCCCAGGATGTTGTACTATGACAGGCTGCATTTTCTGGCAGGCCAGACTGAACCCAGGCCATCCCTCTCCAGTCTTCCTTCCACGCTTCCTTCCCCCCGGCTGAGGCTTCTGACGCCCAACCTGGGCCTTCCAGGCAACATGTGGAGGAGCCCAGATTGAGCCAGGTATAGCATTCCTCTAAATATTTCTGCTTGTCCAATCAATGATGTTAACTAGATGTTAGTTTGGAGTACTAATTTAGGATTGTGATTGATGAAGCAAAACATTACAACCATGTCCCTTTTTCATACACAGGGAAGTCTCAGCCACCAGGTGGCCGGGCCGAGCTGGCTGGCTGATCTGCAGGTCCCTCCACCCCCCCTGAAAAGAGAAAGTGGCAGTAGGAGGAGTGCCCTAGAGGAGGCTACTGGAGGACTCTTTTGGAGGGCTACAGAGGTCCTGGGAGCACGACAGACCGTGGAGGAGGACATTGCTGCCATCATTGCATATAAAATGCAGAGGATGGAGGAGGGACAACAAGTCTTGTGTGAGGCGCTCATATTGGAGGCTCTTAACAAAGGTATGAGGGGCCAAATGACAGCTCAGACACACCTTTGCGATGGTCCTCCTCCTCCTCCTGCAGGTCCTCCTCCTCCTCCTCCTTCTCCTCCAGGTGCTCCCAGTCCTCCTCCAGGTCCTACTCCTCCTCCTGCCACATCTCCAACTGCACAGCCACAGCCCGGAATGAAGCGTGAAAGGAAGACCAGAAAGTGAGGACGGGGGGCGTGGCTTGGACGGGATCGGAGATGGCCGCTTGAGAAGAGAGCTCCGGCACACTGAGGACGAATTTAGCTTCTTCTACCATCACCAGCAGCCAGATTGAGCCATGGGTAAGCCGAATAGAAGCACCTCGGCACCCCGCTCCACCAAGGAAGCAGAGAAGCAATCCGGGACACAGCTAAGTAACAACATCCCGGACATCTTCCGCACAAAGGCCGCAACCCTCCACGAGGAGACACAGGCCTCACAGTCATCCAAGGCCTCATCCCCGGCCTCGCTTAGTTCCTCCGTGATCGCGTCAGCGGACATACACGGCGCAACATCAGCAATCCCATCTCTACTGGATCTGCAAAGAGACCTGCAGAGGGTCGCTCTAGACATAAAACACACCCTAACAACTGCCATATCAGATCTGAAAACGGACATCCAGTCAATGCATAATCGCCTATCTGAAGTGGAGGAATCATCTCAAATACAGGCAGCTGCAATAAGGCAAGTACAAAAAGCACATGATTTGCATCTCCCACATATCTTTGAACTCCACAGACAAGTGGAAGACCTTGACAACAGAGGACGCAGACATAATATCAGAGTAAGGGGGGTCCCTGAGGGCATAGACCCATCTGCACTGACGCAGACAGTTTGCACTATATTCAATGAACTCCTTGAACGGCCTGCTGATACCCCTATTGATATGGAGAGAATCCATCGTGCACTAAGACCACCTCCCCGGGACACAGAACCCCCACGGGACATAGTGTGCTGTCTAGTAAACTTTCCGCTTAAAGAGGAGATTCTTAGAAAGGCGAGAGATAGAGGCCGCATTCTATACAATGGCGCAGACATTAAATTGTTCCAAGACCTATCTCAGATAACATTACAAAACAGACGCACACTGCGCCCCCTGCTGGAAACGCTACGGGCACGTAACATACAATACAGATGGAAGTTCCCATTTTGCCTCGCAGCCACCACCAGAGGTCGCACCGCACTCCTCAGAACACCAGAAGACCTCCCCCTGTTCTGTGAACAGCTCGACATCCCTACGATCGATCTACCGGAATGGTACTCCTTCTACTTCCCAGCGGAACCTTGGAAGGCAGTATCCTACAATACTTCACCGAAAGCACAGCGTCACAGATCCAGACGCCGCAGACTGGACCCCACATCCCCGGGAGAACGCTTCTCACGTCGAGATGTACCACCGCATGCCATGAACCGCGCCGACACCCCACGCAGGAACTACAGAGATGCATAATCTAGAGCTTACCATACCCCAGTGTTATACACTGTATATGCCTGACTCTTTCTATGTGTAAGATGACGGAATTTCTCCAAAATCGAACTACCAACTGAGATACGGTATTCTATCCAGAGTCTAATTACCATATAACTCACCCAAAACTCTTTTGCCACAAGTTAAAGGGAAAGGTAAAAGTTTTAATTTTTGATTGACTCAACAGTTAACCGACCCCCTACAGTGGTAAGAAATATATATCCCAAGTGTATCAAAGAAGAGGAATATAATTTTTTTTTTTTTTTTTTTTAACTGCCTCGATGGAAGTGGTCCCATATATTCTCCTATTTTTACAGTTTTTATCTTTCTACATTTTTCCTTTTTTTTTATGTTTTTCAAATTTTTTTTCTCCCATATACTTCACTGTAACAGATAATAATCAATCTTAGGCTGCAAAATAGGGGAGAGGGGACCGATCCATTTATTGTGGTCTGACCCTTCCCCACTATGCTGCCCGCTCGTGGATCCGTGGGATCCGCCTCCCTAATTTGGGGGAGCGGTGCCCGGGAGCCGTATCAAGGGGTAAACAGTCTCAGGGAATTTTCAATAGATATGGAAAGTCTTCTCATGCTAATAGCCAATACAACTGGCTCACAGACACCCCTATGCAACTTACTCCGACCGTACTTTCATTGTAATGAAGAGACTATATCCTGAACGAATACTACCACCACAAATTAATGGAGATAGGTAAAAGGTTTATTTATTTATTTTTTTTTTTGAAAGAATTTGACGAATAACCTATTCCTTAAAGCGGAAATAGTTATACGATAAACTCATAGCAAACATTTAAATCCGTTCCTTGAATAGATATGGGGTTAAATAAAAATTTTTTTTTTTTTTTTTTTTTTTCTCTCCTTTTATATCTTTCTTTTCCTTGTATGCAATATAACAGAAAATGTTCAATACTAGGATGCAAAATAGTGGTGGAGGAGACGACCCCTTGATTAGGGCGGATCCCTCAACACTATGAAAGGACAACCCCTCGTGGCTTCGAGGGACTTTCTCCCCTACTGTGGGGGATGGGGCCCGAGAGCTGAGACGGGAAGTAATTAGACAAGAGGAACCCACATCTAACATGGGGTATACCCCAAGGTTATAGTTAACACTGTTGGCTACGTTAATTGGTTATATTTGTTATATTTGTTTTAGTAAGATTTGATTGAGAAGAAATGTACACACTTAAAGAAGTCTTGATCATAGCCCAAATCCTTAAAATTCACCTAAGTAACAGATGATCTATATAGATCAATCTCAATCATAATCACTAAGCTTACCAATTACAAATATCCCCCTTACAACAACCACGGCTCTCACCACATATTGAACTATATCTTAAACTCATCTCTGTATTACCCCAATACAACGCACTTGAAGACACATTATTATACCTTACTAGTCCCTATATGTGCCGACACCTCTGATCACCTTTCAGGTTTATTGTCCCACCACAGTAGTCCTATTGGACCCTAACTGACACTCCGGAACCCCCTGTAACTAGGTGGTTAGGTTTTCCGTTAACCACCTCCGGTAAAAATTCATACACAGAGCGTGGATTTTTCACGACTGTGCAAGCTGATATTCTCTCATACCCCAGGCTACAATCCGTGGGGAAATAACGGACAAACGTACGATCTGAATCCCCTTCACCCCTTACCCCTCTGATCATCTACCTCTTTGATAACTCCACCTACTACCCTTACTACCCCAGTTCCCCATGAGGGCTGCTCTTCCAAACTACACATATACACCTCCCCTCTCCCTCTAGGCTCTCAAAATGCTTTCAAAGCCGAGAACCAATAAGATGCAAATCTCATTAAAATGCTTATCCCTCAACGTTAAAGGCCTAAACCTACCAGAAAAGAGGTCACAAGTCCTGACAGCGCTGACAAAACACAAAGCACACTTTATCCTACTGCAGGAGACACATTTCAGGACTAACGCCATACCAAAATTGCAAAACCACATCTATAAACAAGTCTTTCACTCCACCAACCAGGAATCCAGAACAAAAGGAGTATCAATTCTCATCTCCAAACAAGCCGACTTCCAAGTGACAGACACGTTAGCTGACCCGGAGGGCAGATTTATATTCATAAAAGGAACATTCGCAGCCAAACCCATCACCATAGCTAACATTTACTGTCCAAACGAACACCAGGTGTCCTTTATCAAAAAAATATGTGACCTTCTACAAAATTTCCAAACAGGTCTATTGCTATTAGGAGGCGACTTTAATGTACCATTAAACCCCAGCCTCGACACATCCACAGGTACATCCACACTTACATACCGGGCCCTACGCCAAATGAAACTTCAATTACAAAACCTTACCCTTCATGATACCTGGCGCACTATGTACCCATCTGATAAAGACTATACATTCTATTCAGCATCACATCAAAAATATTCTAGGATAGACTATCTATTCCTATCGCAAAATGATTTACCCTTACTCACACAGGCGACTATTGAACCAATGTTTCTATCAGACCACCACCCTATCTCAGTAACACTCACCTTCCCCGAAAAAAGAGAAATTACCAAAACATGGCGACTGAACCCCGCACTACTTCAGGACCCTGACAACTTGACCCAGCTACACTACCGCATAAAAAAATACTTCAGTGAAAACAACACCCCAGACATCGCACCAATCACCATATGGGAAGCACATAAGTGTGTACTAAGGGGGGAAATCATTACACTCACTTCCACTATCAAAAGAAGACGGCAGGAACAAATTAGATCTCTAATCCAGACAATAAACCGACTAGAGGCTACACACAAACAAACAACATCACTAAACACATTACAGGAACTTCTACAAACTCGCTCTGCATTACTAGACATATTAGGAAAACGTACCAGGAGGAGATATATCCTCCAACAGAAAGTGTTCTATGAACACAGCAACAAGAGCGGGAGACTGCTCGCTCGGGCAGTCCAAGCAACCAAAGCACCCTCTAGAATCCACACGATAAGAGATAAACATAACACTTTACTCTCCAAAAATGCAGATATAGCCAAACACTTCGAAGAATATTACTCGAAACTGTATAACATAAACCAACATAACGACCCTAACCCAAAACAGGACGACCGAAAGTCCCAACTAAAAGAATTTTTAACACAGTATTGCCCCAAACCCATCACCCCTCAACAAGCAGAATCCATGGAAAGACCCCTGTCTTCAGAGGAACTCCTACTAGCAATCAAACAGATGAGCGTAGGCAAGAGCCCAGGCCCGGATGGTTTTCCTTTAATATATTACAAAAGCTTCCAAGATATCCTGATTCCAGAAATGCTTAAATCCTTTAACTCCCTCGCAGATTCACACACATCAACAAGCAGACTACTAGAAGCACACATAACCCTCATACCAAAGGAAGGTAAGGACCACACACAAGCCCCGAACTACAGACCGATTTCTCTACTGAATGTAGATATTAAACTATACGCCAAAATGCTAGCAAACAGGCTACTACCATTTATCCCTGGTCTCATATCCCCTGATCAAGTTGGGTTTATCCCGGGAAGAGAAGCCAGGGATAACACTATCCGTACTTTAAATATACAACATTGGCTAGCCACTTCGGGAACCAAGGGCTTTCTCCTATCCCTGGATGCTGAGAAGGCGTTTGACAGGGTGGCCTGGGACTACATGCAGGAGGTCCTCAAGGGCATAGGCCTCAAGCCTCGCATGTTTACACATATCAACGCATTATACACCAACCCCTCAGCCAGGGTTAGAGTCAATGGCCTCCTGTCAAGCGCCTTCTCGATAAGCAACGGTACCCGCCAGGGATGCCCACTCTCCCCACTGATCTATGTCTTGACATTAGAACCCCTACTGAATAAAATTCGCAACAACTTAGATATTAAAGGAATACCCATCGCACATAAAGAGTTTAAAGTAGCCGCATTCGCGGATGACATCCTACTTACCCTTCAAGAACCTCGAATCTCCCTACCCAACTTACTGAAAGATTTAAAACATTTCGGAGAATTATCTAACCTAAAAATTAACTATACCAAATCCAATGCCTTGAATGTATCTCTTACCCCACAAGAAGTATCCCATGCCCAACTACACTTCCCATTTCATTGGGAAAAAGAAGCCATTACATATCTAGGAATACGGATTACTGAACATACATCAGACCTATATAATCAAAATCACGCAAAAGCACTAATTAAACTTCAAACAAACTTTAAAGAATGGACCAACTTAAACATATCCTGGTTCGGCCGCGCAGCCTTAATAAAAATGATCGCTCTCCCCCGCCTCTTATACCTCATGCAAGCAATCCCTATACACCTACCCCCCTCCTTTTTTGCCAAATACAAAAGTATGTGCACAGACTTTCTTTGGAACAAAAAATCTCCACGCATAAAATATACACGACTAACCCTCCCGAAACTTAGAGGGGGAATTGGCCTTCCTGACCTATACAAATACTACATGGCATGCCATCTAGTCAGAATTGTAGACTGGAAGATACACAATATAGAAAAAGCATGGGTGACAATAGAACACCTTTATACCCACACCTCCACTCATACCCTCCCCTGGCTTCACCCACGACTATGGCCTCAGTCCCTCAAGACACACCCCCTTATATATCCCACTCTAGTGGCCTTTAATAAGGCCATAACAGTACATAAATTATCCACACATACAGGTCCTCTTACTTCATTACGAGGAAACCCAGAATTTCCACCTGGGGAAACCCTGAAATTCCTACACACTGAATGGCCACATAAAGAGACAAGGGCCTACAGACTTTTTGACAAGGGCACCATACGTTCATATCATGACCTGAAATCAGAATTTCATCCAAAAACGTTCACTTTCTGGTCCTACAGACAAATAAGACATTATTTAACATCGAAAAGGGATACCGCAATATGGACTAGAAAATTAACAGCATTTGAACACCTCTGCTCAAGCGACTCCCCTCAGAGACATATCATCTCTCAAATCTACTCAATGCTCCATGACAACGACACAACAAAACCTTCTGAAATCCCACGATACTCATGGGACACAAACCTACAACTCACAATGACAGAAGACGACTGGGAAACCATATACTCTTACGCGCACAAAGGATCAATGAATGTAGCGATACAAGAAAATGGTTACAAAATCATAACTAAGTGGTATAGGACCCCATCGCAATTGCACAAATTCTCTCCATCTATACCTGATGTGTGCTGGAGATGTAAAAAAGCAATAGGTACCATGTTACACATTTGGTGGGAGTGTGACTCCATACAGATTTTCTGGAGGGAGGTCCACTCCATCATTGAACAAGTCTCTACATACACATTAAATTACACCCCTGCCCAATATCTACTGCATCATACTACACTTCCCAAACACGAGTACTTTAAATCCCTGGCCATGCATATGGTCAACGCTGCAAGACTTTGCATTCCAATCCACTGGAGAACAACAGACATACCCACAATCAGGGAATGGTTACAGAAAATATCCAAGATAGCAGAAATGGAAGAACTGATTTCTATAGCTCAAGAGCGTATACAGAAATTCACAACCACTTGGGCCTGCTGGAACCACTTCAAAACGAAGGATCAATATAAATCTTTATTCCCAACATAAAATGCAATAACTCAGATACCCACTGATTACTGGATTCCACAGTACTCCCTCCTACCATTGTGCAGGAGGGAAGCTAAAGCATTTAATAGAAGAGCAGCCCTCACCCCCCCCCCACCCCTCCTCCCCACCTACCCCACCATTCCCTTTTCTAATAATACACTTAATTATATTATCCCGTTTCTTAACATTTAAACCCCCTCTTTAAACACCACAAATGGGAAGCTTTCTTTGATTAAAATGTCATAAGATGACGAAAAGGGAAAATCATACAAACACCACAACTAACCATTCGACACCAAATAAGCCCTTAGAGACACGCTATCTTGAGCAAAGCTAAAATAAGTCAAATGCTCTAAATGATATCTAAAGGATCATCTCTATCTCAAAACCCAACAACACCGAATATAAATGCAAGATTCTCTAAGGGACTAAAAATGTTAAAAATTCAAAAACAAAATATTCGATTTTCCATGTCTTAAGATGTAAAATTATGCTTGTTTTATTTACCTGTGTGAAACATGGAAGCCTCTTCTCTTGTACTTTTTACATATGTAACACAGAATGTAAAAGTTGTATGTACAATTGCCTAAATAAAAAATCTTTTATGGAAAAAAAAAAGAAAGTGAGGACCCTGGATCCAGTCTGGTCGGCCAAAAAATGCAGCCTCTTGTGGTACCACAGCCTGGGGACACACATGTCATCTGCTGCTATCCGGATCTCTGCGAATTCTGGACCAGACTGCCCTCCCTTACATATGGACTCCTCAGGCCACCAATTTTGATGTTCAAGAATTGATGTCTGCCGTGGGGGTCCCAGGCTTCGCTAATTTCTCCTGTTAATCCAGTGTTGCCTTCCTCTTTGTTTGGTTCTGAGCCCTTAATAAAGGATTTTTGTTTTGAATTATACTCTCCTATGTGTTTTACTTCAAAAAGGACAGTTGGTTTGTGAGGATTCAGGTACATTTCAAATATACAATGTGAAATGAACAAGGGATACCAACACCAAACAATCTCCTTGAGATTAAATAATAAAAGATATCAATGGTGTTGGGGTAACTTGACACACAAAACACACACAAAAATATTCTGGAGTAAAAATAAAAATAAACATTGAACAAAGATCAGCCTTTGAAAAAATTCAAACATTAAAAAAAAAAAAGGCTTAAAATCCCCAAAAAAATTAAATAAAAAAAAAATTCTGTCAGATGTGACAACTAATAACAATATATTCAGGGAATCCCAATAAAAAAACAAAAATAAAACTTTGTGAGAAGTGTGTGTGAATATGAGCAGCAAAACTACTTAATTCTTGTCACATTATAAAGAAGAAGAGAGTGCGCTGTATTAAACCATTTTTAACATTGCAGCGTGACGAAAGTGCTGTATCCATTGCGAACGCTAAGTTTACAAGAACGAGCTGTTCCGTCTTGGAATTTCTTCTGAGCATGCGTGGCACTTTGTGCGTCGGAACAGGCCACACACGGTCGGAATTGACGCGATCGGATTTTATTGTCGGAAAATTTTATCTCCTGCTCTCCAACTTTGTGTGTCGGAAAATCTGATGGAAAATGTCCAATGGAGCCCACACACGGTCGGAATTTCCGACAACACGCTCCAAACGGACATTTTCCATCGGAAAATCCGACCGTGTGTACGGGGCATTAGAGTCTGCAAAAGACTTGGGACCGGGGCAGAGGTTCACCTTCCAGCTGAACAACAACCCTAAACATACAGCAAAAGCTACAATGGAATGGTTTAGATCAAAGCATATTCATCATGTGTTAGAATGGCCCAGTCAAAGTCCAGACCTAAATCCAATTGAGGATCTGTGGCAAGACTTGAAAATTGCTGTTCACAGACGCTCTCCATCCAATCTGACAGAGACTGAGCTATTTTGTTTTACAATACATTTTATTGAGTTTCAATACACATGTGCCAGTTTTGGAATATTTGAATGACAAATAATACAACAACTGGCAGTAAGTAATACAGTATTAAATGTACCATACAATTTTATGAATAACAACAATTAATACATAACAATACATAACAAAGTGAAAAATGTAAAATTGATCAGAAAAGATCTAAGTCGTAGAGGTCAGTTGAATTAGGATCGTAAAAAATATATAAGTAAATGGATAAAAAGAAAGTGGTGAAGAGAAAAGAGGGAGGGGTTATTAAGAATGGAACAAGAAGGAGGTAATCCCATGTGGAACCAATATTGGCGTTGACAGTAGTAGTTGAATTGTGTGGTCAGAGAGAACGAAGGTAATGATCAATATTCAAGTATTTGATATAATCAAGTCACAGTTCCCGTACCTTTAAGAATTTTGTGTGGTTATCATTGAGGATAGAGGTACATTTTTTTGAACCATAGTACCCAAGAGGCGTTGTTTGACTTCAGTGAAGGGTATCCATTTCTGTTTCCATGTTTTGGCTACTGTTTATCGTGCTGCCAAGAAAACAAATCCTACCAGCTTTAGTTTACAGATATTTAGATGTGGAACAGGTTTGTGTAGGAGAGCAGCCCAAGGGTTTTTAGTGAGAGGTATTTGAAGAATAGAACAGTAGATCATATATCTTGTTCCAGAAACGAGAAGCTATAGGACATAGCCACCAAATAAAGTGCCACGGTCAGTACAGCCTCGGAAGCATTGTGGTGAAGTGTCAGGATTAAAAGTGGATATGCGATCTGGGTTCATGAACCAACGAGACATTAATTTATAAGCATTTTCTTGAGCAAGTATATTAAGTGAACATTTAGAGGTAGCCAGTCATATAGATTCAGAGCTTGAGCTATTTTGCAAAGAAGAATTGGCAAATATTTCACTCTCTAGATGTGCAAAGCTGGTAGAGACATCCCCAAAAAGACTTCCAGCTGTAATTGCAGTGAAAGGTGGTTCTACAAAGTATTGGCTCGGGGGGGCTGAATACAAAGGCATGCCACACTTTTTAGGTATTTATTTGTAAAACATTTTGAAAACCATTTATAATTTTCCTTCCACTTCACAATTACAGTCAGGTCCATAAATATTGGGACATCACCACAATTCTAATCTTTTTGGCTCTATACACCACCACAATGGATTTGAAATGAAACGAACAAGATGTGCTTTAACTGCAGACTTTCAGCTTTAATTTGAGGGTATTTACATCCAAATCAGGCGAACGGTGTAGGAATTACAACAGTTTGTATATGTGCCTCGCACTTTTTAAGGGACCAAAAGTAATGGGACAGATTAACAATCATCCATCAAACTTTCACTTTTTAATACTTGGTTGCAAATCCTTTGCAGTCAATTACAGCCTGAAGTCTGGAACGCATAGACATCACCAGACGTTGGGTTTCATCCCTGGTGATGCTCTGCCAGGCCTCTACTGCAACTGTCTTCAGTTC
The DNA here is from genome assembly GCF_042186555.1 of Aquarana catesbeiana. Taxonomy (NCBI): domain Eukaryota; kingdom Metazoa; phylum Chordata; class Amphibia; order Anura; family Ranidae; genus Aquarana; species Aquarana catesbeiana. The sequence goes on from NC_133327.1 coordinate 533,091,929, forward strand.
CTGCTTGTTCTTCGGGCATTTTCCCTTCAGTTTTGTCTTCAGCAAGTGAAATGCATGTTCAATCAGATTCAGGTCAGGTGATTGACTTGGCAATTGAATAACATTACACTTCTTTCCCTTAAAAAAACTCTTTGGTTGCTTACGCAGTATGCTTCGGGTCATTGTCCATCTGCACTGTGAAGCACTGTCCAATGAGTTCTGAAGCATTTTGCTGAATAGGAGCAGATAATATTGCCCGAAACACTTCAGAATTCATCCTGCTGCTTTTGTCAGCAGTCACATCATCAATAAATACAAGAGAACCAGTTCCATTGGCAGCCATACATGCCCACGCCATGACACTACCACCAACATGCTTCACTGATGAGGCGGTATGCTTTGGATCGTGAGCAGTTCCTTTCCTTCTCCATACTCTTCTCTTCCCATCACTTTGGTACAAGTTGATCTTGGTCTCATCTGTCCATAGGATGTTGTTCCAGAACTGTGAAGGCTTTTTAAGATGTTGTTTGGCAAACTCTAATCTGCCCTTCCTGTTTTTGAGGCTCACCAATGGTTTACATCTTATGGTGAACCCTTTGTATTCACTCTGGTGAAGTCTTCTCTTGATTGTTGACTCTGACACACATACACCTACCTCCTGGAGAGTGTTCTTGATCTGGCCAACTGTTGTGAAGGGTGTTTTCTTCACCAGGGAAATAATTCTTCGGTCATCCACCACAGTTGTTTTCCGTGGTCTTCCGGGTCTTTTGATGTTGCTGAGCTCACAGGTGCGTTCTTTCTTTTTAACGATGTTTCAAACAGTTGATTTGGCCACACCTAATGTTTTTGCTAACTCTCTGATGGGTTTGTTTTGTTTTTTTCAGCCTAATGATGGCTTGGTTCACTGATAGTGACAGCTCTTTGGATCTCATATTGAGAGTTGACAGCAACAGATTCCAAATGCAAATAGCACACTTTAAATTAACTCCGGACCTTTTATCTGCTCCTTGTAAATGGGATAATGAGGGAATAACACACACCTGGCCATGGAACAGCTGAGCAGCCAATTGTCCCATTACTTTAGGTCCCTTAAAAAGTGGGAGGCACATATACAAACTTGTAATTCCTACACCCTTCACCTGATTAGGATTTAAATACCCTCAAATTAAAGCTGAAAGTTTGCAGTTAAAGCACATCTTGTTTGTTTCATTTCAAATCCATTGTGGTGGTGTATAGAGCCAAAAAGATTAGAATTGTGTCGATGTCCCAATATTTATGGACCTGACTGTATGTGCCACTTTGTGGTGGTCTATCACATAAAATCCCAATAAAATACATTTACGTTTTTGGTTGTAACATGACAAAACGTGGAAAATTTCAAGGGATATGAATACTTTTTCAAGGCACTGTATATACAGTATATACTGTATATGCTCTAGGCTTAGTGGAACAAGTGTAAATATACAACCACCAGACATGGTGTAAGTAATAACAACTCAAAGGGTAAGACATTAAAGCGGTGTTCCAGCCGCAATTTTTTTTTTCAAGTCAGCAGCTACAAACACTGTTGCTGCTGACTTTTAATAAGGGCACTTACCTGTCCAGGGAGCCCACGATGTCGGCCCCCTGAGGCCGATCCGTCTAACGAAGGGAAACAGGCAGTAGTGGAGCCTTGCGGCTTCACTGCCCATTTCCTACTGTGCATGCGCGAGTCGTGCGGCACTTTGTGAATGGGCGGCTGTCACACAGGTCCCAGAAGACAGCACGCCCCTTTTCCCAGGAGGCAACGTGAGGGATGAAGAAAAGGAACAGCTCTGCGAGAAGGAAGTGGCAGATTAGGATGACTGCCTAGCAACAGCCATTTCTGGTAAGTATACATTTTTTTCAATTATTTTTTAATATATTTTAAGGAGCCCCTTTATGTATTTTTTTTTTTTTTTTTTTAGGGTGGACCTCCGCTTTAAGAAGAATCAATTTCAACCTCAAAGAAAGAGAGCAGAAAAAGGGAACATGGACATATAAGTAACAAACTTGAGAATGTGACAAGGGTTTCTAGAGTTTTACTTCACAATCATAATATTCAAAGGTAGGAGTCTATGAACAAGGCAAACCTGAGGAATTGAATTAAGAATCCCACCTCAGGAATTAGGTTATAAAATGGAGTGTGAAGTCCTCGCTTGGTTGCTACCCCAGGTGGGAGCCTATCCAGCTGTACATTTTTAAACCATATTAAAGTCCTTAACCACCAGGACCGGCACAATTGGTTTGTCTGCCATGAAATTTAGCAAATGATGTGTAGGTTCTATTCTACAGCAACATGGAGAAGGAGACATTGCCTTTTATATTTCTCTCCCTCAACTGAGATGCTGTTGTTATGCTGCACCATTCTCCCCTGGAGAACTAAAGCCAAAGAGCTGTAATTCGGGACAGCAGCTATATACTGGTATAAATGGACTCCTCACGATACAAATCCCAATAGGCAAGGTGCTGTAAGAATTATGGAAAGATTATTCTCATTAAGTTGCCCAGGAAAGCTCTTCCTCTTGGCACAGAAGGAGTTAGAGAGAGAGAGCACCTCTGTCTGGATAACCATCTGCTTACGGGAGACCATACCAGCGAAGATCAAAGTCTGAGACTAGGAGTGAGGACATCTGGGGCAGTGCAGCCCCACCCACATTACATTCTGCTTCCCATCACTGATCACCAGAGGCTTTCGGGAAGAGACCGAGGGGGCCCCCCTTTCTACAGAGGTCACCACAGCAGCCAGGGCTGCTGTTAGAAACCATGGGGCCCTGTAAAGCCTACCTGATGGGGCCCCTTTGACCCCGCTCTTGACCCCACCCCTGGCCCCTCCCCCTCCCCTGTCTCAAAAGTTGGGGGGGATATGGTTCAACCATTGTGAAAGTGAACAGTGACTTCAGAACTGCTCGTATCACTTCCACATGAAACCTGACAGTTGCTTTTACAAATATACACACACTCCTGGCTGCTGACCCCAAAAAAAGACATGCTCACAGCATGGCCCCAGGATAAAAAAAAATTGTGGTTAAAGGGAAGTAGTTGGGGCTGTAAAAATGCAGCTCAGTTGTGCGTTTTTACTGCCCCCCCCCCCCCCCCTCCGAAACATAAGTGTACGGTAGCATTTCACAGTGCCTTGTGATCTTTAGGCCTCATGCACATATTTTTTCTACTGCTTCTAAACACCCCTCCATGTTATCCTATGTGTCTATACACATATAGAATTTTAGAATTTTTAGTGGCAGGTGCATTTACAAGCAGGAAAAAAACAGTGCCAGTGTGTCCAGGAGCAGCAGTGTTTTGACCCAAAAAAACGCTTGACACATGTAAATGCTCTTAAACGCATGTTTACGCTTCAGCGATAATTCATTTCAGTGACCAGAATAACTTTTTATTCTGGCCAATCAAATGAGTGCTTGACACCTGTAAATGAGCCTAAATGCTTGTAAAAGCATTGACACTTTTACAAGCGTCAGGCTTTTTTTTTCTGGCAAAAGGCTGCTGCCAGAAGGAGGAGCATTTTTTAAGCATCCTGTGAGGCCTTATAGCATTAGTTTAATTATTCACACAGCACAGGAGGTGCTCCATGGCTCTGTCAAAGTGTGTCACATGCTGTTGGGTGCTGACTTTGCTATGGCTGTACAGTGGTACAATCTGTAACACACCATACAGCCATAAAGTAACAAAATCAGCACCCAACAGCATGGGACACACTTTGACAGAGCTATGGAGCACCTCCAGTGCTGTGTGAATGATTATCCTATGCTGAGAATCATAAGGCACTGAGGATGGTTTTATTAAGATTACAACGGGTGTTGTCTCACCTCAACTCACTGTATGCTGCCCAGTGCCTGCCACGCTACATGCCACCACAACCAGAATTAGCATTACCACTCCCTCCCTGTCAGCTGTCTCACATCAGTCCCTGAGACAGCGGAGCTGGTAAAGCACTGTACAGATCACTCCGCCAAGCATCAGGGAAGGAGAGCAGTGGCTGGAACACTAGAGAATGCGACTTGGCCGCAGGTTTGTATACCTCCGCCCGAAAATTGAAAAAATAGTCCCTACTCAGCTCCCACCTCATGAGTCCCTGATGGGGCCCGGGAAAATATATTTATGCACCACCTAAGCAAGTAGGAGCGGGGGGTGTAATTTAGAGAGCCCTATTCATTTATTTTTTAAGAACTGCACTATAAAGCTGTCTAGGCCCCCCGATGAGCTGATCGGGTCGGTACAACAGGTCTGGCTGTACTGCCCTATCAGCGGCCCTGACAGCATCCTGGGGACTGGTGAGAGAGCTATTAGTCCATTGTGATACTGCTAGCAGGGACTTAGCCACTTCGACACCAAAACAGGACACCAAGTGTACCCAATCCATACCTCTCCCATACTGCACTCTATTTTGCAATTATTCCAAACCTAGACTGCACCTATATCAACCATATACCACATTATACCATACCTTTACTGCATCTGAACCACATTTACCTTACACCCGTAATGAGACTATACCATACTCATACTGTACCTATACTGCATGCAGGTTAACTGGGACTGTCATTAAGTGCAAAGACACTCTTAAAGAGGAGGTCCGCCCTGCAAAAATTAAAAGCCAACAGTTACACATACTGCAGCTGCTGACTTTTAATAATAAGGCACTTACCTGTCCTGGAGTCCAGCGATGTCGGCACCGCAGCAGACATGTACGGAGCTGTTATGAAGTGGAAGCGCAGTGCAGCCATGACAGGGTGCAAGTTGCTTAGGAATGGGTTAATAATGAGGAGTGGTTTAGGGAATTCAGTTCCCTGTCGGGATTGGGGGATCAGTGTAGAGGGGAGGAGTGTGTAACTTTGGGAAGTAGCTGGGGGGAGTGGGAAGATCAGTCGTGGGTAAGATAGCTAGGAAGAACGTTCCCTCCCTCCCGCCCTTAGGGATGTGGTCAAAAAGATGGTTATTATCAAAAAGTAGTGGTGTTAGGTCCTTGACGACAGGAGTATATATATTTATATGGATATATAGATATATATGAAAAGGAGGTTTTGAAAACGTTGGGACACATCCCAGGATGGAGTAGTCCGGTTGGTCTAGTGTCAGTTTTTTGGACCAACGGGTAATAAGTGGGGGTCTGTGGTCAGTTAGTGTGTCCTCGAGGCGAGTTAGCGGCTGAGGGCAGATGCTAACAAAAGGGGCTACAGGCTCAAAAGTTAAAGAGGGTCGTCAGGGACCAGAAAACCAAAAATTACTGGGAGTTCGAGTTTAAAATCTTTTTTGAATATTTTGAATATGTAAATTCAATTTTAAAATATTTGAAATAAAAAGTTACAGTTTTATTGGTTTGTTAATAAAGGCTGTAAAAGGCCATTTACATCCATCCAAGTGTCAGCGTCATTAATGGTAGAGTATAAGTTTTACATGTATTGGTGGGGCAGTAAGGCATCTGGCTACCCTAGTCATGATGTTTCTATCTCTTGTCGGGTCCTGCCGCCGCCATTTCGGGTAAGGGAACCCGGCAGTGTAGCACATGCGTGAGGCACTGCTGCGCTCTCCTACTGGCCCAGCTGCGGGGGAACGAGGAGGGAAGAGGAGGGAGCCGAGCTGTGACATAATTTGCCTCTGCCCAGACTCCCAGAAGTGGGGACAGGATACCTGTCAAAGACAGATATCTGCTCCCCCCCCAGAAGGTGCCACCGGGGGGGACTATTGAGCGGAAGTTCCATTTTTGTGTGGAACTCCGCTTTAATGAGCCTTAATCATAGCCGGAAATGAGGAACATATCAGAGGACTGCCCCTCCCATAATAAATATTCTGCGTGCACCTTTGTTCCCCTGTCCCTTCTACTACCATTCTCCTTTTCTTTTGGACAGTAAATACCCAGTCAGTCTAGGACTAGCATCATTGCTGCACTTGAGTTGGCCTTGCTACTGTACTGATCTGAACACCAAATGTCATCTTATGTCTATTCCTTACTGTTAATCACTTAATCACTTTGTATACAAAATTGCTTTATTACCATTGGTAATCCATTTATGCTTGCCTAGTTACTAACCATACTGGGAGACAATATATTAGGTTTGCCTTTACTGCCTGGTTTGGTGCCTGTTTTCTTTGACATAACACTGCTATTGGATAGTATTACTTTTATGGGGCGTACAATCCGACCGTGTGTGGTCTGCATGGGACTGCATCGGACTTCCGACGGACCCTTTGCGGTCAGAAATCCAACGTACTTTAGATTTGAAGCCTGCTTCAAATCTTTACGTCGTAACTCCGCCTGACGGAAAGCCCGTTCGTCTGTATGCTGGTCCGACGGACCAGTTACGATGCAAGGGCAGGGTACTGCATCTCGTGCTCGCTGCAAAAGGAAAAACAAATTTTCCTATTGTGGCGAGCGCGGGGCATACCAGGCCCTTAGGTCTGGTATGGATTTTAAAGGGAACCCCCTAAAAATGGTGTGGGGTTCCCCCTAAAGTCCATACCAGACCCCGATCCGAGCACGCAGCCTGGCCAGTCAGGAAAGGGGGTGGGGAGCGCCCCCCCTCCTGAACCGTACCAGACCGCATGCCCTCAACATGGGGGGGTGCTTTGGGGGAGGGGAGCGCCCTGCGCCCCCCCCCCCACTCCAAAGCACCTTGTCCCCAGAGAAGAAGAGAAGGAAGAAGGTGGAAGACAGAAGGCAGAAGTCCGGGCCCCTGCTAACAAAAGAGCTGCAAAAAAGCAGAAGATAGCAGAGGAGCCCGGCAGAAGACCCGGAGAGTGCGGAGAAGAACCGGAGAGACCCCTGAAGTCAGAAGAAGACCCCAGAGCTGTCTAATAAATTACTTTAAAAACCTGTGCAGTGTTTTTTTTATTGACACTTTTTCCCTAGGTGAATGGGTAGGGGTACCATGTACCCCATACTCATTCACATAGGTTGGGGGGCTAGGATCTGGGGGCCCTCTTATTAAAGGGGGCTCCTGGATTCCGATAAGCCCCCCGCCTGCAGACCCCGACAACCAACGGCCAGGGTTGTCGGGAAGAGGCCCTTGTCCTCATCAACATGGGGACAAGGTGCTTTGGGGTGGGGGGGCCTGGTACGGCTCAGGAGGGGGGGGGGGGCGCTCGCTCGTCCCCACCCCCTTTCCTGACCGGCTGGGCTGCATGCTCGGATCGGGGTCTGGTAAGGATTTTGGGGGGACCCCACGCCGTTTTTTTGGCATAGGGGGTTCCCCTTAAAGCCCATACCAGACCTAAGGGCCTGGCATGCCCCGCGATGGGGCTTGCAAGGTGTCAATCTCGCCGATAAAAGCAGTGAGATTGACTTCCTTTTCTAGTCCCGTCGTACCTGGTTCACGTTCAAAATGAACGGACTTGGCCGTGTGTGGGCAAGTCCGTTCATTCGGAAAGTCCGCCGTAACTCCTGCGAAAGTCCGTCGGGAAGACTGGCGGACCTAGTCTGCTGGAAAGTCCGGTCGTGTGTAGGCAAGTCCATCCATTCAGAAAGTCCAGCGGTAGTCCGCCGGAAGTCTGGCGGCAAGTACGCCGGACCTAGCTTCCCAGAAAGTCTGACTGTGTGTACGAGGCATTAGTGATTTCCTGTGATATTGTATGTTTGTACACTCAGCCTGGTGTTTCAGAGGTGCTGAAGTTCTTGGAAAGGTCAAGGCAAAGAACAGAGGACCCATCCTATCCAGTGGCTTCTACGGGGTAGCAGTAGCACTACAGATGTTTTACCTCTGTGTTAAAGAGTGAGAGGATATATACCTTTGCAAGTATGCAGATTTTACCAGGTAACAAGCAATACAAAAATCTAACAGCCTCCTTCATCAATACGAGTTTCCCTACAGGAAAATTGTACCCAGTGGTTTATTTGTATACTCACTTTCCTTGAATAGAAAGTATGTATGGATGATATTGATAGGAGAAGCTTCTTCATACTGTGGTGTCTTTAGTGAAGCGTGGAAGCCGTTGTGAAGCCTGCAGTTGCTACATACTGTATGCTGGACTGAATGTTTTGCTGAAAAACAACAGACAAACTGGCCAGAACACTAGGTAAACCTAAACATAAGAAAGCCTAAAAAGAAAATGAATACAGCCATCACATCTAAAGGCCCATACACACGATTGGACTTTTTGACAACAAACATGCAAATTAGATGTTTTGGAGCAACATCCGACCGTGTGTACGCTCCATCGGACAAACTTTTTCTGTTTCCATCGGACTTTTGTTGGCTGTGCGAACGCACAAACTTTCCGGCAACAAAAGTCAGATGGAGCAAAGTCCGATCGTGTGTACACAAAACCATTGGATTTTTGTACAAACTACAGTACGCAGTTTTTGGCAACAGGGTACTGTACATCTTGTGCTGGCTGCAATAGGAAAAACACATTTTCCTATTGTGGCAAACGCGAGAGGGAATTCCCCTCTAGGAGCATACCAAGCCCTTAGGTCTGGTATGGATTTTAAGGGGAACCCCCTATGCAGACCCCGACAACCAATGGCCAGGAATTTTTGGTAAGAGGCCCTTGTCCTCATCAACATGGGTGTTTTGGGGTGGGGGGCTGCAGGGCGCCCCCCTCCCCCAAATCACCCACCCCCCATGTTGAGGGCATGCGGCCTGGTACAGTTCAGGAGGGGGGGGCGCTCGCTCGTCCCCACCCCCTTTCCTGACTGGCCGGGCTGCGTGCTCGGATAAGGGTCTGGTATGGATTTTGGGGGGACCCCATGCCGTTTTTTCGGCGTAGGGGGTTCCCTTTAAAACCTATACCAGACCTAAGGGCCTGGTATGCCCCTGGAGGGGAACCCATGCTGTTTTTTTATTTAAAATTTGGCTTGGAGTTCCCCCTCATGATTCATACCAAACACAGTGCCTGGCAAGGCAGGATCCCCGCACCAGTGTGAACCCGGCTCGCAAGGTGTCAATCTCGCCGATAAAAGCGGCGAGTTTAACACAATATCAGACAATACAGAAGTTGACCAAAGGCTGGTGGTAAAGAGCTGAAAAACCACGTGATTTGGTGAAAGTTGGCTGAAAAAGTTCTGCCGTGTGTATGCAATACAAACTTTTGGCCAACATCCTTTGTACAAAAATCCACGGGAAAGTTTGTACAAAGTCCTATCATGTGTATGAGGCTTAAGAATTTGTAAGCTGCAATATAATGATTAAGCACAGCAGTGTGAAACCCATTTGCTGACCTTGTGTAAGCGATTTGTGCATCATCTGTCTCTATTTTTAATGGATCTGTAATAAAGGAGTATATTTTTTATGTTGGAAGTGCCGTCACTTTTTCTTCACTTTCTACTTGGCTGCGGACCAGGCGGGCACCCAGCATTACAAGGCAGCATTTACATTGCAATATAATAAGCAGGGATGAGCTGAACACCCCCCTGTTCGGTTTGCACCAGAACATGCGAACAGGCAAAAAATTTGTTCGAACACGCAAACACCCCCTTACTATTTCACACGGAGGGGCGGGATCTGCCAGATTCCAGATTCCGATAAGCCCCCCGTCCACAGACCCCCACAACCACCGGACAAGGGTTGTGGGGATGAGGCCCTTGTCCCCATCAACATGGGGACAAGGTTCTTTGGGGGGACCCCAAAGCACCCTCCCAATGTTGAGGGCATGTGGCCTGGTACGGTTCAGGAGGGGGGCGCTCTCTCGTCCCCCCCTCTTTTCCTGCAGCCTGCCAGGTTGCGTGCTCGGATAAGGGTCTGGTATGGATTTTTAGGGGGACCCCATGCCATTTTTTTTTAAATGTTGGCACGGGGTTCCCCTTAAAATCCATACCAGACTTGAAGGGTCTGGTATGGGTTTTGAGGGGGACCCCCATGCCATTTCATTTCTTTTTAAATTTTGGTTCAGGGTTCCCCTGTGGGGAAATCTCATGCCATTTTTATCAATGAACTGTTATGTGTATTGTCGGACCGACAATTCATTAATAGCCGCGAGTAGTTTTAAATGATTTTTTCTCCTTTGAAATGTCATTTTGCTGCCAGACTGTTCTAAACACGGAAACATGCGCCCCTTACAGGCATACTATAGACACCCCCCAGGTACGAAATTTAAAGGAATATTACACTTTTATTGTTTCACTTTAAGCATTATTAAAATCACTGCTCCCGAAAAAATTGCTGTTTTTAAAACTTTTTTTGCATTGATCCATGTCCCCTGGGGCAGGACCCAGGTCCCCAAACACTTTTTATGACAATACCATGCATATAAGCCTTTAAAATTAGCACTTTTGATTTCTTCCATAGGCTTTTAAAGGGTGTTCCGTGGCTTTCGAATTTGCCGCAAACACCACTGGTGAACAGCCGATGTTCAAGTCGAACATGAGTTTGACTCGAACTCGAAGCTCATCCCTAATAATAAGTGTTTGCTGATGGGTTTAATACCGTTATAATGCCTAGTACACACGTTTAGTTTTTTGTAGTTTAACCCAGCAGGCTGAACGAAAAAAAAAAACTGAGGAGGATGCTTCACTACCTATGCAATGTTAGTACAGCAATCTACCCCACTGTGCTATTGTGCATTGGCTGCAAGCACTGATCGGATGCTGATTGGCTTCTGGTTTTCAAGCATGCTCATTCAAAAGAAGCCCGTTGTTATATCGGCCTGTTTCTATTGTAATTACTGATTTTGGTTGATATTCAACCCGTGTGTATGGGGCTTAGGACATTCCTGTAATAAACAGCCCACCCTTGACGGTATTAATTTGGAAGAGCCCTTTTTGTAACTCTAAAGGCGGACAAGAACCAACTACTATATCACCATAAATGTGACATGTGATTCCAGAATGTTACCTTTTGCTTGAAGACAAAAAGTTATTTTCAAATGCTAATTTTTAAAAGTCACTATATATATATATATATATATATATATATATATATATATATATATATATATATATATATATATTTATAATATTTTGACTATAACCATTAATCACTAGAAAAAATGAGCCTCTGGAAGAGGGGTTACAACATGGCATTAAACTGACACTGTTCTAGGGGGAAATTACAGATTAATAGCAAAATAAGCAATCCCTTAAACTGGCCATGCATTATACAATTTCCTTTCGATTTAACTACAACTATGTAGTGTAAGGGCCTACCTGATTCCATACAGATTGAAAGATTTAGGTTTAGCTTATATTATATTATATTTGTTTTGGTCAAGCTAAAGGAAAATAATAAAATTGTATAATGTTTGGTCAGCCTTAGAGGTGAGGCTTGTCTGTTATGATTTTAGGGTAGAAATTCTGATTTCTACACATAATTACTCCTGTGTCCTGACTACTTCATTTGATATATGTTAATAAAAGAATTAACACAATTGCACATAATAAAATGCGACTAGTTGATATATCCCAGTTATTAATGCAACACGTAAGCTTTTCATGTTAGGATTCACATTAGCCAATTGGAAGTTTTTTATAGCTATTTTTTTTATATTTATAAACTATATGTTCAATGAAAAATCTAACATGTTTTAAAAGAACCGTTTTCAGTTTTCTTTGAAAGTCTAGCATTAGTTAAATGAGCTGTGCAATAAACATATGGCAGCATGGAATCCTAGCAGTTAAAGTGGTAGTAAAGTCAAAATTACAAAATCTGATGACAGGCAGGGCTTTTTATAACAAACCCTATAGGTCTTTTCTGTCATAAATGCCCCTCCTGCCCATCAGTGGTATTATGATCCAAGCCACTTATGCGTAGCTCAGACCACATTTACGACCCACTCTGTGTGCCACGCCAATGTGCCTCCCGTGTGCATGTGGGGGAGTGACATCACTGCAACACGGCCTAGCAACCAGTGACGTCACGTCTGTGACTCCCTGGCCCTGCCCAGCATTCAAAGCGGAGGAGGATTCAACTTCCTCCACTTCTGCGCCTGGTGCTTTTGGGGCTGCCTAAAACAGCTTCCAAGTTGAGCCCTTGTCATGGAGAGTCCCAGCGGCGGGGTGCAGGGAGCGGAGCTAAATCTGCAGATTAGCATCTTCACACAGTGAGAGGGTGGCCCCAGAGTCTGCAAGAAATACGAGCAGCACCTGCACAAGGCTGGCTAGAACCGGGAGCCTAGGAGGGAGAAGATGTCCACTACCACCCTGACCTGAGCATCAGCGGGCGCAGCATCCCTGGCACCTCCCAGAGCCTGCACTCCTTCTCCAACTTCCTCTCTGCTTCCCGCTGTAACATCAGTAGGAAGACAGGCTGACCGAGGGCCCAGAAGATGAGGATGGGCAGGAGGTAGGTGCATTACACACACCTACCCACAGAGAGGGGGGCACAGGAAGAAATGCACACAGGGCTAGGGGGTCTCTTTCACCCCCCTCACATTTTAATTTAATTAAAAACATTTTTTTACTAGTGATGGCAGTGATCAGTGACTTTTATAGCAAGATTGCAACATTGAAGCAGACAAATCGGACACCTAACACTTTTTACACTTTTACGACCAGTGACATTATTACAGAGTGATCAGTGCTAAAAAAAATGCACTTTCACTGCACAAAGGGTTAAATGTGTACCTAGGAAGTGTTTATTAACTGTGAGGGAGGTGCTTTCACTGCATGAAGACATCGATCAGTGTTCCTGCTTCACAGAAACACAGGATCCATGTCGTCTGTACTCGTGGAATGACAGTCTGCCTTGTTTACATAGGCAGACTGTCATTCTGCCAGAGTACCGAATGATCGGTGGGTCCCGGCAGACATCGGGTCTGCGGGACCCGCTGATCGACTCCCACTGTGTAAAATGTATTATTAACTTAAAAAGATTTTACACAGTGGGAATGAGCCGGCGCTCAAAACCAGGAAGTGCAGAATCACACATATATGTACACATGTGATTCTGCACATAGCAGCCACCCTGTATCAGTAAAACTGCTATAGGGCAGCTGTAAAGTGGTTTAACAGGTAAGGGTGGGGCAAATTTACATGTGGGGGCACCCAATTTTAGTCTTGCCTAGGGCAGCACAAAACCAGAATACACCACTGACTGAAGGGCTCCATTTGCAGGTAAGTCTGTCATAATTAGGGATGAGCTCGATGTTTGGGTTGAACATAAGTTCGTCTCGAACATCGGGTGTTCGCCCATTTGCCGAAGAACGAACATTATGGGCGTGGAACGCCCCATAATGCACTGCAAGATCGCAGTGCATTGCTGTATGATGATTGTCCAAAGCATACACCTGACCTGCATGCTTTGGCCAATCCCAGCGCCCTCTGCTAAGAGAGCCATAATTGGTCAAAGGCAGGGTGCCTTTGGCCAATCATGGCTCAGGGAGACTAAGTCTGTGCCCCACACTATATAAGGCTGCCTACAGGGCTGCCCTGTGTAGTGTTGTTGGCGTGGACGGAGAGATAGCATGGTTTAGATTAAGCAGGCAGGTTATTCAGTTAGTGGCAGTGTATTTGATTATGTATATCGTGGACATGGTGCATCCTCTGCAGGTAGCCGTGGGGCATGCTTGTCCTTTTTTTCTGCTGCTAGGGCAGGGGCAGAAAAATTGGGCCTTTGGTGGTGGTGGTGGTGGTGCCACAAAACTGTAACCCCTCACAGATACTCTTGTTGGGTGCAGGAACGGGCCCTGCTGTGAATTATTAGATCAAAAATTGCAATTACATGTCCCTGTTATACAGGGACACAAAAATTGGGCCTTAGGCAGTGGTGGTAGTGCCCTAAACCAAAAATATTGTTGGAAGCTATCATCATCAAAATTGAGGAGGAATAGGATAGTCACTCAGCATAGGCAGTCTTCAAGGGATCCCACATCCATAGAAAAATCAATCAGTTACATTAGCATCAGGTGCTTGATAGCTGCTGATCCAAGACTGATTCATTTTTATGAATGTGAGCCTATCAATGGTATCTGTGGACAGGCGCACTCTATGATCCATTATAAACCCTCCAGCAGCACTGAATGTGCGTTCAGAAAGAACGCTGGATGCAGGACAGGCCAGTAGCTCCATTGCATATTGAGCAAGTCCTGGCCAGTGGTCCATCCTCAAGACCCAGTAACCCAGTGGATGCTCTGTTGGAAAGGTCTCCAAGTCTGCTCTTGCCCCTAGATATTCCTGCACCATGTAATGCAGGCGCTGGCGATGGTTGCTTGAACTGATCAGAACTTGGCGCTGAGGACTAAAAAATTGTCTAAAGGCATTGGTCAGCCGGCCACCTTCTCCACCACTCTTCCTCTGACTGAACAAAGCCTCAGCAACACGTTGTCAAGCACTAGGAAATTTTAACCTCCCAGGGTCTGGAAATGCGTTGCAGAAACCTTTCTTCAAGGCCTCTTGAAGATGTTTCATCCTCTGCTCCCTCTGCGAAGACAGGATGAGTTCTGCAACCTTACTCTTGTAACGTGGATCAAGAAGGGTTGCAACCAGTAATGATCCCTCTCCTTGATACCACAAATTTTAGGGTCTTTTCACAGGCTTTGCAGAAACAGGAAGGCCATGCAGAGTAAGTTTGCAGAGGCTAAAGAACACATGATTCGTAACAAGATCCTCCTAGCCATGTACAACTCCTTGGGTTTCTGGGAACTGAAAACCATCTCTTGAAGACTGCTGCTGAGTGTGATCCTCCACATCCATGCTGACACAATCCTCCTCCTCTTCTTTCTGTGTGTTTGGTGGGCCCGCAGGAATACTATCTGAATAAATGGGGCTTTGAGAGGTAAGGAAGTCCCCCTCTTCCTCCCGCTGTTCTGTCTCAAGTGCCCTGTCCTTGATTCCATGAAACATGTCCTTCAACAGGAAGACTAGAGGGACAGTGTCACTGATGCATGCATTGTCTCTGCTCACCATTCTTGTGGCTTCCTCAAATGGTGACAGGACAGTGCATGCATCCTTGATCAGTAGCCACTGGCGTGGCGAAAATAAGCCAAGCTCCCCTGACCCTGTCCTGGTGCCATACTCACACAGGTACTCATTGATGGCTCTCTGCTGCGTGTGCAGCTGCTACAGCATTGCCAATGTTGAGTTCCACCTGGTGGGCATGTCACAAATGAGGCAGTTATGCACTGGCATTGTATGACCTGCGGAAATGACCACAGAAATTCACGAAAGGGGGCAGAGTCTACCAGCTGAAAAGGCAGCAGTTGCAGTGCTTGCAATTTGGCCAAGCTAGCATTCAGACGCTGAGCATGTGGATGGCTGGGACCGAATTTCTTTTTACGGTTTAGCAACTGGGGTAGGGAAATGTTCCTGCTAAAATCATATGGTGGTGTACTGATAGCAGTTTGGCTGTAAGTACTTGGGACACCTATTGCTATACCTTCATTCCTCTCAGTGCAGGTTTTTGAGAGGACAGGAGGTATAGTGGGGTTGGAGATCCCAGATGAGGAGCAAGGAGTAGTCCGCCTTTTTCTTTGATGTGGGTCTTTCAAGTGCTGTTGCCAATGGACTGCATGGTAGGTAGTCATATGTCTGATCAAGCATGTGGTGCCCAAGCGGTTGCTGTCCTGGCCACGCTTGATCGGCTTCAGACATAGGTTGCAAACAGCAACGTGCGATCTGCTGCACACGTGTCAAAAAAGGCCCACACCAAGGAACTTTTCAAAATCAGGGGAGAGTCAGCAGCGCCCTGCACCTGCGGAGCTCTGCAGTGTGATACAGTAGGGTGGCTACCCTTAAGCTGCCCCCTAGAGGACATCCTGCCTCATTGAAGTTGTGCCCCCTCCTCTCTTCTTTCAGGCACCCAAGTACAATCTGTGACCTCATCATTCCTTTCCTCCTCGTCACTGGAGCAAACTAGGCAGTATGCTGCAGCTGGGGAAACATGACTGCCAGTTTCTTGTCCTTCTTGGGCACCCCCTCTCTCTAAGCTCACGTTACTCCCTTCCTCAACCTGGGAGCCAATATCGGAGCCTTCAAATTGATGCACATCCTCCAGCAGCATGTACCTGACACTGTGGTCAAATAATTCTGGGGACTCCTTCGTGCATGATGGTGGGGCTTCGGAAGGAGTGACTGTGGACAAGGAGCCAGTGGAATAGACTGCTTTGACAGCTGCATTGGAAGGCAAACTACTCTGAGCCTGGGTGACAGAGGATGAGGAGAATGAGGATGGCTTTGTTATCCACGCCACCAACTCTTCTGCATGTTTTGGCTCAATAACACAGCCAGCAGCAGAAAAAAAGGGCAAGCGTGCCCCGCGGCCACCTGCAGATGATACACCATGTCCACGACCAGCACTGTTAACTGTAGACACAGAGGCTCCTTGACTTCTTTTAGTGGACTGTAAGCGTCTGCCTCTCCTTGGTGGCCTTCCAGACATGGTGTATATTTTGTTTTGCAACACCACAGTACACTGTATTGTGTACTGTATACACCGCCAGAAGTGTAGTAGCAACTGGTCTGTATTGTCTACTGTGTACACCACCAGAAAAGTAGTAGCAACTGCACTAAGAGTGCACTGTATTGTTATTACAATTCTTGATCTAATATTTAACAGCAGGGTCCATTCCTGTGCCCACCAAGAGTAACTGAGGGCTTACAGTGTTGTGGCACCACCAACACCACCACCAAAGGCCATTTTTTTCTGCCCCTGTTTAACAGGGGCATGTAATGACAATTTTTGAAATAATATTTAACAGCAGGGCCTGTTCCTGTGCCCAGCAACTGTGAGGGGTTAAAGTGTTCTGGCATCACCAACACCTAAGGCCCAATTTTCTGCAGAGTATATAGGGCAGGCCGTATAGTATATATACTTCTGTTCAAAGTATATAGTGCCTAGGGGCCCCCCGCGCCATTTTTTTTTCAAATTTGGGTGCAGGGTTCCCCTTATTATCCATACCAGACGCAAAGAGCCTGGTAATGGGCCGGGGGGGGGGGGGGGGGACGGGACCGTGCCGTTTTTCTCAATGATTTTTATCTATATTGCCGGGACCCGACAATACATTACAGCTGCAAGTGTTAAATTACTTTTTTTCCTTTAGAAATGTCATTTTGCTGTGGTGTTGTTCTAAACACGGAAAAACTGTGCCACTTTACAGGCATACTATAAACACTCCCAGGCATGATATTTAAAGGAATATTTCATTTTTAGTATTTCACTTTAAGCATTCTTAAAATCACTGCTCCCGGAAAAACTGCAGTTTTTGAAACTTTTTTTTGCATTGATACATGTCCCTGGGGCAGGACCCGGGTTTTTATATCAATAACTTCCATATAAGCCTTTAAAATTAGCACTTTTGATTTTTCACGTTCGTGTCCCATAGACTTTAATGGTGTTCACACAAACTTTTTGCATGTTCGCATGTTCTGCTGTGAACCAAACCGTAGGGTGTTCGGTTCATCCCTAGTGTGCTAGTTTGCAAGGCATACTAATAGATTATGACTTAAACCTTCAGGGGGCACTTATTTTTACTTCTTTCACAAGACATTACTACTAGGTGTGGGCTGAATGGACCCCTGTTCATGAGCAGTGATTTTTTTATTTTTAAAGTGAACGCATAAAAATGAAAAATTCCTTCCAATATAGTGCCTGGGGGTCCCCTTAGTCTACCCATAAAGTGGCAGATCTGTACCATGTCTAGAATCTGCTGCAGCAATAATTGCATTTATAAAGCAAAAAAATGACATTTTCCCTGCAAGCTGCCTTTATTTTGCTCAGCAACAGCTGGGGAGCCAGTTTGTATGATGAGGCCACAAAATAGTGCACTGGGAACAAGATTAGAGATTTTTTGGATACATTCTGGTGTCACTTTGACTTTGGATAGAAGTAACAGGTGCATAAAAATTGGTCTTTGGGTGCCAGTGGAGCCTTCCCACCAAAACCCTATAGAGGTAATCTTGATGAAAGCAAGAATTGGCCTGGCTGTAAAAAAATTGCACTGATCTGCACCTGTCAAACAGGTGCAGAAAAATTACTCTTTGGGTGTCGGGGGCGCCTTCCCACTATAACCCTATAGAGGTACTCTTGATGAAAGCAAGAATTGGCCTTGCTGTAAAAAAATGCAATAATAGGCACCTGTCAAACAGGTGCTGAAACACTGGTTTTTGGGTGTCGGTGGTGCCTTCCCACCATAACCCTATAGAAGTACTCTTGATGAAAGCAAGAATTGGTCATGCTGTAAAAAATTGCAATGATATGCACCTGTCAAACAGGTGCTGAAAAATTGTTCTTTGGGTGTTAATTGTGCCCATGAAACCTATACCAAAAACATTCTTCCAGATGAAATGATTGAACACCCTTAACTCTAGGCAGCCTCGAAGTTCTGCAGAGATTCCACATCCCAAAAAGACTCAATCAGTGATATCGGATACAGAGGCTTCATTGCTGGTAATCCAGGACTGATTCATTTTTATAAAAGTCAAACGGTCCACGGAGTCTGTGGACAGACGCGTTCTATGATCACTAACGAAACCTCCTACAGCACTGAATACCTGTACTGAAAGCGCGCTGGATGCAGGGCAGCCCGACAACTCAATAGCATACTGGGCAAGTTCTGGCCAGCGGTCTATTCTCATGACCCAGTAAGTCAGTGGATCATCAGCTGGAAATCTCTCCATCTCTGTTTTGGCCCCGAGGTAATCATCCACCATGTGATGCAGACGCTGCTGATGGTATGTGGAAGCTGACAGCCCTGGGCGGCAAGGACTAAAAAAATTCCGAAATGCCTCACTTAGGCAGACTCCTTCTCCAAAGCTCCTCTCTTGACCAACAGAAGACTCAAAACGACGTTTTCCGCCACACTGTAACCTACTGGAGTCAGGAAAAAAGTTCAATAAAATCCTCTTTAACATGTCCCCAATGATTTTATCTTCTGCACTCTCTATGGGGATGGGATGAGGGGATGAGTTCTGAGACCTTCCCCTTATAACGGTGGTCAAGGAGGGTGCCAACTAGGGATGAGCCGAACACCCCCCTGTTCGGTTCGCACCAGAACATGCGAACAGGAAAAAAATTCGTTCGAACACGCGAACACCGTTAAAGTCTATGGGACACGAACATGAATAATCAAAAGTGCTAATTTTAAAGGCTAATATGCAAGTTATTGTCAATAAAAGTGTTTGGGGACCTGGGTCCTGCCCCAGGGGACATGAATCAATGCAAAAAAAAGTTTTAAAAACGGCCGTTTTTTCAGGAGCAGTGATTTTAATAATGCTTAAAGTCAAACAATAAAAGTGTAATATCCCTTTAAATTTCATACCTGAGGGGTGTCTATAGTATGCCTGTAAAGGGGCGCATGTTTCCCGTGTTTAGAACAGTCTGACAGCAAAATGACATTTTGAAGGAAAAAACACATTTAAAACTACCGCGGCTATTGCATTGCCGACAATACACATAGAAGTTCATTGATAAAAACGGCATGGGAATTCCCCACAGGGCAACCCCGAACCAAAATTAAAAAAAAAAAATGATGTGGGGGTCCCCCTAAATTCCATACAAGGCCCTTCAGGTCTGGTATGGATATTAAGGGGAACCCCAGCCAAAATTAAAAAAAAAAATTGACGTGGGGTTCCCCCTAAATTCCATACCAGACCCTTCAGGTCTGGTATGGATTTTAAGGGGAACCCCGCGCCAAAAAAAAAAAAAAAAAACGGCGTGGGGTCCCCCTAAAAATCCATACCAGACCCTTATCCGAGCACGCAACCTGGCAGGCCGCAGGAAAAGAGGGGGGACGAGAGTGCGGCCCCCCCCCTCCTGAACCGTACCAGGCCACATGCCCTCAACATTGGGAGGGTGCTTTGGGGTAGCCCCCCAAAACACCTTGTCCCCATGTTGATGAGGACAAGGGCCTCATCCTCACAACCGTGGCCGGTGGTTGTGGGGGTCTGCGGGCGGGGGGCTTATCGGAATCTGGAAGCCCCCTTTAACAAGGGGACCCCCAGATCCCGGCCCCCCCCCTGTGTGAAATGGTAAGGGGGTACTTACCCCTACCATTTCACTAAAAAACTGTCAAAAATGTTAAAAATGACAAGAGACAGTTTTTGACAATTCCTTTATTTAAATGCTTCTTCTTTCTTCCTTCATCTTCTTCTTCTTCTGGTTCTTCTGGCTCTTCTGGTTCTTCCTTCGGCGTTCTCGTCCAGCATCTTCTCCGCGGCGTCTTCTATCTTCTTCTCCTCGGGCTGCTCCGCACCCATGGCATGAGGGGAGGCTCCCGCTCTTCTCTTCATCTTCTTCTCTTCTTCATCTTCTTCTTCATCTTCTTCTTCTTCTTCTCTTCTTCATGTCTTCTCCGGGCCGCTCCGCAGCCATGCTGTGGCATGGAGGGAGGCTCCCGCTGTGTGACGGCGTCTCTTCGTCTGACGGTTCTTAAATAACGGGGGGCGGGGCCATCCGGTGACCCCGCCCCCCTCTGACGCACGGTGACTTGACGGGACTTCCCTGTGACGTCACGGGGAATGCCACAGGGAAGTCCCGTCATGTCACCGTGCGTCAGAGGGGGGCGGGGTCACCGGGTGGCCCCGCCCCCCGTTATTTAAGAACCGTCAGACGAAGAGACGCCGTCACACAGCGGGAGCCTCCCTCCATGCCACAGCATGGCTGCGGAGCGGCCCGGAGAAGACATGAAGAAGAGAAGAAGAAGAAGAAGATGAAGAAGAAGAAGAAGAAGAAGATGAAGAAGAGAAGAAGATGAAGAGAAGAGCGGGAGCCTCCCCTCATGCCATGGGTGCGGAGCGGCCCGAGGAGAAGAAGATAGAAGACGCCGCGGAGAAGATGCTGGACGAGAACGCCGGAGGAAGAACCAGAAGAGCCAGAAGAACCAGAAGAAGAAGAAGATGAAGGAAGAAAGAAGAAGCATTTAAATAAAGGAATTGTCAAAAACTGTCTCTTGTCATTTTTAACATTTTTGACAGTTTTTTAGTGAAATGGTAGGGGTAAGTACCCCCTTACCATTTCACACAGGGGGGGGGCCGGGATCTGGGGGTCCCCTTGTTAAAGGGGGCTTCCAGATTCCGATAAGCCCCCCGCCCGCAGACCCCCACAACCACCGGCCACGGTTGTGAGGATGAGGCCCTTGTCCTCATCAACATGGGGACAAGGTGTTTTGGGGGGCTACCCCAAAGCACCCTCCCAATGTTGAGGGCATGTGGCCTGGTACGGTTCAGGAGGGGAGGGGCCGCACTCTCGTCCCCCCCTCTTTTCCTGCGGCCTGCCAGGTTGCGTGCTCGGATAAGGGTCTGGTATGGATTTTTAGGGGGACCCCACGCCGTTTTTTTTTTTTTTTTTTGGCGCGGGGTTCCCCTTAAAATCCATACCAGACCTGAAGGGTCTGGTATGGAATTTAGGGGGAACCCCACGTCAATTTTTTTTTTAAATTTTGGCTGGGGTTCCCCTTAATATCCATACCAGACCTGAAGGGCCTTGTATGGAATTTAGGGGGACCCCCACATCATTTTTTTTTTTTTTATTTTGGTTCGGGGTTCCCCTGTGGGGAATTCCCATGCCGTTTTTATCAATGAACTTCTATGTGTATTGTCGGCAATGCAATAGCCGCGGGTAGTTTTAAATGAGTTTTTTCCTTCCAAATGTCATTTTGCTGTCAGACTGTTCTAAACACAGGAAACATGCGCCCCTTTACAGGCATACTATAGACACCCCCCAGGTACGAAATTTAAAGGGATATTACACTTTTATTGTTTGACTTTAAGCATTAATAAAATCACTGCTCCTGAAAAAACGTCCGTTTTTAAAACTTTTTTTTGCATTGATCCATGTCCCCTGGGGCAGGACCCGGGTCCCCAAACACTTTTTATGACAATAACTTGCATATAAGCCTTTAAAATGAGCACTTTTGATTTCTCCCATAGACTTTTAAAGGGTGTTCCGCGGCATTCGAATTTGCCGCGAACACCCCAAATTGTTCGCTGTTCGGTGAACTTGCGAACAGCCAATGTTCCAGTAGAACATGAGTTCGACTCGAACTCGAAGCTCATCCCTAGTGCCAACCAGTAATCATCTTTCTCCTTTATGCCACGTATTCTTGGATCTTTTCGCGGGGTTTTAAGCATGAGGTTGCCCATGCGCCTCAGATTTGCCAAGGCTTGAGAAGCAGACTCCTCAAGGTCACTCAGAATGACAGCATCTGGAACTTCCTCCTCCCAGCCACCTACTACTCCCAAGGGTCCTGGAGTTGGAAAGTTATCGCTTACAGATTGACACATGTCTTCCTCTTCTTCGAAGCCTATGAAAGTGCCAGAATCCTCCTCCTCATGTTCTGTGACATAGGAATGTGTCTGGATAAAGTGGGCCTTGAGAGGAAAGGAAGTCCTCCTCTTCCTCCTGCTGCTCTGCCTCCAGTACCCCGTCCATTATGGCACACAGAGTCTGCTCCAGCAGGAACACAACAGGGATTGTGTCACTGATGCATGCACTGTCACTGCTCACCATCCTTGTGGCCTCCTCAAATGGTGACAATACAGTGTATGCATCTGCTTGCCATCCACCCACCTTCAAATGATGGCGGCGGGGTGCGGCTCTCGTTCTGGGACACCATCATATGACGGCGTCCCAGAACGGCCGCTCTCACATGCCTGCGGGTGCATGCAGCACGGCGATCGTGGCTGCACCGCGTTGCTAGGACACAGTGCGACCACGATCTTTGTAAAGAGCCGCATCCGCAGCTCTTTAACCATATGGTCGGCTGTGTCCAATCACAGTTGGTCACATGTAAACAAGAAAGCGCCAATAATTGGCGCTCCTTGCCTCACACTAACAGAGTGTGTCGAGGAGAGTCGATCAGCGGCATCTCCACACAGGGGGACATTTAGGAATGTAATCAGGGCACCATTTCCCACCAATGCCAGCTATCAGTGCCCACAAGTGGCAGCAATAAGTACCCACAAGTACCACCAATCAGTTCCCATTAGTGATGCAAGTCAGTGCTGGCAATCAGTGCCGCCTATCAGTGCTGCCCATCAATGCCCATTACTGCTGTCAATCAATGCCCATCAGTGTCGCCCATCAGTGTCACCCATCAATGCCCATCAGTGCCACTTATCCATGCTGCCTATCAGTGCCCACCAGTGCCACCTATCAGTGCCACCTATTAGTGCTCATCAGTGCCACCTAACAGTGCCCATCAGTGCCGCCCATCATTGCTCATAAGTGCGGCATATTAGTGCCTCCTCATCAGTGCCCATAATAGACATGTGCAGGATGAAAAAAATTGTTTCGTTTCGATTTGTTATTTAACTAAATTTGTTTAGTTAAATTAGTTGCATTCGTTACATTCATTTTCAGGATTCGTTTAGTTTCATATTTGAATTCGAAAAAATTTGCCCGTATTTGAAAAAATTCGACAGTATTCGAAAAAACTATCAAATTCTAAAAAATTCTACCGCATTTGAAAAAAATTTGACCTCATTTGAAAAAGTAAACTGTATATAACCATTTTGCGAAATTCGAAATTCATATAGAATGAAAGTGAATTAGAATAGAATAAAAAAATAATAGAAATGAATAGCATAGAAAAACAATAGAACAGAATAGAAAAAAATATAATATATTCTAATCTTTTCTATTCAAATTCGAATTCATTCTGTACCAAATTCCATTTTCAGAAGATGGTTTTATATATATATATATATATATATATATATATATATATATATATATATATATATATATATATCTTTCGAAATTCGAATTTCGTATAGAATGAATTCAAATTTGAGTAGAAAAGTTTAGAATAGAAAAGAATAGCATACTTTTCTACTCAAATTTGAATTCATTCTATACGAAATTCGAATTTCGGAAGATGGCTTCTGAAATTCGAATTTCGTATAGAATTAATTTGAATTTAAATAGAAAAGATTAGAATAGAAAATAATAGAAAACAGAATAAAATATAATATATATATATATATATATATATATATATATTATATTATATTTTATTCTATTCTGTTCTATTGTTTTTCTAGTCTATTCTTTTCTACTCTATTCTAATCTTTTCTATTTGAATTCAAATTCATTTTATACGAAATTTGAATTTTGGAATATGGCTATATATATATATATAGATATAGATATATATCTATATATATATATATCTATATCTATAAATATATAATATTTAATATTTTTCTATTCTGTTCTATTGTTTTTCTATTATTTTCTATTCTATTAATTTTTTTCTATTCAAATATATATATATTATATTTTTCTGCTCTATTGTTTTTCTATTCTAATCTTTTCTATTTGAATTTGAATTCATTCTATACGAAATTCGAATTTTGGAAGATATAAGCCGAGTTTTTCAGCACATTTTTTTTGTGCTGAAAGTGCCCCCCTCGGCTTATACTCGAGTCAAGTACTTTTCTGGTGCAAAGAATGACATTTTCCGAACCGACTTTGGGGCCCCCTATCTCAGGACCACTTAGTGGAACCCCAAATTTGGTGTGCAAACCCAGTGGAACTAGCACTATAACATATCCAAAGCTGGTGTTTCTAGCACCAAGTGGCCCCGAGATATGGGACCCCAAATTCGGTTTGGAAAATGTCATTCTCTGCTGCAGAAAAGTGCTTGACATTTTCCGAACCGACTTTGGGGCCCCGTATCTCTGGGCCACTTGGTGCTAGGAACCCCAACTTTGGATATGTTGTAGTGCTGGTTCCACTGGGTTTGCAGACCACATTTGGGGTTCCTAGCAGCAAGTGGCCCCAGGATACGGGGCCCCAAAATAGGTCAACTGTGTCCATCTGCAGCAATGTCATTTCAGGACCCTTTGGGTCCAGAGACCCCAAATTTTGGCTGCAGCTAGGGGGCATCTAGGAACCCTTAACTACCAAGTTTGAAGTTTGAGGGACTTATGGCTGCAAATGGGCACAGTGAGGCATGCAAATGGGCACAGTGAGGCTGCAAATGGGTATTGTTGACCCTCTTTTCCACTTGCAGTAGTTGCGCATTTCTCACCCTAGGCTTATACTCGAGTCAATAAGTTTTCCCAGTTTTTTGTGGTAAAGTTAGGTGCCTCGGCTTATATTCGGGTCGGCTTATACTCAAATATATACAGTATACCATATTTATCGGCGTATAACACGCCCTGTCGTATAACACGCACCCCAAGTTTAGGAGGGCATTTTAAGGAAAAAAACTTTTTATATATTTGAATAGAAAAGATTATAATAGAATAGAAAATAATATAACAGAATAGCATAGAAAAACAATATATATGTTATATTTTATTCTATTCTGTTCTATTGTTTTTCTAGTCTATTTTTTTCTATTATTTTCTATTCTAATCTTTTCTATTCAAATTCATTCTATACGAAATTCGAATTTCAGAAGCCATCTGCCGAAATTCTAATTTCGTATAGAATGAATTCAAATTCGAATAGAAAAGTTTAGAATAGAATAGAAAAGAATAGCATAGAAAAACAATGGAACAGAATAGAAAAATATATAATAAATATGTGGAATATATATATATATATATATATATATATATATATATATATATATATATATATATATATATATATATATATTCTATTGCTTCATTGTTTTATATTCTATTGTATTGTATGTTTTAGAAAATTGTTTACTATATTTTTCTAATTTGATTCGAATTTGTTTTCGAATTCGAATCAAATTTGTTTTCGAATTCGAATCAAATTTATTTTTGAATTTGATTGTTTTTTTTTAATTCATTACCTTTGTAATTCAGAAATTCGGATGCATCCGAATTTCCGAATAATGAAAAATTCGTACAAATTTTGATTAGGAAATAAACGAAATGCACATGTCTAGCCCATAAGTGCCGCCTCATCAGTGCCCATAAGTGCCACCTCATCAATACACACCAGTTCAGCCTATCAGTGCCCATCAGTGCCGCCTCATCAGTGCACACCAGTGAAGGTGAAAAATTACTTAGTTACAAAATTTACTGACAGAAAAAAAGTAAAAAACATCTTATTTCAAAATTTTTTGTCTTTTTTTTTGTAAAAAATAAAAAACCCAGCAGTAATTAAATACCACCAAAAGAAAGCTCTATTTCTGTGAAGAAAATGATAAAACATCGGTTTGGGTACAGTGTAGCAGGCATGGCACATGTGTCAACTCTCCCTGTCTAAGGGCGGACAGGAGGTTTAAGCCATTATCAGACACCACCATTCCTGGCTCCAGCTGGCATGGTGTGAACCACCTCTGGTCCTGTACCTGCCAAGCTGCAAGAATCTCTCATCTGGTGTGGTTCCTGTCCCCTAAACACACCAGCTGAAGCACTGCATGGCACCTTTTAGTCTGGCTCTGGGAATAGCTCTTTGAACGCTTAGGGGTACCTGATGTTCATAGGACAATTCTGCAGAGGAGGGTATAGAGGTGGCAGAGGAGGAGGCGGGTAGAGCACACAGGTCTAGCATCATCACCACCAGCTGTATGGAGATATGGGGGCACAACAAGCTGCAGCACGAGCCCTGTCCTGCATCCTTTCAAGTTGCAAGCAGCATTACCCAGTGTGCTGTGAACAAAATATATCATCCCTGCCCATGCTTGCTGGACCACGTGTCAGCAGTAAGATGGATTTTACAGCTGACTGCCTTGCCCAATGATGCCAGAACATTCCCTTCCACAAGATGGTAGAGAGATGGAACGGCCTTACATGAAAAGTAGTAGCGACTGGGAACCTGCCATTGTGGTACAGCAAATTTTGTGCAAATTCACGGAAGGGGGCAGAATCCATCAGGCTGAAAGGCAGAAGTTGGAGAGCCAACAGCTTTGACAAGCTTGCATTCAGACATTGTGCATGCGGGTGGCAGGGACTGTATTTTTTTCCACTGCAGTAGATGGGGCTGAGAAATTTGCCAGCTACAGTCTACAGCTGGTGGTATGCTGCTGGCAGATGTGCTGCTAGGACCTGGGACACCCTGTCAGTGGAGGCTGCTGAGAGGTAATGACTTGGTATAGCAGGGGCAGACTGAAGTGGGTAAGGAGGAGGAGGAGGGGGAGGAGGAGGAGGAGGAGGAGGGACAGATTTGTGCCCCTTTTGTGTGGCTATTAAATGCCTTGTTAAGCATGTGGTACCCAAATTATTGGTGTTTTTGCCACGTTTGATGTGCCTGAGACACAGTTTGCAGATAGAAACAGTGCGATCTGCTGCAGATGTACTGAAAAAGGCCCAGACAGCTGAGCTCTGGGGAGTGGGCCGGAAGATAATAGCTGCAGACTGTGATGGAATAGGGTGGCTCCTCTCTACTCTTTCTTGATGTCAGCTTACTTGGGGTTGTGCCACCTCACCTTCATTTTTCTCCTCTGCTCTATCTAGCACCCAAGTCACATCAATGACCTCATCTTCATCATCATAATCATCATCTCCATCTCCTTCATCTTCATTAATACCATTGGAGACAACTTGGCAATATGCTGCGGCTTGGGAAACATGAATACCAATTTGTCTACCAGTGTTCCTCCCTCTCTCTAGGCTCATATTCCTGTCATCCTCAACCTCAGAATCAACATCTGAATCCAGTAATGGCTGGGCATCATCAAGAAGCAAGTGGCTGACACTGTGGTCAAATAACTCAGTTGACTCCTCAATGGCTGATGTTGGGGCTATGACAAATGTAAAAAAGAAGTTGAAATCTGTACATAGATGCACTTTAATCAATGTAAAGAGGTGTTTGGGGCACTTTAATTTGAGTACTCACACTACACAGACACACTCCACGAATACACTATAATATACTGCAATATAATGCACCAAATGTACAGTGATGCACAGAACTATATGGCGTTAAACTGGCAGTAACGCACACAGAACTATATGGCTGTAAACCGGCAGTAACGCACACAAAACTATATGGCGTTAAACTGGCAGTAACGCACACAAAACTATATAGCGTTAAACTGGTAGTAACGCATACAGAACTATATGGTGTTAAACTGACAGTAATGCACACAGAACTATATGGCTGTAAACCGGCAGTAACGCACACAAAACTATATGTAAACCTCTGCAGCAATGCTGGCAGCACAACCTCTGGATATAACGCTGAGCACGTGCACTCAACCTCTTTGGTCGACCATGGCAAGGCCTGTTCTAAGTGGAACCTGTCCTGTTAAACCGCTGTATAGTCTTGGCCTTTGTGCTGTAGCTCAGTTTCAGGGTATTGGCAATCTTCTTATAGCCTAGGCCATCTTTATGTAGAGCAACACTTTTTTTTCAGATCCTCAGAGAGTTATTTGCATGAGGTGCCATGTTGAACTTCCAGTGATCAGTATGAGAGAGTGAGAGTGATAACACCAAATTTAACACACCTACTCCCCATTCACATCTGAGACCTTGTAACACTAATGAGTCACATGACACTGTGGAGGGAAAATGCTCAATTGGGCCTAATTTGGAAATTTTCACTTAGGGGTGTACTCACTTTTGTTGCCAGCAGTTTAGACATTAAAAGCTGTGTGTTGAGTTATTTTGAGGGGACAGCAAATTTAAACTGTAATACAAGTTGTACACTCACTACTTTACATTGTAGCAAAGTGTAATTTCCTCAGTGTTGTCTCATGAAAAGATAATAAAATATTTACAAAAATGTGAGGGGTGTGCTCACTTTTGTGAGATACTATATATATATATATACAGTATATGCTATATTGTCAATCGTATTGGGGCACCTGCCTTTACATGCACATGAACTTTAATGTCATCCCAGTCTTAGTTCATTGGGTTTAATATTGAGTTGGCTCACCCTTTGCAGCTATAACAGCTTCAACTCTTCTGGGAAGGCTGTCCACAAGGTTTAGGAGTGTGTTTATGGGAATGTTTGACCATTCTTCCAGAATCACATTTGTGAGGTCAGGCACTGATGTTGGATGGGAAGGCCTAGCAGTCTCCACTCTAATTCATCCCAAAGGTGTTCTATCAGGTTAAGGTCAGGACTCTGTGCAGGCCAGTCAAGTTCCCCCACCAAACTCGCTCATTCATGTCTTTATGGACCTTGCTTTGTGTTCTGGTCCAAATCATTTTGTGGATGGGGATTATGGTGTGGGGTTGCTTTGTAGGGGTTGGGGTTGGCCCCTTAGTTCCAGTGAAGGGAACTCTTAGGGTGTGAGCATACCAAGACATTTTGGACAATTTCAGTCTCCCAACTTTGTGGGAACAGTTTGGGGATGGCCCCTTACTGTTCCAACATGACTGTGCACCAGTGCACAAAGCAAGGTCCATAGAGACATGGATGAGCTAGTTTGAGGTGGAGGAACTTGACTGGCCTGGCCTTTGTCCTGACCTCAGCCCGATAGAATACCTTTGGGATGAATTAGAGTGGAGACTGCGAGCCAGGCCTTCCACATCAGTCCCTGACCTCATAAATGTGCTTCTGGAAGAATGGTCAAACATTCCCATAGACACACTCCAAAACCTTGTGGACAGCCTTACCAGAAGAATTGAAGCTGTTATAGCTGCAAAGAGTGTGGCATCTCAATAATGAACCCTACGGACTATGACTGGGGTGCCATTAAAGTTCATGTGCGTGTAAGGCCAGGTGTCCCGATACTTTTGAAAATATAGTGTATCTATACAGTATATACTTACCTTTGTCTTTCCTTGCATAAGGAGCATGGAGAGCTGGGGGTTGAGAAACAGTAGCACACTGATATTAGTAAATGTCTGTGTAGGGGGGCCTGTCAGCACAAGTCTGATTATTGGAGAAGAGCTGGCTGAGTTCCCAGCATAGCTAGAAAACTAACCACGCTATGCTCTCATGCCTAGTGTGGTAAGGTTTTAATAGTAAATTAAGGGGACTGTCAGAAACACCTGGTATTTCATACAAAGGAAGCAATACAAAGAGAACAGGATATTTTCATATAAGTACATGGCACAGCAGGCACAATATGAAATGTTGGGCAAATACTGTACAGTATATTCTTTAATATGTAAGCACCTAACTCTGATCAAGTAGATTTGTTAACCCAGGTTCTGGCAAATTTAAGTATAGTCTCTCATCCCTTTTCCATCGTTGGAGGGGATGTTAACATAGTGTGGTCCCCCTAAAGAGATAGAAAGTGATTATTTCAATTTGGTCTGCCTGAATAAGCCAATAAACTTTACATTGAATGAAAAAATGTAAAAACCCCACTGAATCCACTGCACTAATAATTAAATTAATGAACCATGGCTGATGCGTTTAATAGACGGGATACCTCCTGTAATACCAATAGTTATGTGGAACTACAAAATATTAAGACAAAGAGATGTCTCAAGAATGGTAAATAATCGGAGGGTCAGCTACAGTCTATGATACAAATATATAAGACTTTATTGATGAAAAAAGGAAGATTAAAAGCGTGAGGTTCATCAGAGGTGACACAAATTAGTGCCTCAACACCGGTGAACCACACTCTCACAATATCAAAAAACAATCAACTGAAACACAAAAAGATATAAAATCAGTAAAAACCACTGTGCTCGAATCACCTCCCCACACACTCCGCAGTCCAGATTCCCCCCCTCACAGATGTGGGATACTCAATAGATGTTATGTGTGTAGCGCTTACCCCCGAAGGAGTGGCTGATTATTTGCTATATCTGTAATTCACGTTTACTACTCAACCCTCGCAGCCCATAGATTTAAAAGTCACAGTCCTTAATGCTTTTTCTTAATGCTTTATTCATCAACATAAACTGGGATGGGAGAAGGACTCCCTTTGGGATGCTCTTCTGTTACATTGTCATCTTTCAATGAATCATACAGGAAAATCTGAGTACAACTGCGGACAGTCAAGAAATCATTTGTCAATGATCTTTTCAATCAGGGACGATGGAAGTAGATTTGATAGAGAATGATTTGATAAAGAGTCACTCTGAATAACTTCTTCATCTGGATAACTTTAAAAGAACGATCCATATCTCTACATGTGTGCTTGCAGCTTCACCGCTACCTCATTACCACTACTTGCCACCGACATGGTACTTCCAAATTAAGCTAAAGGAGAGCCAATCTGAATAACTCCTCCCGCTTGACTGATTGGAATCCCGGAGCAATGCTGAACTCAAAGTCATAGGCCATTACTGCCCATCTCACTGACAACAACCCTCAGTCTCTGGCAGTACCTTTCCCTTGGGCTTTCACTCACGTGATCAATAGTCCATGTGCCACTCAAACCATCAATCGCCCAGATTCCTTCCGCTTTGTTGCTACTTCATCCGCAATGATCCTCAGTTTTCTCTATCTCTTTGTGGCCCGTTCCCCTCCCCACAGGGGCAGCCTACGACATCCACGACTACACGCGGCAAGATGTCGTCTGTACCTCCATGAGGACCGGATGTCCACCCTTCTCGCTAAGGTGAAGCTCCATTGGCTCTCTGGAGGGGAAAACCTCCAACTTCCCCTCCTGGAACCAGGCTGGCTCTCTCGCTCCTCAGAGCAGGACTGGACTCGAACCCACCCGGGCACCATGTGACCCCCTTTTTATATGAGAGTCCCGGGAATACCAAGCAAATTAATGTTTGGCCGAGACCAACACATAAACCACCTGTCACTCAAACATGGAAATCAAACAAAACAGGCCTGCTGCAAATAGCATCAGCCTGTCTAAACTTACCTGTAACAGAAGCTAACAAGGAAGGTCACCTGCTTAAAAGTAGGTGCCCGCTACATGTGTTTGAAAAATATTCATTCAGGATAGCTCATTGCTGTCCAGTAATGTGGTTTCAAATTAAATACTTGATGAACATGTAGCACTGGTAGATTTTTAATCTACTGCTGATAGGTAAATTTAGTGGGCTATCTGTTCATACATAGTCAGATTTGCCTCTGTTCCAGCTCGGCTGAGTTGCATGTAATTTCACACTGTGCCTGTGGGTGTCGTTGTTACTATGGGCCAGTGTTGGAAAGGCAACACGTTGAAGTGTATGAGTGCTCCTCTGTCCCGGAGATAACTCGGTGGAGGTGGTCCTCCGAGTTGCATTCTGGGAGAGGGTATTTATGGGACAGACGCCATGTTTAGGGGTTCGTTTTCGTTCCACCTGCTGGCCTTCCTGGCCGACAGGTATGTGCTAAGAGTACTACCTTGCGGTCCTCCGATCGGGAGGCCCACGGCGCTGCGGCGTGTGGGTTGGGCCCAGAGGTATGTATGGGGCCTACCACAGCGGCAGAGGAATGGTCCAGGGCTGTCTATCCTGTGTGAAGAAGCTGGACAACTGAGAAGATCCCAGGGAGGACCCATCATAGAAGGATGATGCAGAGTGCTTGTCTGGAGAGGGGCCTGGTGACTCAGTTGGAGGACGTATCCTAAAGTAATCCTACCGCATAGTACTGCCGGGTTGGCTTAAAGGTCCTAGTGCTGCGTTTCATTGTTCATCGTAAACCATTACATCCTGTGGCAGAGGATCGTAAGGGTTTTGTTTCAATCAAGTCTGTGGCAGAGACTTTTGTTTGGCTGCTAGGTTGGTGAGAGAAACCTATCCAGGCCGGCAAAGATTCAACTCTACAGAGAGAGTATATTCAGCTACAAGTTTTCAATCCCTAATGCTACATAAATGACATTAAGAAAAGGTATTTGAGCTTCCCTGCAACTTTCCTTCTACCTCTTTCCTGCTACTTCCTTCAATTTACCTTCATTAAAGCACTGGAAAAGATATTCAAGTTTCCGGTGCCTACAACGTTTATGGTAAACTCAACGGGACCCTAGACCCGGTTCCGGTGAAATAGAGGTAAAGAAGGTGACGGTAACAGCCCGCTTAAACCAGCAGCTCCACCACAAGTTAGTGCTACATGTGGGGGCATCGTCCGGGATTTGTTACCCGTCAACCTCCCGCAGCCCTGAGAAGTATTTCACTGGGAGTTTGCGTTGGAATAAATTACGGGACTTTGTCATTTTCGGGAGAAGAAGGGGTTAAAGTTGCAAAACTTTATTTCTGACTGCATAGGCTGTGGGTGAGAAGTAAAAGCCTGGGAGCTACGTGATCAGAAGAACAAGTGGGAGGAGCCTAACTTACTTGTTACTGCGTGGGACGTGTGTGTGTTTGGCGCCAGAGAAGAAGAGAGGCCTCGTGATCGTGCTGAGAAGATCAGAGTGCGGCCATGTCTTTTTCATTGATACAGCCAACTATGGGACCTAAGATGTTCCCTATGAGTACCGCTGCGGGTGCTATGCTGACCGGAACCTTGCTGACAGATACCGGTGGGGAGGTTTGTTCTCTATACAGTCGGAGATATTGAAGGGCTGGGCATGCTTTGCCACAAGTGTGAAGGACTGGCCATACATCTCCGTCCATTTGGTCATTGTTTGCAGTGTGGAGAATATTTGTTCAGAGTGGAGCAACCTACTATATCGCCCGTGCTTATCGGGTGGACTGGGCCACAGGTATTGCCACAGTAGAAGCTGCTACTATTGCTTCTGGAGAACGACAGGCCGTGATTTCGTCTGTTGTCACCGAGAGTGTTCCCGAGGGAGATACCGCTGTCACTACTTCATCAGCGGACATTGCTTTGATTTCTGCGTCCACTACACCTATCCCCATTGCACCTGTCCAGAGGAAGGTGGGATATGTAAAGGCTTCCCGTGGCCATGGTCAAGGCCTACCCCAGAGACTACCCGAACCGGAGCCGGAGAAATATATGAATCCAGAGAAGTCCACATCAGGAACGGGTGAAAGATCAGAGGGAAACATATCTGGGACTCTGTGTCAATATTTGCCAGCAGAAGAGTTGAGAGATTCGGAGATAGATTCCATGTCGGATCTCTCCGGTGATGATGATTTATTTGAGACTATGTCACAGGAACTGTTATTTGGCTCAGGGTGAAGATGTTGCTTCTGCCTTGACTTTCTCAGAGTGGACAGCCCTGAATTCTGGGAAAACATCACCTTGTGTGGAGCCACACAGTACTATCAAGGAGACATTGCCTAAAGTTGCTACTTTGCTTCCGACACCCGTCGGGTCTATGGTGAGCAAATCACTGAACTCTTGTGTGCCTCCAGGTTTGGGGAAAAATAGATCTTTGCCTAAACTTGCACGTTTGCAGAGAGTGCTTAACAAACGTTTTGCTACGGAATATGGTCTGGAGTTTCCCTATGTTACTTAGGACATTATGCAAGAAATTGAGGCCAACCGGGAGCTCTGGTACGGTGAAGCTGTTTGGGACTATTTGTCTGTGCCTAAGCCTTTCCGGAAAACTGGATGTTCTGTTGCCATAGACCAACGCTTCAGTGGATGTTTTCTACACTGGAACTATGGTCGGCACATCTATGCTGACAAAGTGGTCATTTGCAGGCCTGGAAAAGATGATATTGTGTACTTTATCACTACAGTGGATAAACTAGGAAAGAAACTGACATTGCCAGATCCCCGGTTTTATTGGTGATTATGAACAAAGAACTTTGGGGTATATAGTTAGATAGTGTTAGTATATCTAGAGATCTTCGTGGTCAAGAGATAATGTTTATCCCAGTGCTTCTAAATCCAAAGACTCTTTGCTAGCTGGATTTTCTTTATTGAAAGGAGGTGATTTGCCTAAAAATAGGGATGGACTTCTAAAGTTACTTTAGTTTGCTTCATTAAAAGATATACAGGAAGAGAGTGTCATTCTTCTTTTGGAATGAGACTTTGCTCCTAAACTGTTTCATTTAGTGTGTGTCTAACTTGTTTTTTTTTTCAGGAGCAATTGGATCCCTTATCAAGCTGTTAGGCTTTTCAGCTAGATAGATAGTGGGGGTTGTGACAATTATAATGTGATTTTGTTTGCGGATGTGAACATATTGTTATATAAATGTTGAAACTGTAATATCTCTATACTGTCTTTCCTTCTTCTTTGCCCTTATACAAGTTTTTAAGTTACCTACTCTCAGGCTTGGGAGCTATTTTGACAGACGATGGGGGCAACGTCTATTATAGTGGGGGGAGTATGTAGCGCTGGTAGATTTTTAATCTACTGCTGATAGGTAAATTTAGTGGGTTATCTGTTCATACATAGTCAGATTTGCCTCTGTTCCAGCTCGGCTGAGTTGCATGTAATTTCACACTGTGCCTGTGGGTGTCGTTGTTACTATGGGCCAGTGTTGGAAAGGCCACACGTTGAAGTGTATAAGTGCTCCTCTGTCCCGGAGATAACTCGGTGGAGGTGGTCCTCCGAGTTGCATTCTGGGAGAGGGTATTTATGGGACATATACCATGTTTAGGGGTTTGTTTTCGTTCCACCTGCTGGCCCTCCTGGTCAATAGGTATGCGCTAAGAGTACTACCTCGTGGTCCTCTGGTCGGGAGGCCCACGGCGCTGCGGCGTGTGGGTGGGCCCAGAGGCTTGTCTGAGGCCTACCACAGCGGCAGAGGAATGGTCCTGGGCTGTCTATCCTGTGTGAAGAAGCTGGACAACTGAGAAGATCCCAGGGGAGGACCCATCATGGAAGGATCATGCAGAGTGCTGGTCTGGAGAGGGGCCTGGTGACTCAGCTGGAGGACGTATCCTAAAGTAATCCTACCACATAGTACTGCCGGGTTGGCTTAAAGGTCCTAGTGCTGTGTTTCGTTGTTCATCGTAGCCCGCTTAAACCAGCAGTTCCACCGTGAGTTAGTGCTACAAACATATCATGCAGAGCTAGTATACCCATATATCCATGAGATGGCCACTAATATCTTGTGCACAGATCCTGATAGAATTATTTTACTCCCTGCATTGATCAATACAGATCATATATTTGAATGGAATGACAGCCCCACAGTCAGTCCCAGTATTTCTGGGCATGCTCCAACTTGCAGCTGAAAAGGAATTTAACCCTGTATCTTGTTATGTAGTTACATGATATCATGGAAGACAAGTTTTATAGGGATATAAGATTCCAGTCGTTTCCTTTTATCCTGGCACAAAGAGGCTGATCGTCTGCTCAAAGTGTAGGCAATGATGAATCACAGGCAATATAGCAAAGCTGTATATGGACAATGTCTCTCAATAAGCAAAAATCCTTCCTCCACCTCAATTAATTTTTTGATATAGCAAGCAGGGTGTAGCAGTAGAGATTCATTGAATAAAAAACAGAGCAGTAGCCAACCTAATCTTTGAATATCGCTATAATTAGTATGGAAGTATGAAAAGTTCACCTTGCAAAGGTGCTTACCCCTCCTTGGGTCACGCAGTTTGTTGCAGCGATTTCAAAGGAAAAAGGCTCTGTATGGTCGCTCTGTGCGATTTCCCTTTCACAGCTGTTGTTAGAACATTGGTGTGTAGATAGGATATGTGTTTTCCTCACGTCCGCAAGATGAATGAAGCATTCACTATTTAGTTTCAAAACTACAGGTCCCATCATGCCTCTGCCTCTGGGTGTCATGCTTGTGGCTGTCAGAGTCTTGCTATGCCTCTTGGGACTTGTAGTTCTGCAACAGCTGGAGGTCCGCTAATTGCATATACCTGCTGTAGACTATTTATAGGAGCTTGTGCCTAATCAAAGCTCACCTGTGTGGTTAAAACTTTATACTGCCATCTTGTGGTGAATTAAATGTGTTACAGATACATTAATAGACTACCCAGACCGACAGAGTCATCCCATAGTGAAAAGTCTAATATTTAACAATTTAAGAATGTCTTCTATTCATAATCTATTAACACACCTAGGTACATGGCTTTAGATTCTCAATATACACATCTTTATCCAGAATGGACTCGTTCAAAGAGAATAAAACTTTACACCTCTTTTCATAAACTCATTAGAAAGCACTGTCTTTTTGCGTATATGAAACCAATGCGCTTAGGACAGAATATAAGGTATGCAGCCCCCCTAAAGAAGCTTCCCTAAGGAGACTCCACAAAGTGTTTAAATTGTATAATGGGGTATGGCTCTCCCTTTAGGATAATGGGGTAGTAGAGTAGTAGGGGGGGATTTTATTGTATAGTTCCTTGTGACTAGAACCAATTTTTAACTCCAACTGTACCCCTAGTAGTGGTACAGGATACCATCAACCCTATAAAGTGCAAAAAACCTAATGTGCAGCAGTGCAATCTTCAGTGAAACAATTCATAACTCATACATGTGACCACAATAGAAAAAATAAATAAAAAACTAAACATTTCCAATATTCATGAATCATACATGTGACCACCCTGGAAAAGAGGGGGGGGGTTATATGCTGAACCCCTAATTATATGATAGATCTTCACCAACAAGCCAGCATAAATATTAGTGACTTATTCGCAAGACCCATACATACACCTTAAACCAAATTAAATTAATTAATAATATAACCAGTGATCATAGTCCTAGGTGTGCTAGATCATTGATTTTTCCCTTATATCACATGAACTTCCAGGTGCACCTTTACTCAAATTAGTGCAAGTGTGTGCAAAGCAATTAATAATAAATAGTAAATAATTATAGTCCATATAGTAATCAAAGTCTTCAAATCCAATGTTCAAAATTATTTCCAAAGAAACTGTGACTGGGGTGCTCTCAGATGATATTGGTGACTTATTGTGCTCCTCTTCACGGGTCCCCACTCACCGAATCCCGCAACCCCAAAAGGGGCAAACAGCATAGGGTATCACGGCCACAAACTCCTCTCCACCGCGATCATCTGAGGTATCCAAATTGGTCTCCGCTCACCGTGTTGTATTTAAGGTATGTTCTCAATGGCTCCCTGAACAGCTCAGCCAGACACGTCCTGGGTGATGAAGCAGCTGCTGGAGCCGATGAGAACATGAGAACAGGGAGCCATTGAGAACATACCTTAAATACAACACGGTGAGCGAAGACCAATTTGGATACCTCAGATGATCGCGGTGGAGAGGAGTTTGTGGCCGTGATACCCTATGCTGTTTGCCCCTTTTGGGGTTGCGGGATTCGGGAGCCATTGAGAACATACCTTAAATACAACACGGTGGAGAGGAGTTTGTGGCCGTGATACCCTATGCTGTTTGCCCCTTTTGGGGTTGCGGGATTCGGTGAGTGGGGACCCGTGAGGGGGAGCACAATAAGTCACCAATATCATCTGAGAGCACCCCAGTCACAGTTTCTTTGGAAATAATTTTGAACATTGGATTTGAAGACTTTGATTACTATATGGACTATAATTATTTACTATTTATTATTAATTGCTTTGCACACACTTGCACTAATTTGAGTAAAGGTGCACCTGGAAGTTCATGTGATATAAGGGAAAATCAATGATCTAGCACACCTAGGACTATGATCACTGGTTATATTATTAATTAATTTAATTTGGTTTAAGGTGTATGTATGGGTCTTGCGAATAAGTCACTAATATTTATGCTGGCTTGTTGGTGAAGATCTATCATATAATTAGGGGTTCAGCATATAAACCCCCCCCCCTTTTCCAGGGTGGTCACATGTATGATTCATGAATATTGGAAATGTTTGGTTTTTTATTTTTTTTTTCTATTGTGGTCACATGTATGAGTTGTGAATTGTTTCACTGAAGATTGCACTGCTGCACATTAGGTTTTTTGCACTTTATAGGGTTGATGGTATCCTGTACCACCACTAGGGGTACAGTTGTAGTTAAAAATAGGTTCTAGTCACAAGGAACTATACAATAAAATCCCCCCTACTACTCTACTACCCCATTATCCTAAAGGGAGCGCCATACCCCATTATACAATTTAAACACTGTCTTTTTGCGGCTTGCAGAATTAAACTTCCCTCCCATAAACAATTCTCATTCTACTACCATCCCCATAAGGTTTACTTGTGACTGGATTACTTATTTTGAATACCTATTAAACACCTGCGCTTAGTGGCCAAAAAAATATTAGCTCAATGAAAAAATATCAGCTGCTGTGTGTAGCATATAATGATGTGTTTGCATAAAATTTTGTCCTTAATCACAGTGCTTAAACTATCAACCACAAATTATAACAAATAATACTAAATTACCAAATAGTAAAATTATAATGTCCCACATAGTGCATAATCCATATAGTGCAGCTTTAGAGAGAAAGCCCATTAATGAATAACCTCCTTCAATTGCTGCATACAGATATCATTCATCTTGTGCTTTACTGTCCAAAAAAGTGCTCCATGCAAATTGTGCAAATCAAATTCTATTGATCATAAATTACTCTTCAAAAAAGTGCTCTTGTGTTTAGCAATAAACCACCCCACATATGAGAACTCACCAGACAAGATTGACCCCATGCTAGAGTAGGTCAGTCAGCGTTTTCCCCCAAGGGGTTAATCATCCAAGGTAACACTGATTTTTCCTCTTACCACGATCAGGGGTTTCATAAAATCAGAGGAGATAAAGAGCTCCAATAGTGTAAAAAGAAAAATATGTAGGCAACTGAATTATACAAATTTAAAAATCCATAAGCTTTCTTGCTCACTTTTAACTGTGCATTCCACCCTGCACCCGGGTTCTTTAGCGTTTTTATCATACAACAGTGGCTTTACTATAACAAGCGCAAGCCCTGTTTGTAGCTCTGATCACTCTGGCCTCTCACCACATCCAGGTGTCTCCAGCAGATCAGCTTTCCTTCCTGTAATGCCGCGTACACACGGTCGGACTCGTCCAACGGACGCCGACGGACCAAATCCGGCGGACAATCCGTTCATGTGTGGGCTTCACCTGACCTTCAGCGGACTTTTCCAGTCACAAATCTGACGGACTTTAGATTTGGAACATGCTTCAAATCTTTTTTAAACATTCAAAGTTTATTAAGTTTCATAACAGTATAGAAAAGTATACAAGCTTACATCAAAAACGTACCTTACATTCAAAAATCCACTGTTTGTAGCATATGGCATCTAATTATATTATATAACGCATCGACACCTTTGAACCTGAGATCAGTTAAGCATTATACATACATTTCTTGGCTATTTAACTTCTGTTATTGGTTGCTTCGCTCGGTAATACATAAATAACATCTATAACCATGTTTTACTTAGAACCCAAATAGGCACAATCAGATTTTAATCAGAATCATCAGAATCATCAGAATCTCAAGTCAGTTAGTTGTCTTGAGAATTGTCCTCTTCTGGACTTATCAGTCACATAACTACGTATCTGAAAATAAGTCCAGAGTGGCAAGTTGAGTATCCCACTATCATTCTTTAAGGTCAGATAGTCTTTAAATTTCCCATTTTGAAAACATTCTCCTGCTTGTAAAGTCTTGTCTGTGAGAGGTTTCCAGAGTAGTTTGTTATTTACACCTGGTGAAAAGTCCAGGTTATCAGTTAAAGGGGTAAGGGGACTCAGTGGGGAGGTCAGTATCAGATTTTTGTTTATTTTTTTGCATATGGCTAGTGTGTTATGTTGTATTGAATTTTGTTGGGACTTAGTGAGTCTTTGTAACCCAGGATTCCATGGGGAAAGCAAAAGTGGATAGGAGCTTAGTTTTTTTTTCCAGTTCGACCCAGTCCTTGTCCCCTCCGTGGCAGTGCCAGTCAACCACCCTTGTAAGGTGAGCTGCTTGATGATATTTTTTGTAGTCTGGGAGTCCCATTCCTCCCACCTCCTTGGGTCTGGTCATAAGTGAGAATTTGAATGTGCCCAGAGGAAATTTAAGGTGGAGGTGTGTAATCTTCTATAGAATTTTTGAGGTAGGTTGACCGGCAGTGCCCTCAGGAGGTACAGGAGCCTAGGTAGTATTACCATTTTTAAAATGGCAGCCCTTCCAAACCACGAAAAGTATCCTGCGTTCCAAAGTTTCAGATCTTTTTCTATTTTAAGAAGTAATGGTGGAAAGTTAGCCTCAAAGATATTAGCCGTCTTAGGAGTCAGCCATACTCCCAGGTATTTTAAGGCCTTCTGTTCCCATTTAAATGGGCAGTTGGCTTGTGTCAATATCAAGGTAGATGGTGATAAGTTGACGTTCATGGCTTCTGATTTTGTGAGGTTAATTTTAAGGTTAGAGAGATACCCATAGTGCATGAAAGCTTTCATGAGATTAGGTAGTGTGATGTGTGGGTTTGTTACGAAAAATAGTAGATCGTCCGCATATGCTGCTGTTTTATATGTCTTGTCATGTATGGTGATACCTTGAATTGATTCATTTTTATTAATCGTTCTTATGAAAGGTTCCAGCGAGAGGATGAACAGCAGCGGGGACAAGGGGCATCCTTGCCTCGTACCATTCATCATTCCTACTCTTTCTGACAAGGACCCATTGATCTTTATCCTCGCTGATGGTGTCTGGTAAAGTGTTGTGATCCATGCCATCATATTAGGATTTAAGCCAATATGTGCACATGTCGCAAACATAAAATCCCAAGCTACCCTATCGAAAGCCTTCTCCGCGTCTGTTGACAGGAGAAGACTTTCAACTTGCAGGGAGTGTGAAGCTTGTGTGAGAAGGAGTGCCTTGATGATATTATCTTTTGCTTCCCTTCCTGGCATGAAGCCTACCTGTTCCGGTCCGATTATCTCTGGTAGTAATGGTCTGAGTCTGTTTGCAAGGATTTTGGTTAGTAACTTTATATTGATATTCAATAGGGAGATGGGCCTATAGCTCGAGCAAATTGGTGTCTTTGTCTGGTTTGGGAATTACCGTAATGTGTGCAGCTAGTATGTCAGATGGAATAGGTCTAGTATCAGTCAGGGAGTTAAAGGCTTTTAGCAGGGGGTCTAACAGAATGTCTAAAAAAGTCTTATAGTATATGGCAGTATAGCCGTCTGGTCCTGGGCTCTTTCCTGGTTTGAGTGCTTTGATAACTTGTTGCAATTCCATTGAGGTGATTGGTTCATCTAGTTGACTAACATCTTCTGCTTTTAACCGGGGTAGTCCACTCTGTTGCACATATTCTTGTATAGCCTATGTTCTGTTGGCCGGAACACCCGGGGGTCTCTGTTGGGGTGGCAGGTTATACAGTTTTGTGCAATATGTGTGGAAGTGTCTGGCTATGTCTTCTGTTGTAACATCTACGGATCCATTTGCGTTTCTGATTCCTGAGATGTTTTTAGAGTTTTGTGGTTCGCTAGAAGTTTGCCTGATTTGTCCCCTGCCTCATAATATACCTTCTTCCGGAAAAAAAGAAGGCGTTTTGTTTTAGTATGTAAAATTTGTTGTAATTTTTTTCTGGCCTCCAGGAGATTACTGGCAGATGCTTCAGATAAAGAGTGTTTGTGTTTTGTTTCAAGTGAGAAAATCTGTCCTAGCAATTTTTTGATTTCGGCCTCCTGGAGTCTCTTACGATGTGCCCCCATGCGAATCAATTCACCTCTCAAAGTACATTTGTGGGCTCCCCATATCGCTAGAGGGTCTGCTCCTGGCATATCATTTAGTTGAAAGAATTCTTTGAGTTTAGTTTTAATTTTGGGTAATAGTTCTATATCGGTCAAGAGAGACGCATTAAGTCTCCAGGAGGTCGGGTTAAAAGCCGTCGGATTCTCTACCAATGTCAGGGAAATTGGGGCATGGTCTGATAAGGATTGAATTCCTATTCTAGCCTCTGTCACTCTTGTGAGATCTCTTTGTGAAATGTATAGGTGATCTATACGGGAATAACGGTTGTGCGGTATGGAGTGAAAGGTATAATCCTTATCTGTTGGGTGTAGAAATCGCCACTTATCAATTAAGTTTAGTGAGTTTAACATGAGCTTAATTTTTTTGAGTATTTTATAGGTTATGCAGGTCTTTCCTGTTGACGTGTCTAAGAGTGGATTAAGAGGGATGTTGAAATCTCCTCCTAATATTAGGCAACCTGTTGCAAAGTCCGAAAGCTCCCGTATCATATGCTGACAAAAAGCCACATGTGAGGAATTGGGGAAATATACATTGGCGAGGGTAATCAGGGAGCCAGACAAAAAACAGAAGTTTTGCCCGGATCAACCAGTAAGTATTAACGGTAGTGGCCAATTTCAGCGGGTAAGTATAAATCACTAATACAGGCAAAAGCCTGGATGCAGTTCAAGTTGCCCTTTTAGACATATTGGGAAAACAGGAGAAACAGAGAATTTCTCTAAAGTGGGTCAACAGAGAACACTAATGTGAATACAAAACCAGCTTTATTGATTACCAAAAAATAAACCAATTAATAGTACAAAAGGTGAAAAATTAGCAATATGGACAGACGGTTACCACAAACCAATTAAAAATTGGACAACGTTGTCACAGGGGATATTAAAAACAAATGGGAGCCGCGGCTACACACCCACTCATACACATCATGCACACTGTGTAATGAGGTATAACAAAAATAAGGATAGTCCTGCACAGTAGGAGTGGCGATTTGATGGAGGGTATTCCTAATTAAGACTATCCAGTTGGGCAGGAACAGTCCTATACCATTATTATTGAGGTGATGTAAATGGGTGGGTGATCTGGCAAACCGATAAATCATAAAGTATGGACCATAGTTGGAGCGATCTCTCAAGGGATCATTGCACTCAGTGATTGTTTAGACCACAGCTGATAAGTAGATTGCAAACGCTTCCCAGGTTGCAGCAAGCAAAATTGTAGAGTCATCTACATAGGCAGCAAGGTGAATGTCCATGGAGACAGCATTTAAGGAGACATAGAGAAAAACTGACATACATTTTTTGAAGTGCTGAATAGAGTGGAAGGATCTCACTAACCGCACTGTATCCGTCGTCAGACAGTAATGGTCCTTGGTGTTGGAGTCTCTCTGTGGACAGGTGCTTCTGTATGGCTCACTAGGAGTGTAGGTTGGTAAGGAGCCGTCCCTCACTGTGGGGCCGCTGAAGCGCCGTTGCTGTTGTATGGTGCGTGGCTGCAGGGAAAAGCTGACATCAGCTGTTGGATCAGCTGTTGGGTCCGTGTGAGGATAGGTCAGATCAAGTTGCGCGCGGCTCCCAAGGACGTGCTGACGTCACACCGCTGATACGTTTCACCAGCCAATGGACGCTGGTTTCCTCAGAGCTAGGAGGGGTCAAGTGTGGTGAGCTTAAATGGATAGTAGAGAGTGCAAATGCTGCTTGTATCCACTAGATGTCAACCATAGCCCCTCAGTGCAAATCATTCAGCAAGCAAAACATACACTCTAATTACATGATTAGAATAATGATATTAAGTATTTACGAGATAAAAACAGGGACAAGGAAGGGAGGAATAGAAAATAATGGGAAAAATAGGGAGAAGAAGAAAAAGAAAAGGGAAAAGGGAGATGAAAAGGGGGGGAGGGGGGAATATCCCCTGTGACAACGTTGTCCAATTTTTAATTGGTTTGTGGTAACCGTCTGTCCATATTGCTAATTTTTCACCTTTTGTACTATTAATTGGTTTATTTTTTGGTAATCAATAAAGCTGGTTTTGTATTCACATTAGTGTTCTCTGTTGACCCACTTTAGAGAAATTCTCTGTTTCTCCTGTTTTCCTAATCAGGGAGCCAGCATAAGTACCCTTCACAAAGATGTATCTTCCGTCTGGTCTATCATTTTATCTGTCAGATTAAATGGAGCATCCTTGCCGATCAAAATTGACACACCTTTAGTTTTAGCTAAAGAGTTTGTAGCATGTATTGCTTCTACAAAGTAAGGGCCAGTCATTTTTGGTACTTTGTTTGTTTGAAAGTGGGTTTCCTGCAAAAAGGCAAAGTGTGGCCTACCTTTCTTTAATTCTCTTGTCAGTGTGGATCGTTTTTCCGGGATATTCAGCCCTTTCACATTGTGCGATATGATCATTGGTCTGCGACCTAGGGAAGAATAAGCCATCTGGAGGACCCATGGACACCCGTTCCTACGCTGAAACTGTAATGAAGCTTAGAGTTGATCAGCACACTTTAAATGGTAAGGGTGGAAGGGGAAGAGGGGTAGGGAAAGATGAAGGATAAAAGGTGGTGAAGAGGAAAAAAAAGAAAGAAACAAACAAGCAGAAACACTCTACGGAGAGTAATCAGTTCACCTCAGAACTTAACTATCGCTCTATGGTCTGTATTTAGTGTAACCAGAGGCCGCAATTAGCCCCTGGGGTCACTATTGAGGTAACGTAGCTAGGCTGCTTCCAGGCAGCGGTGGTTGTTACCT
The DNA here is from genome assembly GCF_042186555.1 of Aquarana catesbeiana. NCBI lineage: Eukaryota > Metazoa > Chordata > Amphibia > Anura > Ranidae > Aquarana > Aquarana catesbeiana. Next base: position 533,136,735 of record NC_133327.1, read on the forward strand.
ATCCTACAAATACTTACTTTATAGGATCAATGATATATCACCAGTAACAACCAAAATTAAACGTAATGTTTATAGTACAGCCAAAACGTGAAATCAACGGAACCCGGCCTATTAAGTCACGTGGGTCATCCCACCCATCACGCCCAACAGGCGCCGCGCGTGAGGCACCACACATTAATAAAAAAAAAAATTAAAGAAACCTTGTGGTTGGTTTTGAAGTATAACTAAAACAGTAATAAATCTCCAGTTGCCCTCTGGAATTGTGATGTGCCCCTGACGGTAGCTTTGGTATATTCTATCAGTATCCGCCCCTCCGCCCTCCCAGCTAACAATTCTGAGCTTCAAACAGTCCGTTTTACTCAAGGACTGTTTCCGGCCCCTGAAATGTAGCAATGGTAGTATCTCAAGGACAATGTCTTTTGCCGTATGGGAGGCAAGAAGGTAAAACAGCGTGAACCATAGCAAAAAAAAAAAAAAAAAGGGAAAATTATAAAATGGGTTGGATAAAGTACTAATGAAAAATAAGAGGCTTTGCAGCTTCAGTATGTAACTCCTTGGTAGGCAGGTAGAAAAAAAAAAAAAAAAACACATAAAAGAAAAAGGAAAAGAAAATAATTCCGCTTGGTCACCAATCCTACCAAGATGAAATGAGCTGATCTCCTTTACACAACCCACACTGCAAGAGAGGCAGAAGCTCATAGCACAGGTGGGGCTTGAGCGTACTGTCCAAAGGCACGTGTATTCCAATGAGTGGCAAAAGTCCTTATTGTGTGCCATGTTGATCCTGGCAAAAGGGAAGCTTCGGCTCACCAGTCATTTGATTCGGCTTGATCCTCCTCTACAGCTTTCGGAGTGGCCTGTCTGGGGTTGGGAGTGCCGCCATGAGCTCCAGAACCTCTGTTGTGTCTGGACTTTTTGGACATCCTTTTTTCAGGCGAGGAGAGAGGCGATCTGTGTGAGCTCCCTTCAGGTCTGGGAAGAAGAAATTCCTGATACCATTCAGGCAGTGCCACAGGTTCCATGTGCAATGATTCAAAGAAATCAGGCAGATCAGCGGGGGTGCGTAACACATGTTGCTTGCCTGCATGCGTTACAGTAAGGGCAAAGGGGAATCGCCACGTGTATCTCAAGTCACTCGCCCTCAACTTGTCAAGGAGGGGTCGCAGGGCCCTGTGATTGCGTAGAGTAATTTGGGAGAAGTCATGGAACAACATAATGGTCTCTCCGTTGAATACAATGCTGTCATTGCCCCTAGCTTTAATCATGATGGATTCCTTTAGTGGGAAGCTCTGTAAACAACAGATTATTTCTCTGGGGGGAGCGGTGTCAGGACCTTTGGGTCTGAGAGCTCTGTGAGCCCTTACGAAGTCAATGGCGGTATCTTCCTGTCTTTCAAGGAGAGTGTTGAAGACTCTCTGGAGAGCTGGGATTATCTGTGCTGAATCAACAGATTCGGGGATACCTCTCACCCTTATATTGCATCTTCTTCCCCTATTGTCTAAATCCTCAAGGTGTCTATTCATTTCGATTAGATGAGAGGAGTGAGAGGCAGCCACATTTTCTAATCTATCCATCCTCCTGTCTCTGTGTTTCCCATTAGCTTCTACTGTAGCCAGTTTGTCAGTGAGAACCAGCAGGTTGGATTTCAGGTCGGTAATGGCGGCAGAGAATGTGGATTTTATGTCCGCTGCAAAGCCGGACATATCTGCATAAGTCAGAGGTTGGTTTGTCTGGGAGTATCCCCTACCTGACTCTCCTGCAGTGGATATGGAGTCCTTGCTCGAGTCTTCCTCCGTTTGCTGCGTCCGCGCCATTTTGTGCCCCGCCATGCTGCCTCGGGATACTGCTTGACTTTTGAAGATATCCGGGATGTTTCTGGTCTGGGAGGCAGCGGTGGTACGTTTAGGGCGAGTCTGGGGAGTCTGGTACAACTTTCTGCCCATAGCTGTGTCGCTAGTAGCGAGGTATCTGGCTGCAGGCCGGGTTCCTTCACGGAGCTCTGCTAGTGTGCTTCCGTCGCCATCAAGCGCCAAGCCATGCCCCCCTGCTTCAAATCTTTACGTTGTAACTCCGCCGGACCCAGAAATCCGCTCGTCTGTTTGCTAGTCTGACGGACAAAAACCCACGCTAGAGCAGCTATTGGCTAGTGGCTATCAACTTCCTTATTTTAGTCTGGTGTACGTCATCACGAATCCATTGGACTTTGGTGTGATCGTGTGTAGGCAAGTCAGGTCATTAGAAAGTCTGTTGAAAGTCCGTTGGAAGTCCGTCGAAAGTCTGTCGGACGGGCTGTTGGACTTTTGTAGCTGAAAAGTCCGACCATGTGTACGCGGCATAACTCTGCCTCAGGTGATCTTTGATCTATTCAGATACATAGTTGGATGAAGGCCTCAAGATCATTAGGAGTCTCTACTCTGGCAAGCTCATCTTTTACCTGTTCAGAAAATCTCTGGTAGAACTGACATTTTTGCGCTGCAGGGTTCAAAGTGGTATCTGCAATCCAATTTCTGAATTTAGCTGTGTACTCGGCAACAGAGTGTTTACACTGCTGCAAACTTTGCTACTTTGCTTAAGCAGTACTGTAGCTTCATCGTGGTCACAAAAGTCTCAAAATTATTCAGAGTGGCACTGTCTTGTTCTGTCTAAGGGGAAGCCCAAGCTAGGGCTTCCTCAGTCAGGAGGTTGATAACAAACATTACCTTCTGTTTTTCAGAAATGAATGCAACAGGTTGCATTTGGAAATAAATGTGACACTGGTTAAGGAAACTTCTGTAAGGGCGGTGGTCTCCATTAAACTTGGATGGGTTAGGCATATGTTCTTAGCATCATCTCCGGAACATAGGTTCAGCAATTGTTTCTGTGGAGCATGGATTTCCTTCTGTTGCCCTTTCATCACATTTTCCAGTCCAAATCTTTCTTGGTAGGTAAAAAGGAAATCATGCAGCTCTGCAATGTACTGCCTGAAAGGAGCCACAGCATACCTATTTCTATACCAGTCTGTATGTTTTGGGCCAGATTATTCTGTCACTATCAGGGGTCAAGCTCAGAGACCAGTAACTGTAGCAGTAGGGGGACATTCACTGACCGGCAGGATAGGTATTCAAGCAGGTCACTCTGGCGGATGACGCAGGCTTACTTGAGGTGCGGAGTCTAAGTGCAAGCCAGTGTTAACCAGAGCTCCTGATGGTGAAGATGGGTTTTGCTGCATGTTAGTACCAGGTTGCGGTCCTCAGGATTGCCCCACCAGGAGGTGAGCAAGCCAGGATCCAGAAGTGGATAAACAGGTAGGGATCAAACAGAAGCGTGGTCAGTAACCAAGCCAAAAGATCAGTAACCAGTAGTTGCAGGTTGGGATCAAGCAGAAGTGTAGTTGAGGAACCAGCCATGGGTCGATAACGAGTGGTAGCAAATAATGGACGGTTAACAACAGGATCATTCAAAGAATTGTCCCATGAACTGTCCAGCATTCCAGGTAGCTCAGCAAGACAAGACATTGCCTGACACAGCAGAGGTTCTGGGTTCAAATTCAGGCTCTGACACTTTGAGCTTTTTTTTCTCTCTTCACCATTCCCTCCTCTAACTAACATTCTTTTCAACCTGAATCTTCTAGACAGTTTGTCCTACAGTCACTCATTGCCTCAGGCTTGGGCTTTCCTATTTCAATTACGCCACCTTGTCAACCCAGTCACCCATTAACTACATAATTCTGAAGACCTACACTCTTCCAAGCATCTACCTATCAACTCCCATTACTTCTATATGCAGGTTAAACATTTATTAATGTCAAAAATATAATCTCTTACTCTTGACAAGATAACTTCTTTTGAACTTCTATGCACCCAAGGCCCCCATCAACTGCATGTTATCTCCTCCAATTACAAAATCCTGCAGGGATATTCCTCATTGACTGTAGATACTCAAAAGGGAGGGGGGGTGGGGAAAGGGAAAAGGAGGGGAAAGGAGGGGGGAGGGGAAAGGGAAAGGGAGGGGGGATGGGAGGGGAAAGGGGGGAAGGGGATGGGGGGAGAGGGAAGGTGTTGGGTAGGAGGGGAAGGATAAGGGACAGAGGAATGGGAAGGGGAAATCCAATCAAAAGACTAACCCACCTGATAGATAGCATGTAAGTAGTATGGCACCCGGGGATCAAAGGCAGAACTCAAAACACAGCTGTGTTCCAAGGATAAAGGCAGGTAAACTTATTTGTAAAAAGCGATGTTCAGTGGTCAGACGTGGCCAGCAACAGGTCCCCTACAGCTGTTGGGCTAAAGAAACTGGTGCAACAAGTACATGTAAAGATATGGGCCGTTAGTCCACATCATAAATAATAGACCATAAAACGTGACAATAACAGCAAGTGCCAAGAAGCTTCTTGTCATGAAAACACAGGTAGCACTGGCAGTAGCTGAGCAGGTCAGTCTTACCTTAAGATGCCTATAATAGAGCCTGTCCCCGGGTGCCATCTGAATGAGGGCCGCCCTAAACATCCTTTTAAGAGCCTCCAACCCGGCCCACGTCACCGGGTCCATCTGCGCACACGTGTGACCCTCACAAAAGGTAGGCCGAAGGCCGTCATCAAGGGAAGAAGGGGAGTGCATTCCACAGAATGGGGGTCCATCTCCTAATGGAGAGACGCATGTCCGCCGCTGGGGGAGTATATCACCTCAAGCCGCTGTTGATCCCATGGCAAATCATGCCTGACAACAAGATTTATACAAGGAAAATCAGTTTAAACAAACAGTTAGCGAGGCAATGTGTGTGCCAAAGCAGCGATTGCAGCAATGATTGCATCCCAGTCAATGCCAAGGCACACATATGCCAAGCAATTACACACGTTTTTGATAATAAAATCAATGTATCTACAGTCATAATCTCACCACAAAGGATCACAGAAGGTTTTGTATGGATCCTAAAATTGAATAAGAGTATTTATGGAATATGTACTTGAACTCAAATCACAATCAACACTCGTCATGATTATCAAAGGTACAGGTGAATGAGATGGGGGGGGAGAGTAACGGAGTGAAGGAGGTAAAAAGAGAAGAAGGAAAATACAGAAATAAAAACAATAGGCAAGAGGCAAAAGAACAGTATACAGAAGCCAGGAACAGAAACAAAGCCAGAATCAGGAAAAAAGCTGTTCACAAGAAGGGTTTTTATGAAAGGGCTTCATTAAGGCCCGGTGGTATGAGGGCGTTGAGTCGCTCGATCCAGATAGTTTCACGTCTCAGGATCGCTCGATCCCAATCACAAATGGTCTCCCATTCTCTGCCTTAGTTCTCTAATGGTCTTGCCTGCATAAAACACATTGCATGCACAGACCATTAAGTGAACAACTCCCCTCGTGCCACAGTTGGCGTGTTGAGGGGGGAGAAGGTTTCCCCATTGGGAAGGATAAAAGTTGTGCCTTCCTTAATCCATGGGCAATGTGGGGCAGTGGCCTCACCGAAAAGTACCCTCGGGGACCCCCCATCACTCGTGGATTCACCTAATAATGGCTACTAGTAAGCCTGTCCCTCTGTGTGGTTGCTCTACAGAACACCAGTTCCGGATTAGGCCTTACATATTTGCCCAGTACATGGGGGTCTGTTAGAGGATGCCAATGTTCTTACAATAATGTACATGGTTGTGATGAGTGGAGAATTTGGTGACTATTTTGACTGTTTTAGATGGTTCTGCACGAGGGGGGCCATATAGCAATGACGATCTGGTCTGTGCAAAGGCCCAATTATAGGCCTTCCTGGGATTAGTGCGGGTATAGCCCAGTGCTAAATGGCGCTCACATAGAGCAGCCTCTTGGATGTAGAAATCCCCATCTTCTTTGCAGTTACGACACAGCCTTAAATATTGGGCATACGGGATACCTGCGTATGAGGGGACGGGGATGAGAGCTGCAGGTATGAAGCAACTTGTTGGCCGCTGGGGGTGTCCGATCTAGGTTCATTGCTATTTGACCGGTGGGATTTTTGATGATCTTTAAATCGAGACAAGAGATATGATTATAATTATAATCTGTAGATACTCACCTCTATATGTGTAAATGGGAGTAGGTTCTACAATGTCCAATGTCCCTCAAATATTGGGACAAAATCTACAAGTTGGCCTGCAAATTTTCTTGCTATGTTGTGCACAGGAAGAATACCTACAAGATTTACGTGTTTTGGTAAAAAATGCCTAAAATGCTCCATAAGTGATGCTCTTCTTTATGTGGAACTTGCTGGCACTGTGGTTTAGAACCGGGCTCTCTGTTTCATATTTTCTGGCAGTGTAAGTATATCCAAACCTTTTTGACTAGGTAGTGGCAGTTCTGCAGGAAATTTTTGAGAGACACTTTCCATTTAATCCCATTCATTTACTGCTAGGCCTTACTTTCAAAGGCATAGCTAAGTAATTCCAAATATTTATTTCTCATATACGAACAGCTGCCAGGATAACCATACCCCTACACTGGCTGTCCACTAGAGTCTCTAATGGAATTCTTGTCTTGCCAAAATCAGAGGCTCTCTACCATTATTCCATAATACTTGGGATTGACGGGATCAGTCCTCCTTTGGCTCCTCTCTTTCATAGACTTATGCCGCGTACACACGAGCGGACATTACGGCGGACTTTGCCCGGCGGACTTTTCGATGTACTTTCCGACGGACTTTCTGAATGAACGGACTTGCCTACACACAATCCACCAAAGTCCGTCGAATTCGTACGTGATGACGTACGACCGGACTAAAACAAGGAAGTTCATAGCCAGTAGCCAATAGCTGCCCTAGCATGGCTTTTTGTCCGTCGAACTAGCATACAGACGGCGGACTTTTCGACCGGACTCGATTTCAACGGATAAATTTTAAACAAGTTTCAAATCTAAGTCCGTCCAACTTTTGAGAAAACAAAGTCCGCTGGAGCCCACACACATCGAATTGTCCGACGAAATCCAGTCCGCCGGGCAAAGTCCGCCGTAATGTCCGCTCGTGTGTACGCGGCATAAGATACTTTTTCTCCTAAGAGCCTAAACCTTATGTATATAAGTTTTCTTATTACCTATTTCCTTTCTTGTCTACTGATTTGTTTAAAAAACGGTTTACCAGTGAGGCTCTTCCTTCTGACAGCTGGGTGGATGCAGGGACTTCAACAATATTTATATCTTAAAGATGGCTATCTCTTGAACATTGTTTATATATTTTGTTGGATCTTTATAATTGATCAGTACTTATTTTTGAGTATTCTTTTACTGAAACCCTTTCCACAAAAATGAAAATGTAAATTATTAGGACTTTGGTATACACATTGAAATTCAAAATATAAAGCCTTTCTTTGATTTGTTTAGGATCTGTTGTAATAACAATTCTGCCAGATTTATTGACACTACAAAATTAAGTTCTTACATTCAGTACCGTAAAGACATTTCGGTTAACAGATCAGTGGATTTATGAGGCTATTCATTTGGGTGTATTTTTTATATGTATCTTTAAAAAAAAAATTTCTATCATTTAAAATAAGATTTTTTTTCTGTATTATTTTTGTATATGATATTCTGGCACCTTAAAAGTCCAATGTATGTGTATTTATAATATATAATTATAATATATATATAATAATATATTATAATATATAATCATAATATATATATATATATATATATATATATATATATATATATATATATATATATATATATATATATATATATATATACACACACACACACACACACACACACATTTTTTTTTTTCTTTTACTTTCCTCAAACTATATACTAGAACGTCAACATTAATATCCATGAAATGGTTTGACATACAGGGGAAACACATTGAAACGCAAATTTCGGAGAGAGTGCCTTTTCACTAAAGGCACTCATTAAATACAATTAACTTTTCTAAACGAATGCAAATAAATACCCAAGAGAAGGCTCTCTGAAAAGGCTGAATTCTGTGGTTTAATGCACTATGAAATTCCCAATGAACCTAATTTAATGCAGACTACTATTAAATTAATAACTAGAATATCACCTATCTCTGATTCATAGTATTACCAACCACTGGAGGAATCAATTATATTTCCAGTATATTACTGGGTCACATGTCATTACGTGGGCTGCTGGTATTGTGTATGCACTAGAAATGTCTGCACATTTAAAGTAATCAAGCAGAATACAAACTTGTATGTTTGGAGTTGTGTGTTTAGTAAAAATGAGACTTGAGTTTAGATTGAGATCAAGTTCAGGTTTAGTTTGATCCCTACTTTTGTCACATACCTGTATGAAGAGCTTGAGATGACAAGGTCAACCTCTGCAATTCTCACCCAAGCAACCCTAAAGGTTGGGACAGGGACAGCAAAGACAGTGGAAGTGCCCCGGTGCCAGGAAGCTGGAACCAAAGACTTGAACTTGAGAGCATTAATGTCAAGTGAGCAGGGCACAGTGCTGACGGCACCCAGAATACACCAAGTCCAGTCGATATCAGAGCTGGGCCACAAGCCAAGTTCAGTAAAATTCAAGGAAGAAGGCAAATCATGAGCTAGATGAAGGTCAGGGACCAGCAGAGGCTGGAAATCTGTTGAACAACCCTGGGTTTGATTAAGCAGGGGTTCGCTGAACTTCACTCTCAAACAAGTTTGGATGCCAACCCCTATTGAAATCAATGGGAGCAGAACCTGTCAAATTAAAAATGCACATTTTCTCAGCTAATATACAAGGAGGTGTAAAAATAATAGCATAGGGTAGTCACTGCCATGGGGAACATACCAATGCAAAAAAGGGAACAGACCACTCCCCAAGAGTCATCTATATATTTTGGGGGCCCTTTGGAGGTTTCTGTGTGCTTTTTTTTTAAGCTGGCAATGAATGTCATTTTCCAACAATTTAAATGGATTATTTTTTTTTTTCTCTGTAAATGTAATTTTTGCTGTAGCATATGCTAGAGCGAGAATGAAAAAAAAAAAAAAAAACATTGTGTCCCTCCCCAAAATTCATGCCAGACTCTTAATCTGAGCATGCAGCCTGGCTGGCCAGAACCCTCTTGAACCATACCAGGCCACATGCACTCAACATTGGAAGAGGTGCCTTTACACCCTCCTTGGCAAAGCACCTTTTCCCCACATTGAGGAAGACAAGGGCCTCTCTCCAACAGGGTCTGCAGGGGGGGTTTATCCCTCTCTAATATTAAGGGTGACCTCCCAAATGAATAAGTATAGGGGTACATAGATACAGTGGGGACGGAAAGTATTCAGACCCCCTTAAATTTTTCACTCTTTGTTATATTGCAGCCATTTGCTAAAATCATTTAAGTTCATTTTTTTCCTCATTAATGTACACACAGCACCCCATATTGACAGAAAAACACAGAATTGTTGACATTTTTGCAGATTTATTAAAAAAGAAAAACTGAAATATCACATGGTCCTAAGTATTCAGACCCTTTGCTCAGTATTTAGTAGAAGCACCCCTTTGATCTAATACAGCCATGAGTCTTTTTGGGAAAGATGCAACAAGTTTTTCACACCTGTATTTGGGGATCCTCTGCCATTCCTCCTTGCAGATCCTCTCCAGTTCTGTCAGGTTGGATGGTAAACATTGGTGCACAGCCATTTTTAGGTCTCTCCAGAGATGCTCAATTGGGTTTAAGTCAGGGCTCTGGCTGGGCCATTCAAGAACAGTCATAGAGTTGTTGTGAAGCCACTCCTTCCTTGTTTTAGCTGTGTGCTTAGGGTCATTGTCTTGTTGGAAGGTAAACCTTCGGCCCAGTCTAAGGTCCTGAGCACTCTGGAGAAGGTTTTCGTCCAGGATATCCCTGCACTTGGCTGCATTCATCTTTCCCTCGATTGCAACCAGTTGTCCTGTCCCTGCAGCTGAAAAACACCCCCACAGCATGATCCTACCACCACCATACTTCACTGTTGGAACTGTATTGGACAGGTTATGAGCAGTGCCTGGGTTTCTCCATACACACCGCTTAGAATTAAGGCCAAAAAGTTCTATCTTGGTCTCATCAGACCAGAGAATCTTATTTCTCACCATCTTGGAGTCCTTCAGGTGTTTTTTAGCAAACTCCATGTGGGCTTTCATGTGTCTTGCACTGAGAAGATGCTTCCGTCGGGCCACTCTGCCATAAAGCCCCAACTGGTGGAGGGCTGCGGTGATGGTTGACTTTCTACAACTTTCTCCCATCTCCCGACTGCATCTCTGGAGCTCAGCCACAGTGATCTTTGGGTTCTTCTTTACCTCTCTCACCAAGGCTCTTCTCCCCCGATAGCTCAGTTTGGCCAGACAGCCAGCTCTAGGAAGGGTTCTGGTCGTCCCAAACGTTCTCCATTTAAGGATTATGGAGGCCACTGTGCTCTTAGGACCTATAAGTGCAGCAGAAATTTTTTTTTTACCTTGGCCAGATCTGTGTCTTGCCATAATTCTGTCTCTGAGCTCTTCAGGCAGTTCCTTTGATCTCATGATTCTCGTTTGCTCTGACATGCACTGTGAGCTGTAAGGTCTTATATATATAGACAAGTGTGTGGCTTTCCTAATCAAGTCCAATCAGTATAATCAAACACAGCTGGACTCAAATGAAGGTGTAGAATCATCTCAAGGATGATCAGAAGAAATGGACAGCTCCTGAGTTAAATATATGAGTGTCACAGCAAAGGGTCTGAATACTTAGGACCATGTGATATTTCAGTTTTTCTTTTTTAATAAATCTGCAAAAATGTCAACAATTCTGTGTTTTTCTGTCAATATGGGGTACTGTGTGTACATTAACCACTTCAGCCCCGGAAGGCACTGCTTCACTTTAACTGCTAATTGTGCGGTCATGCAATGCTGTACCCAAACGAAATTTGCATCCTTTTCTTCCCACAAATAGAGCTTTCTTTTGATGGTATTTGATCACGTCTGCGGTTTTTATTTTTTGCGCTATAAATGAAAAAAGACCAAAAATTTTGAAAAAAAATGATATTTTCTATTTTTTAAAGAGAGGGGGGGGGGTGCTGCGCTATCAAAAGGGGTCTCAACTTATAGGTATTGGTAATGTCTCCTAGTATTCATAGATCACGAGGTTATAGATGGTCAAAAAACGTCAAAAAATCACATGAATTGGAGTAGAGAGTATGCGTAGATGTAGTGACTCAAAATTAATTACATATATGTTGATCCAATAGGTGATATAAATATAAACACTCATGCATAAATTGATCAAAAAAGTAAAAGTAATATATAGATAGGTAAAAAACCAATTCTGCATATGTTAAAAATATTTTTGAAGTACAATATAGTCAAAGTGCTCGTGTTCTTGTGCCTTAAATATGAAGATCAAACTCATACATATGCTAAAGTGCAAAGAATGGAGCAATAAAATAAAACAGGTCATGTATCAAGTGAAAACAAACAAAAATCAAGTGAAACAAACAGGAAAAAAAAAAAAAAAAAAAAAAAAAGGTATGGTCGCCTGATCCTCGTGTTGCGACCCGTGCGACAGTGCAAGTATAGTGTGAATGATCACGTGAGTAAATGAACCCACTCTGATAATTAGTGTCCAAAGTAAATTGGTAATTCAAGTGTCCAAAGAAATGAATAGTGTTCAAAAACCAGTGCTCAAACACAATAATCAAATGACAGTGGGGTGTTGCTATGCAGATCAGACACTCTATGTCCTCTTCATGCAGCATGCACTAGTGTAGGTAATGGCCCCTTACCTAGCGGTGCTAGGTCAACCGCATATAAGTTGTTAACTCCCGAGGTCCTGGGTCTCTCCTGCGTCTTTGTGTCCAGACTTGCTGACTCTACAGGATCCTATTGGGGGCTGGGATATGTCTAGTTGTGGTCCTAACTGGGGTCCTAGGACAGTGCGGCTCCTAGCTCCTCCTCCACATCATGTCTCCAGTGTATGTAAGATATAGGACAAGGTACCCAGATAGTGAAGTATGTTTTTTTAGGGTCACTTTATTCACATATACAATATACAGAGTACTCACATTAGCAGTTATTCTCATACAGCATGGTATCCTACGAGCAGCGAGCTCGCAATGCATTCAGCAGGGAAGGTAAAACGAAACAAGCCTATTCCGTCCCTACGCGTGACGTCACCGATCACGTGACTTCTTCAGGGGATAGATTTTTTTATTTTCTATTTTTTGTTATAAAAAAATCCAATAAACTCAATTTTAGTCATACATTTAGGCCAAAATGTATTCGGCCACATGTCTTTGGTAAAAAAAATGTCAATAAGCGTATATTTATTGGTTTGTGCAAAAGTTATAGCGTCTACAAACTAGGGTACATTTTCTGGAATTTACACAGCTTTTAGTTTATGACTGCCTATGTCATTTCTTGAGGGCTAAAATGGCAGGGCAGTACAACCCCCCCAAATGACCCCATTTTAGAAAGTAGACACCCCAAGGAAATTGCTGAGAGGCATGTTGAGCCCATTAAATAATACATTTTTTTGTCCCAAGTGATTGAATAATGATAAAAAAAAAATTACAAAAAGTTGTCACTAAATGATATATTGTTCACTCATGCCATGGTTATATGTGGAATTGTGCCCCAAAATACATTTAGCTGCTTCTCCTGAGTATGGGGATACCCCATGTGTGGGACTTTTTGGGAACCTAGCCGCATACGGAGCCCTGAAAACCAAGCACTGCCTTCAGGATTTTTAAGGGCGTAAATTTTTTATTTCACTCCTCACTACCTATCACAGTTTTGAAGGCCATAAAATGCCAAGATGGCACAACCCCCCCAAATGACCCCATTTTGGAAAGTAGACACCCCAATCTTTTTGCTGAGAGGCATATTAAATCCAAGGAATATTTTATATTTTGACACAAGTTGCGGGAATATTACAAACTTTTTTTTTTTTTTGCACAAAGTTGTCACTAAATGATATATTGCTCAAACATGCCATGGGCATATGTGGAATTACACCCCAAAATACATTCTGCTGCTTCTCCTGAGTACAAGGATACCACATGTGTGGGACCTTTTGGAAGCCTAGCTGCATATGGGGCCCCGAAATCCAATTACTGCCTTCAGGATTTCTAAGGGCGTAAATAATTGATTTCACTCCTCACTACCTATCACAGTTTCGAAGGCCATAAAATGCCAAGATAGCACAACCCCCCCCCCCAAATGACCCCATTTTGGAAAGTAGACACCCCAAGCTATTTGCTGAGTGGAATGGTGAGTATTTTGCAGCTCTCATTTGTTTTTAAAAATGAAGAAAGACAAGAAAAATGTATTTTTTTTCTTTTTTCAATTTTCAAAACTTTGTGACAAAAAGTGAGGTCTGCAAGATACTTACTATGCCTCTCAGCAAATAGCTTGGGGTGTCTACTTTCCAAAATGGGGTCATTTGGGGGGGGGGGGTTGTGCCACCTGGGCATTCCATGGCCTCCGAAACTGTGATAGGCAGTGAAGAGTGAAATCAAAAATTTACACCCTTAGAAAGCCTGAAGGCGGTGCTTGGTTTTCGGGGTCCCGTACGCGGCTGGGCTCCCAAAAAGTCTCACACATGTGGTATCCCCGTACTCGGGAGAAGCAACAAAATGTATTTTGGGGTGTAAGTTCACGTATTCCCATGGCATGTTTGAGCAATATATCATTTAGTGACAACTTTTTGCAAAAAAAAAAAAAAATTGTGTCTTTTTCCCGCAACTTGTTTCACAATATCAAATATTCCATCGACTCGAAATGCCTCTCAGCAAATAGCTTGGGGTGTCTACTTTCCAAAATGAGGTCATTTGGGGGGGGTTTGAACTGTCCTGGCATTTTATGCACAACATTTAGAAGCTTATGTCACACATCATCCACTCTTCTAATCACTTGAAGACCAAGCCCTTTCTGACACATTTTGTTTACATGAAAAAATTATTTTTTTTGCAAGAAAATTACTTTGACCCCCCAAACATTATATATTTTTTATGCAAATGCCCTACAGATTAAAATGGTGGGAGTTTCATTTTTTTTCACACAGTATTTGCGCAGCGATTTTTCAAACACATTTTTTGGGGAAAAAACACACTTTTTTAAAATTTATTGCACTAAAACACACTATATTGCCCAAATGTTTGATGAAATAAAAAAGATGATCTTAGGCCGAGTACATGGATACCAAACACGACATGATTTAAAATTGCACACAAACGTGCAGTGGCGACAAACTAAATACATTTTCAAAAGCCTTTAAAAGCGTTTACAGGTTACCACTTTAGATTTACAGAGGAGGTCTACTGCTAAGTTTACTGCCCTTGATCTGACCTTCACGGGGATACCTCACATGCATGGTGCTATTGCTGTTTACATTTGACGCCAGACCGACACTTGCGTTCGCCTTTGCGCAAGAGCAAGAGGGGGCAGGGGTGCTTTTTTTTTTTTTTTTTCTTTATTAATTTTTTGCTTTTTTATCTTATTTTTAAACTGTTCCTTTCATTTTTTTAAATCATTTTTATTGTTATCTCAGGGAATGTAAATATCCCCTATAATAGCAATAGGCAGTGACAGGTACTCTTTTTTGAAAAAATTGGGGCCTATTAGACCCTGGATCTCTCCTCTGCCCTCAAAGCATCTGACCACACCAAGATTGGTGCTGGTGCTTTCCCAATTTCCCAATGGCGCTGTATACATCCAGCGAAAGCTAAGTCATAAAATGCTCGTAGCTTCCGGTTTCTTAGGCCATAGAGATATTTGGAGCCATTCTGGTCTCTGATCAGCTGTATGGTCAGCTGGCCGAATCACTAGATGCATTCTCAGGTTCCCTGTTGGGACAGGAGAGCCAGAGAAAACCATGGAAGACGGTGGGGGGGCATTCCCTCCCACTGCTTGTAAAAGCAGTCTAGAGGCTAATTAGCCTCTAGGATTGCTTTTACATGAAAGCCGACAGCTGGCTGAAAAGAATGATACCAAAATGATACCTAAACCTGCAGGCATCATTCTGGTATAACCACTCAAAGTCCAGCAACATACCAGTACATTGCTGGTCCTTGTTGGGCATATATTGTAAACTTTTTTTCATGCAGCCTGTGGGCTGAACGAAAAAAAGAGATTGATCGGTGGGTATGCCCACCATTAGAATACCTCCCTTCATCCACCCACTTCTAATGATGGGCATACATGCACCGTTTATATATGCCGAAGCATGGGGGCATCCGCCCCAAAAGGTAGGAGCAAATCGCTCCTCCGCCCCTGTTGCCCCCCATGCTTCGGTATATATACTCTTTTTTTAAGTGTGGTGGTGAAATCCCCTCCTACAGCGCTGGAGTCGTAGCTTTATGTATTGTGGGAGCAAACGCTGTTGCTGTCAAGATAAATAAATCGGTGCTGCAACTGAATGGCGTACCTGCTAAGCAAATGATGGTTAACAATAAAACAAAGTAATATTACAGTGTAACAGTAAGACTTGCCAAACCTGCAAAGCAAATACAAAAAAATAGTAAAAAATAAAACATTTTTTAACGCAACCTGTGCCTAAAATATATATATGCGGAAGCATGGGGGAATCCACCCGCAAAAGGTAAGAGCAAATCACTCCTCTGTCCCTGCTGCCCCCATGCTTCGGCATATATGCTCTTTTTTTTAACTGTGGTGGTGAAATCACCTCCGACAGCGCTGGAGTCACGGCTTCATGTATCGTAGGAGCAAATGCTGTTGCTGTCAAAATAAATAAATCCACTCTGCAGCTGAATGGCGTACCTGAAAACAAAAAAAATGGTTAACAATAAAACACAGTAAACAGTAAAGTATACAAAAATTGCATACATATAAAGCAAACGTAATAAAACATAATAACAATAAAACATTGCAGAATAGAATACAGTAAAAAAGAGCAGAACAATAGAGAGAGAATAGAGAGAGAACAATAAACGACAACTATTTTTGTTTTTTTTATTTTATGTGTTTTTTTGTTTTTTTTTTACTTTTTTTTTACACTTTTTTTTGTAACTGTAACTTTTGTAACTGTAACCAGTTCCAGGTTTGGTTTGGTTCTCTCAAAATGCGATGGCATCTTGGGAGACCCTGTGAAAATGTGCCTAGTCTGTGCAGTGCTGTACCCTACGCTAATACTCAACTAGTGTATGGTAGCGCTCAAAACATTCACCAATGCAAAGACCAGGATTGTCAGGACAGGAGGGACAATAATAACGGGTGTCACGCCTATATCCGAGCTTTCTGCAGACACAACATCTTTTTTGGGGGGCTCGTTGGGTAGGGGTACTCGGGAGGACATAAAGAAAATGCCTCTCATGCAGCCAGCTTTGCATTTGGTTGGGGAAGGTGAGGTGGAGCACCGTCTGGAAACAGAAGGGCTCTGACGATCTCTTCCTGGAATTTAAGGAAGGATCCAGTCCATCCTGAAGCTCTGTATAGCACATAAGCATTCAGCAAAGCCAATTAAAATAAATAAACAGACACTTTCTTGTAGCAGCATCTGGCCTTACGGGCAATTAGGTACGGCGCCAACAACTGATAGTTGAGGTCCACCCCTCCCATATTTTGGTTATATTCGTGGACACAGAGGGGTTTCTCCACAACACCAGTCGCCGTAGTAATTGGACCGTCATGTCTGCATGAAGGGAGGTAAGAACTAAAACATTCTTGTTATTCCTCCACTTCACAGCAAGGAAGTTATTACACTTGAAGCAGGCTCTCTCCCCCAGCCTAAGACGGGAATCTACAAGCCGCTGGGGAAAGCCCCAGTGATTCGGTCGCACAGTGCCACATGCTCCAATCTGCTGATCAAACAAGTGACTAAAATGTGTCACGCTCATGTAATAATTGTCCACATATAAGTGTTACCCCTTTCTGAATAAGGGTGACACCAAGTTCCACACAATCTTGCCAGCACTTCCTATGTAGTCAGGGCAGTTTGTCGGCTCTACGTGGCTATCTTTTCCCTCATAAACCATAAAACTACATGTATAGCCTGTGGCCCTGTCACAAAGCTTATAGCTTGACCCCGTATCTGGCACGCTTGCTGGGAAGGTACTCTTTGAATGACAAGCGGCCAGAAAACTTAATCGGGGACTCATCAACTCAGACAACATGATGGGGAGTAAACAAATCTGCAAAACGTTGGTTGAAGTGGTTTACAAGGGGCCAAATTTTGTAGAGCCGATCGTATCCAGGGTCTCCACGAGGACAACAGAGTTCATTGTCATTGAAGTGCATGAACCACAAGATCTGCTCGTATCGTGCCCTGGTCATGGAGGCACAGAACAAGGGCATATGGTGAATTGGGTCAGTGGACCAATATGACCGCAACTCATTCTTTTTAGTTATGCCCATGTTGAGGGAAAGGCCCAGAAAAAGCTTAAATTCGGAAACCGTAATTGGTCTCCAATCTCTGGCAAGGGAGGACTGGGGAATAGTGACGATGTGTTGACCAGCATACAAATTGCTTTGGTCGCCTTGTTTTGTGCTTATGAGCGGTTGGAATATCTGATATCTGTATCCAGACTGAGAGGAAGTGGTATACTGATGGAAACACTCAAGCGGAGTGTGGGACGTTCCGTTACATTGGTGGCAAGCAGCGGGACGCTTCCTGCAGTCTGGGACATCCAAACTTCCACCTGGATCCAAGGTCCAGATAGCAGGAGAGGAGAGGAGAGGTACAGATACCAGCCGCCATGGAGGAGGAATTCAGAAGGAGGTTGCGAGAGATGCAGATACAGCACAGAGGACCAGTATCAGAGCAGGTCCTGCTGGGATGGTGTGATTCTATTCGCTGCAAACTCTGGAAAGAAGTGCTAGCCCGTGAGCAGCAACACCAGGGAAAAGTTCTCCCCTCCATCCAGGAAAGGTACTGGTCGCAGTACGGATTGCGGGTGCGGTTTTTGGGAAAAAAAATGCACAAGGAGCAGACAGCTGAATTAAGCAGGCTGGTCTAGGCAGAGATGAAGCTGGATGAGAGCTACAGAGCCCTCCGGTGGCATGTATCCCAAGCATGTCCCTGGATAGCGGATGACAGCCCAACAGAAGGCTTAAGCTATGGCGGCTTGGGACTGTTGTATGTGAAGCTGACAGGGGACCCTAACTTTGGGAGTGATTTGGAGTGGCGGGTGGACGAAATCATGGATTTCAGGGAAGGGCTACTGAACATTTCGGAAGTGCACTGGGCACAGGAAGATTTGGAGTTTCAGGAATGGGAGCTGGAGATCGCCTACAAATGGCTGATAGACGTTGCTCAGTGCCAGGGCTGGGCTCCCTTTGCCTGGAACTATCAGGAAATACCAATTGACAACCCTGAAATCCTGGCTGAAGAATCGGTAATGTGGCAGAGTAATAGTGTGCCTTGCCAACCTGCCCCCACAGCTATGGAGGCGGAGGTCTTATGGCGGATGCTGAAGTGCTGACTGACCTTGATGATCCTGTTTCTGCATGGGATGATCTTGGATGGAGGAATGTGCCTGTCCAGCAGCATGCCAGAGAATCGGCAGTGGAAAATCTGAAGATTGCCGTCCCCAAACCTGAAGTGCTGACAACAGGGCAGAGCTCTGCTAACCTCTGCCCAGCACTGATAGCATCTTCTGGTTTCCATGGGCAGGAGATGGTGAACCTCTATCCCCAGACACCAGTTGCAGAGACAGGGGATTTGATAGACTTTTCTGCTGAGGAAGAACAATCTGGTGAGGCCCCAGCAGAAGAGCTGGTATTAGGGCCAAACTTCACTGTGCTCTGCCCAGCACCAACAGAAGTATCTGTGGAGTTACAAGGAACTTCCCCAGCTGAAGTGCTGGTCACCAGACAGAGGGGCCAAGACCTCTTCCCCACACCTGTAGCAGTTTCGGAGGCTCAGGGTGAGAAGGTGGCAATCACTTCCCAGCAGCAGATACAGGGGGAGAAGGGAGAGGTGTTCTTTGTCCCTCCCCAACAGTTGGCCAGGGTAGAGGAAGCAATCTTTCCTCCCCAGCAAAGATCCGTGCACCTGGGAGACAGTACCACGCACATGTCGTCCCAGCAGCCAGATGAGGGAATGGAACAGGAAGCAGCCTGCTCACCTCCCCAATGGCAGCTGCACAGTTTGGGAGTGGAGGAACCCAGTCTCCTGCCCCAACGGTTAGCCAGAGCAGAGGGGGAGAAGTCCCCAGCAGAAGTGCTGGCAACAGGGCAGAGTGCTACAAACCTCTGCCCAGCACCGGCAACAACTACAGAGTTCCAGGGAGGCGGGGCAGTCAGCCTCCCTCCCCAACAGTTAGCCGGAGCAGATGGTGTGGGGTTTCCAGCAGAAGGGCTGGCAACAGGGCCGAGTACTGCTGGACTCTGCCCTCAACTAACAGAGGATGGATTTCCTGTGAAGGTGGATGGGACTTCAGTCTCCACCTGTATACCCCAGGGATGCTGGGCAGCCGGCCCAGATCCCCAACAGCATGACGGAGTGAGCCCAGTCACCCTGTCTTCTCTCCAGCGGCAGAAAGGACTCCAGGGAGAAGGGCCAGTCCAGGCCTCTCCCCAGCGGCAGATATGTTCTCTGAGAGAGGAAGAGGTTGGCTGGGTGAGTAATGCTTTGTTTGGAACAATTTATTTGGGGTAATGTGTGGGTACAGGCATTAGAGGACTGGAACTACTGACTAACTTTGGAGTCAACCCATCGGGGGTCTCCTCCTGTGTTAGTCTTCTGCCGAAAGGGGAGAGATGTGACGGGAGGGCCCGTGGAACTCAGAATCCCTTGGAAAGTAGGGGATGCCCTTGTTTCAGCTCCCCATACACCTCTTATGTTTAAGTCACCCTGTGCTATCCTGGCACAGGGTGAGTGAGAAAATATATCTTGGACTACTTAAAATGGGACAGTAATATTTATCCCCAATATCTCCCAGGATATATATGTAAAGACTATTATTGGTTTGTTTGATTCTGAACTCAACATGTAAATTGAGTGAGCTGATCACATTGGCCTCCAGGACTGGCTAGGAGACGTACAGTCTACTCCTACTATAGTTTGTTGATGACTAGGCTGAGGAGGGGGGATTCCTCCAGCAGCCCCCCTGCGGAGGAATCACCTTGTGTCGCCTTGTTTTGTGCTTATGAGCGGTTGGAATATCTGATATCTGTGTGGGACGTTCCGTTACAGTTCCCAATTAGGATTGGCGAATGCAGCAAGAAGGGCACGATGGGCCTGTGTTCATCTTCTTGGTGGCAGTGGGACACTACTTGTGCTTGCCCCCTCACCAGCTTGAACTGCACTTATGGGACTTGCCACATCACCACGTGATACTGCAGTGCTGGATTGACTACGACCAGGGTGTACTAGGCCGCTGGTGCTTGCCAGTTCACCAGTAGGAATAGCGGCGCTAGTACTGCTCTGCTCCATACGAGGGACCTGCGGTTCTTGCACATCCACGACAGAAGCAGAAGATTGGGATCTGGTACGCCTAACCTTGGCAGGGACTACAACTCCATCATCAGAGCTATCTGTCATGGAGCCGCTGTCCTCTACAGGATCGTATTCTGAGCCTGAATCTGACAGATGAGTGACTTCCTCTTCACTATCTGTCATGCTCAGAAACATGTAGGCCTTTTCATTAGTGTACCTTCGATTTGCCATTTTGGGCTCTAAATTTAGTGGTACACTAGAGAGACTCACAGGTAAAAAAGCTCCTGACTCTTAGTGACTGTATCAAAACGCTACCAAAAAAACTGTTAGCGATCGCAGGGATCAGGCCTGACTCTGTGAACGCTGCAGTAATGTGTGTTTAGTGTTTTGTAAGTGATAGTGATCGATCGATACTACACTTGGGTGGGCTGGGCTGGGCGGAGGGGCTAAATGCAGGTGCTAGCAGGTATCTGGGCTGATCCCGCTAACACTGCATTTTTGGGAACCCTAAACTGTTGGGGACGCTAGTATAGATCTGATTGGATCAGATATTGATCCGTTCAGATACTATACCACCAAGGGAGGTGTATGCTACGTGTGTGGGTGTTAGCGGTACTGGCACTAACCTGATGCTGCCTGGGGCGACGCAGACCCTATCTGACCCTAAAACTTAACTTATATCACCTCCGGGCGATCAGAGGTTAAACCTTTATTAGGTAATAAACAGCGGGTGCCCTGAAACTATAAAAAACAAACTAACTAACCAGCGACACCCATAACAGTTATACGGTGATCACGGGTGAAAGGGTTAACTAGGGGGCAATCAGGAGGTTAAAACCTTTACTAGGTAGTATATGGGAGTCCCTGACGCTATAAAACACTGATGGCGAACCTAAATACTTACCTCCCTAACTAGCATCACCTGTGACACTAATACAGCGATCAGAAAAACGATCGCTTAGTGACACTGGCGACGGGGGTTGATCAAGGGGTTAAAACTTTATTAGGGGGGGTTAGGGGGGTACCCTAGACCTAAAGGGGCCTAACACTAACTGCCCTACTACTTATAACTGTCACAAAATGACACCAATGCAATAATCAGAAAAAAAAAACATGCTATTGGTGTCACTGTGACAGGGGGTACAGGGTGGTGATTGGGGGTGAGCGGGGGGGTGAATGGGGGTGAAAAGTGTGCCTAGAGTGTTCTACTGTTAGTGTAGTGTTGGGCAGACTTACTTGGATGTCCTCTCTCCTCTGCGCCGGAACGAAAAGACTGACACAAGGAGAGATGACATCACTTCCTCTGCCGCTGTTTACATTACAGCAGCAGAGGAAGATTGTCATTCATTGAGAGCGATCGCGAGGGGGTGGCCACGAATGAGTGGCCTCCCTCTCAGCACGGATTGCTCCCCTAACGATGCCGGCCACCTCGGGCACCGGGGGGGGGGCGCGATGTGCCCCCTGCCCGCGGGAGGCAAATAACGTACCAGGTATGTGATTTTTGCCTGCCCGTGCCATACTGCCGCAGTATATCTGCGTTAGACGGTCGGCAAGTGGTTAATGAGGGAAAAAAATTTACTTAAATGATTTTAGCAAATGGTTGCAATACAACAAAGTGTGAAAAATTTAAGGGGGTCTGAAAACTTTCCATCCCCACTGTAGCTGTTACAAGGAAGTGGTGCCTTCCAGTTATGTCATTGACCATATATAGACACGTATAAAAGAAAAAAAGCCCTAGCGCTAACGCTGCGCTAGATGATAATCGTCAACTAAAGAGAATAATAAGATAAAATATAAATGTAAAGCAGCAAGCACCTAAAGTTCAATACTTCAAAAACTTCCAACAGAATAAATAACAAGGTGAGTGCAGTGCTAGTAATGATATAAAACTAATTGTGATATCATAATGATAATAAAATATTTGGATAATCAATAAAAAAGGTGATAAATATAATAGGCAATTGATTAATAATCCCGGTTATATTTTTTCCATTCCATAGATGTAGTATTTGCCAGATTAATATCTTTAGAGGGTGTAAATGTGAGGCCTTCCAATCTACTGTGACCAACAAAGCATATGATATGGAGTCATTCATAACTTGTTCTACACAATTTGTAGTTTATATGATTCAATGCCCATGTTCAAAACAGTACATAGGTCGTAATAAAAGAGAACTACACGTACGATTAACTGACCATGTGGGTAACATTAAACAAGGTTTTAAAAAACATAATATGTCTAGGCACTATGATAAATATCATGACCGACAATTAAAAAGAACATTGTTTATGGCCCTCGATACCATCCGCCCCCCATTGGAATGGAACGAATATGGTCAGATCCATTTCAAGACTTGAGACCAGATGGATTTTTAATGTAGCACTGACCTCCGAAGCAGCTGCTGATATTTTGACTGGGCCTGTACTCTGCTCCTACACCCCCTTAATTTGACTCAGTCCCCTTGACACAGCTGTGGTGTAATGTTAGTGTGCAGCAGGAACTTAAAGACAATTTCACAATATGTAATATGATGTACCTTTTGTCTTTACCTTTTACCTCCAGCTCTCCACCTGGTCAGCAATTCAAAGAAAACAACACTCCACACAATAAAACTTACACAAAAACAAGATTTTTCTATATCTGCTTTTGTGATAGTATTTACAGCAGTTGTACTGTCAGACCAACGTAGTGTGACAGCCAACAGATTTAGTTCACAACAGTACTACACAAACAAAAGTTGTTTAAATTAACCTCTTAGGAATGCGTCTATAAAGTGGGACCAATGGCAGAGTGAAAACTGACTTCACTATGAGCACTGTCCTACTCTCAGCACGCTCTGTTTGTATAAAAGAGACAACTGCTATTTTAATACAGTATAGCACAATTCCTAGGGAGCTCCCACTGTTTTGTATTACAATAACTCTGAAGAACAATAGAATGCAAGGCCTTGCGTTAAAAGAGGCAGTCCTTCTTTTCTTCTGTCTTCTGCTAGCTATGTGTAGGTTAATTTGTAATCCAGTGGTTAACAAAACTCGGGTGAAAGCAAACTGAATGTTGAACTATTGTTGTGGTGCGGCAGCACTGCAACTGTCTCCGGTGCAAATAATTTGGTATAACACAGTGTCAAACTATAGAGAAGTGCAGGCTTGAGGCCTATATTAAACTCAGTCTTTATCCCTTTAAATCTCCTCTGTGGGCCTACAGGTCCCAGCTGCACTGTGTTATAGATGCAAGTGTGTGAAAGTGCGTCAATGAAGCTTTGGGCAGCAGCCCTCTCACCCAACCAGGTTTGCAGGGTAGGACAGTTCTGCTCCAGTGCACATGGTCCTGTTTCCGGCTGCACTGCTACGCCGCTCCGCTCAACGAGTTGTTCTGGGACCCTCAGATGGCTCCAACAGGCTTCACTGGATCCTTCCCAGTTCTCCCTCACCGTCTGTCCAGCTCACTGATAGGCAGCAGGATCGCTGATCGGATCGCTCCGCAATGGGTGTAGGCCGCGCTCCTCTGGAGACCTACACATAGATCCTCACAGGCAGGCCACGCATTCCCAAGAGACCTACGATGGCCAGGCAGGGGCCTTTTATAGCCTACCCAGCATGCAGTTCGGTGCATGAGTGTTGCTGGGTAAAAACACTCGACATCCTGGGTAGGTTAATTTAATGTCAAAAGTAAACAACAGTCACTTCCTGTCATCTTCTCACATTCTTGAGAAGGAAAAACAAAATAAAGTCTATTCACAATTTTGGCCGCTAGATGGCGCCAAATACTAACTTATAACAGTACGTAGGATAACATCGCATTAGGTTATTGAGCAAAAATGCGACCGCTACATTAATATGAAAAGTTTTGTACCTTTTGGCCTTAATGTTGATTGGGATATAAATTGATTCATTAATAATTCTTGAATCCGTCCTTTTTAATATTGTCCTTTACTATTTTTAAATCGGTGTCCTTTTATTATTAATTTTTTTATATAGATTTAATTATATCTATTTAAAGTATTTTTTATGTTTAATCTTATTAAATATTGTTATATCAGGAGCTTACTAATATCATTTAGGAGTTTACATCATTGTTGCCATGTTTGTATCAAGCTGACGGCATCACTATTTATATTCCAATGCTTCCCCTCTTTCTTCCCTTTGTGTTCGCCATCCATTTTGAGTCACACATGTTCTTCTTTTTTGCCTCTAGTCTCTACATCCCCCTATTTCCATTAGTAGCCAATACTTAAAATGGAGGAGCTGCTATACTTTGTCTATCATGTAGCTCTGGCTGCCAGTAGTCAAAATGGCTCTGCGGGCTTATATAAACCATTCGTAGTGATGACACATCCATTCAAACACTCCCCAGAAGATGTCCACTCATGACAAAACGCGTAGGTTGGAGCCTCCAATGGTGACGTCATTACGTTAACCTTCCATGATGGTGGTGAGACGAATGCTCTAGGAAATAGGGAGACGCTAATAGAGACGCCGCGGCTTTTATGTGACACAACCGCCTGCTATGATACGTCACTCCTGTAAGTGCAAATTCTTCTTTTAATAAATTATCTGAATTGATATACTGCACCATGGGTGTTTTTATCTTTTATCTTTGAGTAACATTAGAACATAGGCTGGTCCAGATACCTATAAGTTTTGGGGAGACTGTTAAATCCCTGTGCTGGGCGAGGCTGCTATCAGCAGTCGCGGCTTTTTGGTAAGCAAGCTACCTTACACTTGGGTGTTGACCTGAACACACGTTTGACTTGTTTTGGGAAGATTGGTGTCACAACTTTTTCTCCTGCAATTCATCTTTCTTCCTTTGGAGGCTAATTTTACACTGACTTTTTTCATTGATCACTATGGGACGTTGCTTTAGTTTTCTTTTTTGAATTTTTAATTTTTTTTTAATAATCATGTTATTTTTTGTTTTCACTTATTATTAATCAATTGCCTATTGTATTTATCACCTTTTTATTGATTATTTAAATATTTTATTGTCATTATGATATCACAATTAGTTTTATATCATTACTAGTGCTGCACTCACCTTGTTATTTATACATAGACACGACCATATACTGTATGGTCAATGATGTCACTGGGATCCTGCTCCTTATGTACATGGCCAGGGAGTCCCAGGCCATGTAAGTCAATGGGGCCAGTGACATCACTGGTTGTTAAGGACTCAGTGGTGCCCGCGTCACCCAGGTTCCTTAATTATTGAAGTTAAAGGCTCCATTCATTTACAGGGATTTCTGGGCATGTAAGTGAATAGAAAAAGCCTTACCCATGGGACTTTAAATGAGGTTCAGCACAGCCAGTAGTAAAAGACCTAGTAGAAATTTATCAAATGTAATACCAAAAGGTCATCTGAAAAAAGCTGCCATATTACCAAACAGAATGGCCCAAATATACATATCCATTCCATAGTCATATACAGTACCATGGTTGGCTGTACCGTTTGTACTTTGAGTCCTTTCATTAGAACACAAATGTACTCATTTTGTTGTCATATTCAATGGGGATCTAATTTTTATGCAGTCGTGCCCTCACCCCAGTGCGCCTGGTTTCTCTTTCCTGCGATGCTGTTCCATCATCTGCTGCCAGCGCCCCTCTCTTCTAGATGGGCGGCACCAGCAAGATGCATTGATGTACTGTCTGCCCCATGTTGTAAAGCGCTGTGCAAACTGTTGGCGCTATATAAATCCTGTATAATAATAATAATAATAATGTCAGATGTAGTGATGTCATTGTCAGCTTTACCGTAATGTCATTGCTCCGGCTCGCGTGGTGGTGTCATGTGACATTGCGGAATAACTCGCACTCCCACGCTGTCCTCTCCTAATGGTGCCCAGGGATGGTGAGGATGTATGAGGATGTAGTTTCTCATCCCACCCTCCCACTGGGTGGCACCCACCTGACGTTGGGAGGGATCCATGGGGGACCTACAGTGCTATAAATAGGAGGGCTGTGGGCCACTTCTGTCTCCTTGGTGGTGGCCAACATTACATCATTTTTTGTCAGCACATCTGTCTGACCTTGGTAGGTACTCTTTTTTGTTTTATACATTGACTCTGTGACCCTACACTACGGGTATATACTATGCACCTTTGGTAAAACTTTACTAAGCTGAACTTTTACCTTACTGCAAATTAACTACGGTATCTATGTGGATTTTTTATATTATAGTTATGTAGGTCACTTTCAATATTTACCATTGTGCCAATATTTTGTTGCAATAGGTTATTTTATTTTCAGTCTGTGCACAGCAACACACATACACACCTTTTTTTTCTTTAGCCATCACCTTGGAAGTTGTGTTGGAATGTCATGACTGCCTGACATTCCACTCTGTCCTGTTCACACTGCTGGTCCTCTCTGGTTCTTATACCAACAGCTCCCGGGTCAGACGTCCCTGGTGGCTGCCATTGGGAGTTGAGCATGCAATATATTGCAGCTTTGTAAGAATGGGTCCCTCATTGTGATCCCCACATTTTGAATACATGTAATGCATTGTTTACCACCATTGTTGTACATTTCTAAACTATTTTACCTTATAGATATGTGAATATGCATCAAACCCCTGAAGAAGTGAGTACTAACTCACAAAACATGTTGGGTAACCAAAGATGCACTGTTACATTAATTATGGACTGACCTTTAAGTACTGTATATAACTATGGAATACATAGGTACATTTTGGGCCATTCTGTTTGGTAATATGGCACCTTTTTTCAGATGACCATTAGGGATGAGCTTTCTGTTCGGGTCGAACATCAGTTCAACTCAAACATTGGCTGTTAGCCCATTCATTGAAAACCAAACATTATGGGCCATTCGCGCCAAATTTGAGTGGCGCGTAGTGGCCCATAATGCACTGCAGATGCGCAGTGCATTACTGTATGATGATTAGTCAAAGCATGCACCATGACCTGCATGCTTTGGCCAATTCCAGCGCCCTCAGCTAAGAGAGTCATAATTGGGCAAAGGCAGGGTGCAGTAGAGTGCACCCATAGTTGTTATTAAACTTCTGTTGGTATACACAGTACCTTGCACCCCTAGTGCAGTTGCTACTACTTTCTTGGTGGTGTACACAATACATACAGTGCACCCATAGTTGTTATTACACTTATGTTGGTGTACACAGTACCGTGCACCCCTAGTGCAGTTGCTACTACTTTTCTGGTGGTGTACACAGTACATAATACATACAGTGCAACCAAAGTTGTTATTAAACTTCTGTTGGTACTTGCACCCCTAGTGCAGTTGCTACTACTTTCTTGGTGGTGTACACAATACATACAGTGCACCCATAGTTGTTATTACACTTATGTTGGTGTACACAGTACCGTGCACCCCTAGTGCAGTTGCTACTACTTTTCTGGTGGTGTACACAGTACATAATACATACAGTGCACCCATAGTTGCTATTAGACTTCTGGTGGTGTACACAATACCGTTCACCCCTAGTGCAGTTGCTACTACTTTTCTGGTGGTGTAGACAATACAGTACAACCATAGTTGTTATTATACTTCTATTAGTGTACACTGTACCGTGCACCCCTAGTGCAGTTGCTACTACTTTTCTGGTGGTGTACACAATACAGTACACTCATAGTTGTTATTACACTTCTGTTGGTGTACACAATACCGTTCACCCCTAGTGCAGTTGCTACTACTTTTCTGGTGGTGTAGATGATACAGTACACCCATAGTTGTTATTACACTTCTGTTGGTGTACACAGTACCGTGCACCCGTAGTGCAGTTGCTAGTGCTACTACTTTTCTGGTGGTATACACAGTACACAATACATACAGTGCACCCATAGTTGTTATTAAATTTCTGTTGGTGCACACAGTACCATGCACCCCTAGTGCAGTTGCTACAACTTTCCTGGTGGTGTACACAATACATACAGTGCACCCATAGTTGTTATTACACTTCTGTTGGTGTACACAGTACCCAGTACCCATAGTGCAGTTGCTACTACTTTTCTGGTGGTGTACACAGTACACAATACATACAGTGCACCCATAGTTGTTATTAAACTTCTGTTGGTGCACACAGTACCGTGCACCCCTAGTGCAGTTGCTACTACTTTCCTGGTGGTGTAGACAATACAAACAGTACACCCACAATTGTATTACACTTCTATTGGTGTACACAGTACCGTGCATTCCTAGTGCACTTTCTACTACTTTTCTGGTGGTGTACACAGTACACAATACGGTGTTGTGTGGTTTTGCTAAACAAAATTTACAGCATGTCCGGAAGGCCACCAAGGAGAGGCAGACGCTCACAGGCCACTAAAAGAGGGCAAGCAGGCTCTGTGTCTACAGTCGACAGTGCTGGTCATGGCCGTGGGGCATGCTTGTCCTTTTTTTCTTCAGCTGGCTATGTTATTAAGCCACAACATGCAGAAGAGTTGGTGGAATGGATAACAAAGCCCTCCTCATCCTTCTCATCCTCTGTCACCCAGGCTCAGAGTAGTTTGCCTGCCAATGCAGCTGCCAAATCGGCCTATTCCATCGGCTCCATGTCAACAGTCACTCCTTCCCTAGCCCCACCATCATGCATGGAGAAGTCCCCCGAACTATTTGACCACAGTGTCGGGTACATGCTGCAGGAGGATGCACAGCGATTTGAAGGCTCCGATGATGGTACCCGGGTTGAGGAAGGGAGTAACATGAGCCTAGAGAGAGGGGGTGCCCAAGAAGGTCAAGAAACTGGCAGTCATGTTCCCCCAGCTGCAGTATACTGCCAAGTTTGCTCCAGTGACGAGGAGGGAGGGAATGATGAGGTCACTGACTCTACTTGGGTGCCTGATAGAAGAGAGGAGGAGGAGGCACATCTCCAACGAGGCAGGATGCCCTCCAGGGGGCAGCTTAAGAGCAGCCACCCTATTGCATCACAGCACAGAGGTAAGCAGGTGCAGGGCACTGCTGACTCCCCACATATTTTGAAAAGTTTTTTGGTGTGGGCCTTTTTTGACACATGTGCAGCAGATCGCACAGTTGCTGTTTGCAACACATGTCTGAAGCGTATCAAGCGTGGCCAAAACAGCAGCCACTTGGGCACCACATGCTTGACCAGACATAAGACGACCTCCCATGCAGACCGTTGGCAACAGCACTTAAAGGACCCACATCAAAGAACAAGACGGACCCCTCCTTGCTCCTCATCAGCTGGGATCTCCAACCCCGCTATACCTCCAGTCCTCTCTGAAACCTGCACTGAGAGGAATAAAGTTATAGAAATAGATGTCCCAAGCACTTGCGGCCAATATGCTAGCGGTACACCAACATCGGATTTTAGCAGGCAAATTTCCCTACCCCAATTGCTAAACCGTTGAAAGAAATTCGGCCCCAGCCATCCACATGCTCAGCGTCTGAATGCTAGTTTGGCCAAATTGCTAGCACTGCAACTGCTGCCTTTTTCAGCTGGTAGACTCTGCCCCCTTTCGTGAATTTGTGGAATGTGTGGTACCTCGGTGGCAGGTTCCCAAACATCATTTCTTTTCACTGAAGGCAATTCCGACTCTCTACCAGTATGTGGAAGGCAATGTCTTGGCCTCTTTGGACAGGGCGGTCAGCAGTAAGGTGCATATTACTGCTGACTCATGGTCCAGCAGGCATGGACAGGGATGTTACCTTCCTTTCACGGCGCACTGGGTAACTCTGCTGGCAGCTGGGAAGGATGCAGGACAGGGTTCAGTATTGTTGGAGCTTGTTCTGCCACCACACCTCCAAAATACTAGTGGTGATTCTGCCACAGCTCTCTCCTCCACCCCCTCCTCTTCTTCTTCCTCCATGGCCTCTGCCTGTGCTGATTTGTCCTCGGAACCATTGGTGCTCCGTAGGCGTTCAAGGGGCTACGCAAGCACGCAGGCAAAAAGATGCCATGGGGTGCTTGAGCTGGTGTGCTTGGGGGACAGGAGCCACACTGGGGCAGAGATTCTGTCAGCTCTGCAGGGGCAGGTCCAGCTTCAGCCAGGAATGGTTGAATGCGACAATGGCAGCCAACCACCTCTCCGCCCTCCGACAGGGACATGACCCATGTTTCCTGTTTGGCTCACGTCCTGAATTTGGTGGTGCAGCAGTTCTTAAGCAGGTACCCTGGCTTACAGGATTTCCTGAGGCAGGCCAGGAAAGTCTGTGGTCATTTCCGCCGGTCATATAATGCCAGTGCTCGGCTGGCTGACATTCAAAGAGAATACAACCTGCCCAAGAACCGCCTCATTTGTGACATGCCCACCAGGTGGAACTCAATGTTGGCAATGCTGCAGCGGTGTGAGTATGGCACCAGGACAGGCTCATGAGAGCTTGGCTTTTTTTCGCCACGCCAGTGGCTACTGATCAAGGATGCATGCACTGTCCTGTCACCATTTAAGGAGGTCACGAGGATGGTGAGCAGTGACAGTGCATGCATCAGTGATACTGTCCCTCTTGTCTTCCTGTTGGAATAATGGACAGGGCACTTGAGGCAGAACAGCCCCCTTTATCCAGATACTAGTATTCCTGCAGGCCCGCCGATCACACAGGAAGAAGAAGAGGAGGATTGTGTTAGCATGGAGGTGGAGGAAAACACTCAGCATCAGCAGCAGTCTTTAAGAGATCGTTTGCAGTCCCCAGAAACCCATGGTGTTGTACGTGGCTGGGAGGAGGTGGTTGAGGATCATGTGATCCTTAGTGACCCAGAGGACTCAGGATCGAATGCCTCTGCATGGCCTCCCTGATCCTGCAAAGCCTGTAAAAGGACCCTAGGATTCGTGGTATCAAGGAGAGGGATCATTACTGGCTGGCAACCCTTCTTGATCCACGTTACAAGGGTAACATTGCAGATCTTATCCAGCCTTCGCAGAGGGAGCAGAGGATGAAACATCTTCGGGAGGCCTTGCAGAAAGGTTTGTGCAATGTGTTTCCAGAGCCTGGGAGGTTACAGTTTCCTGGTGCTGGCTTCATTCAGTCACAGAAAGAGCGGTGGAGAAGGTGGCTGGCTGACTGATGCCTTCGGACAATTCTTCAGTCCTCAGCGCCCAGGTCTGATCAGTTCCAGCAACCATTGCCAGTGTCTGAATTACATAGTGCAGAAAATTCTAGGGGCAAGATCAGACTTGGAGACCTTTCCACCAGAACATCCACTGGGTTACTGGGTCTTGAGGATGGACCACTGGCCAGAGCTTGCTAAATATGCAATTGAGCTACTGGCCTGTCCTGCATCCAGCGTTCTTTCTGAACGCACATTCAGTGCTGCTGGAGGCTTTGTAACCGATCATAGAGTGTGCCTGTCCACAGACAGTTGATTGGCTCCCATACATAAAAATGAATCAGTCTTGGATCACCAGCTACCAAGCACCTGATGCTGATGTAACCGATTGATTTTTCTATGGATGTGGGATCCCTTGAAGACTGCATATGCTGAGAGACTATCCTATTATACTCAGTGACTATCCTATTCCTCCTCAATCTTCATGATGATAGCTTCTAGTAATAATTTATGTTCAGGGCACCACCATCACTGCCTAAGGCCCAATTTTTATGCCCCTGTTTAACAGGGGCTCGTAATTACAATTTTTGATCTAATATTTCACAGCAGGGCCTGTTCCTGCGCTCAACAAAAGTATCTATGAGGCTTTACAGTGTTGTGCCACCACTACCACCACCACCACCGCCTAAGGCTCAATTTTTATGCTCCTGTTTAACAGGGGCGCGTAATTACAATTTGTGATCTAATATTTCACAGCAGGGCCTGTTCCTGTGCTCAACAAAAGTATCTGTGAGGCTTTACAGTGTTGTGCCACCACCACTGCCTAAGGCCCAATTTTTATGCCCCTGACTAACAGGGGTGCGTACTTACAATTTTTGATCTAATATTTCACATCAGGGCCTGTTCCTGTGCTCAAGGAAAGTATCTGTGAGGCTTTGCAGTGTTGTGCCACCACCACCACCACCACCACCGCCTAAGGCCCACTTTTTTTGCCCCTGTTTAACAGTGGCGTGTAATTACAATTTTTGATCTAATATTTCCCAGCAGGGCCTGTTCCTGTGCTCAACAAAAGTATCTATGAGGCTTTACAGTGTTGTGCCACCACCACCACCGCCTAAGGCCCAATTTTTTATGCCCCTGTTTAACAGAGGCGCGTAATTACAATTTTTGATCTAATATTTCGCAGCAGGGCCTGTTCCTGTGCTCAACAAAAGTATCTGTGAGCTTTTACAGTGTTGTGCCACCACCGCCTAAGGCCCAATTTTTCTGCTCCTGTTTAACAGGGGCACGTAATTACAATTTTTGATCTAATTTTTCACAGCAGGGCCTGTTCCTGCGCTCAACAAAAGTATCTATGAGGCTTTACAGTGTTGTGCCACCACCACCACCACCGCCGCCTAAGGCTCAATTTTTATGCCCCTGTTTAACAGGGGTGCGTAATTACAATTCTTGATATAATATTTCACAGCAGGGCCCGTTCCAGCACCCACCAAGAGTAACTGTGAGGGCTTACAGTGTTCTGGTACCACCAACACCTAAGGTCCAATTTTCCGCAGAGTGTATAGGGCAGGCCATATAGTATTTACAGGCGGTCCCCTATTTTCAAAACATCCGACTTACAGACGATTCCTACTTAGAAAGGAACCGCGCTACAGGATTGAATTGATATACTACTGAAAGTAAAACCAAAAAATACAAAATACAATATTAGATTGAATACAAGTATTCATAAAAAATCAATCAATTAGAGTGACATAAATAATAAAATTATATGACACTGAACAGAGAAAAAAGTCCCAGAACCAAATCGATATCCAATGGTGAATAACCAAAATCAATTGTGATAACATAAATTGTGAAAATAAATAACGATGACCGGAAAGAAAAGTCCCCGAAGCCAAATCAATGTCCAATGGTGATTAATCAAAATTCATGGAAAAACACCCAGTGAAGAATCCACCACCTATAAAAATGCACGCTTACCAAAGGCAAGCTATAAACCAGCTTGTATACGGATATCCACTCAATGGGGACAACACATTCGACCTCCTCAAAAGGGAAAGACAAGCAGGAACCCTCCATCCAGCGGATCAAAGCACTCAGCAAGGGGGACTCAGGGGAATAGAAAATAGATTCTCCATAGTGTAAATCGGTAGATAAAATTTTATAAAAAAGGAATAATGCACTTACATCAACAGCAAGGATATAAGCATAAACGAAGATAAAACAGCCAGCCGGCCTGCATACACCAGTTCAAGATGAGATGATAATCGATGACGTCAGCGCGTCAACCATCCGACGTACGTTTCATCCTAATAGACGTTGTTATGGCAACTTTTCTTTCCGGTCATCGTTATTTATTTTCACAATTTATGTTATTACAATTGATTTTGGTTATTCACCATTGGATACCGATTTGGTTCTGGGACTTTTTTCTCTATTCAATGTCATATAATTTTATTATTTATGTCACTCTAATTGATTGATTTTTTATGAATACTTGTATTCAATCTAATTTTGTATTTTTTATTTTTTGGTTTTACTTTCAGTAGTATATCAATTCAATCTTGTAGCGCGGTTCCTTTATATTATTTTGATTTGTCTATTTATGTATGCCTCACAATTAGAACTGCAGCTTATTTAATTTTTCATGCTTGTGAAGCACAGTAATTTTTTTATATTTCTGATTCCTACTTAGAAACTGAGGGAGTTTGACTAAATGACTAATCCAATTGTCATTGGGACAGAAAGTGAGGTCAAATCTTCTGAACAGGGGCACAGACAGCAAAACAAATGTTACAGGGGTGATGATAACCCTTCCCTATGTTATCCAAAAAGCTTAAAAATAGATTTTTGGCTGGAGTTACACTTACAAAATGTACCTGTTCCAAATTACAAACAGATTCAACTTAAGAACAAACTTACAGTCCCTATCTTGTTTGTAACCCTGGGACCGCCTGTATACTGCTGCTGTTCAGAGTATATATGGCCTGGGGGCCCTACGCCTTTTATTTTTTTAATTTGGGTGCGGGGTTCCCCTTAATATCCATACCAGACCTGAAGGGCCTGGTAATGGGCTGGGGGGGACAACATTACATTACACCCTCAAGCAGTTTTAAATGACTTTTATTCCTTTAGAAATGTAATTTTATGCAGGGACTGTTCTAAACATGGGAAAAATGCGCCACTTTACAGGCATACTATAGTCACCCCTCAGGCATGATATTTTAAGGAATATTTCACTTTTATTGTTTCACTTTAAGCATTATTAAAATCACTGCTCCCAAAAAAAGTTTTTAAAACTTTTTTTTTGCATTGATACATATCCCCTGGGGCAGGACCCGGGTCCCCAAACACTTTTTATGGCAATAACTTGCATATTAGCCTTTAAAATTTGCACTTTAGATTTTTCACATTCAAGTCCCATAGACTTTAATGTTGTTCGCACAAATTTTTTGCCTGTTCGCATGTTCTGCCACGAACCGATGTTCACCGGGGGGTGTTCGGCTCATCCCTAATGACCATTTAGTATTACATTTAATACATTTCTACTGTGATTTTTACTACTGGCTGTGTAGCACCTAATTTAAAGTCCCACAGACAAAACTCTCTATTTTTGTATGTAATATAGGGATGGAGGTGCCTCACGGGGTACATCTAGCCATATCTTATCTATACAGTATGTAAGTGAATAGGGCCATTGATTCCATTGGTTGTTAAGGACTCAGTGGTGCCTGCACCACTGGCATCCTTAACAACTATTGACAGACTCGATGGACTACTTTTTCTTTTTCTCTTTTCTCTGCCTTTTTTCTCACTTTTTGTATGTTTCTATGTTTTCTACATCAAGTGAGGAAGTGAGTCAATATGGGGCTATGCAGAGTAGGGCCAAGCAATGGGCTTTAACCTTGATATAGTATGTTTGGTTGGAGACTACCTAAAGGTTATAAAAAACTGACCCCAAGCCACATCCCAGTAATCAGAGGAAAAAGCAACAAAGGGGTGCCCCAGGGATTTTATGGGCTAGGGGTATGATCAGATATAGGAGTATAGAGCGTAAATACAAAATTACAAAAATGTATTGATAAGCAGAATATAAATGTACATACAATAAATATCAAAACCAAAATACAATGGTCATGTAATCACAGCATACAACTAAATACTGAATCAGATGGTTGGTCTCATGATAGGAGACCAAACAATCACATAGAGATTCAGAGATCCTGACATGTTTCGTAAATAATTCCTTCTTCAAGGGCTCATTTAGTGCAGACTGTACTATCTAACAGCAAAAGATAGAAATGTATTAGAGCTGAAGTTCATTATGCATAAGTATATATTAACATGTATATGGTACAAAATGATGTTAAGATAGTAAAATTAAAAAATGTAATGGGCAGCAATCTAATGCACAGCATGGGGGACAAAAGAGGGCAGGCAATCATAGATCCAAAAATACTTACAAAATGACCATCATATGCAATGTGCATTACACATCAGGTTCCGCTTGTGATGAGGTCTGCGTTTTAGATTTCAGCCATCGCATGGGTATAGTCACATGGGACAGTACACCATATTGGGAATTGAAGGGAGAAAAAAAGCTATCAATCCAAAAAGTGGCAATTGTTAATATTTTTATTTAATGAAGAGGCAGAATTTATGGCAAGTGTGTATAAAATATATAGAAGTGCCTCTCTGCCACAAAAAAAGGGGGCATGCGCTTGTCTGATAGGTGTGTCCACAAGGATCGTCACAGCGGGACCCCTGAGCATGAAAAAGTATAGAATGTAAGTATAGTGTAAGCGTCAATGAGATTAAATATATTTTTTTGTGGCAGAGAGGCACTTCTATATATTTTATATACAACTGCCATAAATTCTGCCACTCCGATAAATACAAATAATAACAATTGCCACTTTTTAGATTGAGAGCCTTTTCTTTTTCGTACATCACGCGATACAGAGCACCACAATAATACCTGTATGGGTTATACGCCACCTTGAGGTGATGACACTGGCATAATTACAGACAGGAAGTCCCCCTCCCTATATAACCCCTCCCACACAGGGAGTATCTCAGTTTTTTCGCCAGTGTCTAAGGTGTTAGTCACAGTTAAGATCTGTGCTAAAGAAGCTCCCTGGAAAGGCCTGCAGGGTCAAGGAACTGCACAATCGGATCCATTCAAAGGCCACAATCAAAGGCTAATGTGAATGGTACCCAAGCCCTGGTACAGAAGAACGAGGTTTTGCCTGTACGCTTCTCTTTAAAAGAGCTGGGCCCTGGTATCCAGTGCCTTGGTCACATTCTCATACCACAGGTTTTGTTCTGGCAGACGGCTATACGGGTCCAAGGCAGTGGACCCTACATTAAAAGGGGACCCCGTCCTTGAAGGTCTGGAATGACTCCAACCTGCCGTAATGGGTGAAGATTGGGTCACTGTGAGTATTCCAGTTTGTACCCTGCGGCAGGAATGGTAAGTTAAGAAGATCCTGGGACATTCCTATGGACTTCTTTTAAGTGGATGTTGTCTTGCCTGTATTTATATTTTCAACCACTAGTTATTGACATACTGTGTTATTGACATACACAGTGTTAAACATCTCATGCTAGTCCCTATGGATGACTGTGTCAAGCAGTACCTGTGGAGGGGTCTGTTTCCTAGGCTCCTGTCAGCAGCTACTCGTAGCGGGAAGAAGGGGGGAGAATCCAGGCATCAGTGTACTCACCCCCTTCCCCCTGGGATTGTAGTTGTGTACCATGCACGCGCATGAACAAAGCGCTCCTCCTTCACAGTGTGTGGATTGAGAGGTTGTCACAAGGGGCGGGGCTTGGCGATGCCGGTGTGCACATGGTTCGGTGTGCATGCTTTCTCATGATGCAGGCGCGGACCGGCGGCTTTGTATAAGCCATTGCCATGTACAGAGTGCTGGTTGAAGGAGGGACACAGGCACAGTCCAAGGGCATGTAAGCGCTGGGTGATTGGCTACAGGCAATTCAGACACATCTACTTAGCATCTTCCTGACATTCATAGCGGCATATTAACCATTGCTAAGACTGAGCTCAGCAATAGATGCATGGTAATAGTACCTCTGCTGTGTGCTTAGGACTATGTATTTCCAAAAGAGAGGGACAAAATCAGGGAGAAGGAGCGCAAAAACATAGCGGTCAGGGTCTGAGCACCCTAGTCATGCCTCCACAGTATCATCCTCTTCTGAAAGTCCTGAAGTGGCTGACCTCCAACATTCCAGCCTCTGCCTATGTCACTAAAGACAATTTGGCTACAGCCCTGGCTGGTTTGGAAGGAAAGATAGCAAGTTTGCTCGCATCCTCCTCCCAGGCTGAGAGAAAACGTGAAAGATCCCCCTCCCCTTCCCTGGACTCGGCATCTGCAGATCAGGAGTAGGTAGAGGATTCGGATGTGCCCCTGGGGGGCTCACTAGAGGGGCAGGAGGATGGTTCCTCATTTGAGGACTCTATCCCAGAGGATTCGGTTTCAGCTTCACAGTCGCAAAGGTTGTTAGTTCAATCACTCACTGAAACAGTGCATATTTTTTATAAATTACCCTTAGCAGAGATGGCTGAAGCACCTGTCTCCTCTTTGGGTTTAATGAAGCCTCCTCAGGCTCGGTTCACACTGGGGCAACACGACTTCAGCGCGACTTTGCACGGCGACTTCGACGCGACTTCGACGCGACTTCGACGCGACTTCGACGCGACTTCGACGCGACTTTAGCAAATTACAAGGCGACTTGAAGTCGCCTGCATGACAGGCGACTTTGCCTGTGGCCAATCAGCTCTCTAGGAGGGAGGGGGGGAGGGAGGGGTTTTCCCTGCAAAGTCGCTTGACTTTACAGAGAGATCCGACTTGGAGGCGACTTCCATTGATTTCTATGGTACAGGTCGCCTACCAAGTCGGATCCAAGTAGTACAGGGAGTACGCTCTGAAGTCGGAGCGACTTCAGTAGTGTCATTTAAGACGCTCCCATTCACTCTCATGTGAATCTCTTTCTGGGGCGACTTGGGGCGACTTGAGGGGCGACAAGTCGGATCCCAAGTCGTCCCAGTGTGAACCGAGCCTTAAGGTTCACATGCTTTTCCTTTGCACCTGTTGCTGGATCAGCTTATTTATGCTGATTGGGATCATCCATTTTATTCCTCCTAAAAGATTCTCTCAGATTTATCCTATGGAGGAGAAATTTACTAAAAAATGGAGTTTGTCAGCAGTAGATGCGGCTGTTTCTTCTCTGAATAAGAGTCTTACTTGTCCAGTAGACAATGAGACTATGAATGAGCCGAACACCTCCCGGAACCTGCGAACAGACCGAAAGTTTGCGCGAACTTTAGAACACCGTTAAAGTCTATGGGACTCGAACGTTCGAAATCAAAAGTGCTAATTTTAAAGGCTAATATGCAAGTTATTGTCCTAAAAAGGGTTTGGGGACCCGGGTCCTGCCCCAGGGGACATGTATCAATGCAAAAAAAAGTTTTAAAAACGTCTGTTTTTCGGGAGCAGTGATTTTAATGATGCTTAAAGTGAAAAAAAAAGTGAAATATTCTTTTAAATATTGTACCTGGGGGGTGTCTATAGTATGCCTGTAAAGTGGCACGTGTTTCCTGTCCTTAGAACAGTCCCTGCACAAAATTACATTTTTAAAGGAATAAAAGTCATTTAAAACTGCTAGTGGCTTTAATATAATGGCGGGTCCCACCAATATGGATGAAAATCAGTGAGACAAACGGCATGGTTACCCCCCCAGTCCATTACCAGGCCCTTTGGGTCTTGTTTGGATATTAAGGGGAACCCCGCACCCAAATTAAAAAAAGGAAAGGCATGGGGCCCCCAGGCCCTATATACTCTGAACAGCAGTATACAGACGGTGCAAACAAGACAGGGACTGTAGGTTTGCTGTTAAGTACAATCTGTTTGTTATTTTGAACTGGTACATTTTTAAAGTGTAGCTCCAGCCAAAAAATCTATTTTTAAGCTTTTTGGAAAACATAGGGAAGGGTTGTGATGGAAATATTCCTG
The DNA here is from genome assembly GCF_042186555.1 of Aquarana catesbeiana. Taxonomy (NCBI): domain Eukaryota; kingdom Metazoa; phylum Chordata; class Amphibia; order Anura; family Ranidae; genus Aquarana; species Aquarana catesbeiana. The sequence goes on from NC_133327.1 coordinate 533,176,025, forward strand.
CGCTACCATAATGGAGAAAGAACGTGCAAACACAAAATGTATGGACAGCTGCATGCACCGAAAATTGGGAACAAACAAAACCCAAACCAGAACTAAAACAAGAGTGGTGGGGGGTGGGGGGTGCTGCGCTAACCAGAGGTGCTCCTGTAAATGATGTATGTAGAGGACTCCTATAAAGGTGGTCTAGCTAGTATAGGGAATGTCAGTATCAGAATGTTAATCATATAACATGCTGCTATTCCCAAAATACATCCATAAGTTAAAAATAAAGCAAATTGTGCAATAGACAAATGGATAGATCCTGTGCAGATAAATAATGCGTAAATGCCAATAAACCTCTAATTAATATTCAGACATGAACTCAAACGATAGCAGTACAAACAATCTCATGAACAACACATTCAAATGTGCAACCTAAATATGTCAATTGGAGCATGCAAAAAACGCATGAAAAGTGCATGGTGCATAAGTGACCATGAAACACTCTATTAAATCACACAGTTTATCAACAATATGTAATCCTTTGTAAACTATAATAAAAATTCCAAATATCATGCGACTATGTGCATAAGTGCAAGAGCCCAAAAAAATTAATATACAAATATAAAAGAGATGGTGTCCATAGTACAAAAGTGATAAAGTCCTTTTAGTTCAATATAAAGGGTTCAGTGTGCTTAAAATAATAAAGGTGAAGTGCCAGGAAGAATTATTTAAATCTGTGTCCTCTTCGTGTCTATATCACACTCAAGTAAGCAGTGGCCCCTTACCTAGCGATGCTAGGTCAACTGCAAAGATCAACTGCAGGTGGTTGTGTTCTTTACTTAGGGTCCTGGACTGCGCGGGTTCTATCCCTGCTTCCACGCCTGGCGGTGCTCGGTAAACCACAAACTTATGCAGATGGCTGTGGTCTTTAAATGTGGTCCTAGACCAGCGCGGGTCCTATCCCCGCCTCTGCTCTGTGTCCGGCTCCTCAGTACATCACTGCAGAGACACGGAGACAAACCACACGCTTCATCACCCTGTCCACCTCAACACAGCCCGCAACACAGCGGGCTGTGTTGAGGTGGACAGGGTGATGATATTAATTTTTTTGGGCTCTTGCACTTATGCACATAGTCGCATGATATTTGGAATTTTTATTATAGTTTACAGAGGATTACATATTGTTGATAAACTGTGTGATTTAATAGAGTGTTTCAAGGTCACTTATGCACCATGCACTTTTCATGCGTTTTTTGCATGCTCTAATTGACATATTTAGGTTGCACATTTGAATGTGTTGTTCATGAGATTGTTTTGTACTGCTATCGTTTGAGTTCATGTCTGAATATTAATTTGAGGTTTATTGGCGTTTACGCATTATTTATCTGCACAGGATCTAGCCATTTGTCTATTGCAAAATTTGCTTTATTTTGCACTTATGGATGTATTTTGGGAATAGCAGCATGTTATATGATTAACATTCTGATACTGACATTCCCTATACTAGCTAGACCACCTTTATAGGAGTCCTCTACATACATCATTTACAGGAGCACCTCTGGTTAGCGCAGCACCCCCTCCCCTGTTATAGGGAAGGGTTATCACCCCTGTAACATTTGTTTTGCTGTCTGTGCACCTTTTCAGAAGATTTCACCTCACTTTCTGTCCCAATGACAAATGTTTTTTTGAAAATTTGGGGTTTTTAGTGAAACAAGGATTGGTGATAAAGCATCAGTCAAGAGGAGACAAGTTTTTCCCATATTAAAGAGGAGTTCCACCCAGGGGGGCCGTCAAAAAAAAAAAAATACAAATACTGCAGCTGCTGACTTTTAATTGGGCACTCACCTGTCCCTGGGTCCAGCGATGCGGGGGATCGAAGCCCCACTCGTCCCCCCCCTCCGCTCGTCGGCGCCGGCATTTCAACTGTGGGCGCCGGGCTGTGGCTTCACAGCCTGGCACCCACTGCGCATGCGCGAGCGGCGCCGCGCGCCGTGATTGGCCGCTTAATCACCTGGGACCTGTAATGGGTCCCAGATGATTGACAGGAGGAAGGGTGCAGAGCAGAGCCCTTCCTGTGCCTGGGGGGGAAGTGATGTCACAGCCCAGGCAAAGGAACAGGCAGACTACGAGGGACCACCTAGCAACAGGCATTTAGAGGTAAGTGAAAAAAAAAAAATATCCAAATGTTTTTTTGTTTTTTTTTTTAGAATTTTTCCAGGTATTTTTGTTTTTTGGGTGGAACCCCACTTTAACTCTTATGCCCCATACACACGGTCGGACTTTGTTCGGACATTCCGACAACAAAATCCTAGGATTTTTTCCGACGGATGTTGGCTCAAACTTGTCTTGCATACACACGGTCACACAAAGTTGTTGGAAAATCCGATCGTTCTAAACGCGGTGACGTAAAACACGTACGTCGGGACTATAAACGGGGCAGTAGCCAATAGCTTTCATCTCTTTATTTATTCTGAGCATGCGTGGCACTTTGTCCGTCGGATTTGTGTACACACGATCGGAATTTCCGACAACGGATTTTGTTGTCGGAAAATTTTATATCCTGCTCTCAAACTTTGTGTGTCGGAAAATCAGATGGAAAAAGTGTGATGGAGCCTACACACGGTCAGAATTTCCGACAACAAGGTCCTATCACACATTTTCCATCGGAAAATCTGACCGTGTGTACAGGGCATAACAGGAGAAAATTTCCCTTCCTATGGGGTAGATTTCATCTCACTTCCTGTTGTCTCCTTCCGTTTGCAAGTAGGAGCCATTTGTAAGTTGGATGTTTAAAAGTAGCAGCCTGCCCTATATACTCTGCAGAAATTGGGGCCTTAGGTGTTGGTGTTGCCACAACACTGTGAGCCCTCACAGTTACTCTTGGTGAGCGCAGGAACAGGCCCTGTTGTGAAATATTAGATCAAGAATTGTAATTACATGCCATTGTTGAACAGTAGTAGAAAAAATGGGCCTTTGGTGGTGGTGGTGGTGGTGCTGGTGCCACAACACTATAAGTCCTCACAGTTACTCTTGGTGGGCGCAGGAATGGGCCCTGCTGTGAAATATTAGATCAAGAATTGCAATTACATGTCCCTGTTGAACAGGGGCAGAAAAATTGGGCCTTGGGCACTGGTGCCACAACACTGTAACCCCTCACAGATGCTATAGTTGGAGCACAGGAATGAGCCCTGCTGCAAAGTATTGCATAAAAAATTGTAATTATAAGCCCCTGTTAAACAGGGGCAGAAAAATTGCCACAACACTGCAACCCCTCACAGATGCTATAGTTGGAGCACAGGAATGAGCCCAGCTGCAAAGTATTGCATCAAAAATTGTAATTATACGCCCCTGTTAAACAGGGGCTGAAAAAATGGGCCTTGGGCACTGGTGCTGGTGCCACAACACTGCAACCCCTCACAGATACTATAGTTTGAGTGCAGGAATAAGCCCTACTGCAAAGTATTGCATCAAAAATTTTAATTACACGCCCCTGTTAAACAGGGGCAGAAAAATTGGGCCTTAGCCACTGGTGATGGTGCCCAGAACCAAAAATGTTTTTACAAGCTATCAGCAGGAAAATTGAGGAGGAAGAGGATTGTGACTCAGCATACCAGGATCAGCATAGGCAGTCTTGAAGGGATCTCACATTAAAAAAAAAATCAATTGGTTACATGAGCATCAGGTGCTTGGTAGCTGGTGATCCAAGACTGATTCATTTTTATGAAGGTCAGCCGATTGACCGATTTGGTGGACAGGTGCACCCTGTGATTGGTTACAAAGCCTCCAGCAGCACTGAATGTGTGTTCCGAAAGAACACTGGATGCAGGACAGGACAGTAGCTCAATTGCATACCATGCAAGCTCTGGCCAGTGATCCATCCTCAAGAGCAAATAACCCAGAGGATTTTCGGTGGGAAAGGTATCCAAGTCTGATCTTGCCCCTAGGTAATCCTGCACCATGTGAATCAGATGCTGGGGATGGTTGCTGGAACCGATCAGACCTTGGGGCTGCGGACTAAAAAATTGTCTGAAAGCATTGGTCAGACGGCCACCTTCTCCACCGCTCCTTCTGTGACTGACCGAAGCCTCAACAACACGTTGTCCAGGAGGACCAGGAAGTTGTAACCTCCCAGGCTCTGGAAACGCATTGCACAAACCTTTCTGCAAGGCCTCCCAAAGATGTTTCATCCTCTGCTCCCTCTGCGATGACAAGATAAGGTCCACAACCTTATCCTTGTAACGTGGATCAAGGAGGGTTGCCAGCCAGTAATCATCCCTCCCTTTGATACCATGAATATGAGGATCCTTCCGCAGGCTTTGCGGGATCAAGGAGGCCATGCAGCGGAGGTTTGCTGAGTCCTCTGGGTCACTAAGGACGACATGATCCACAGCCACCTCCTCCCAGCCAAGTACAGTCCATGGGTTTCTTCAGACTGTAAATGATCCCTTGAAGACTGCTGCTGATGCTGAGTGCCAGGCTCCACCTGATTGCTGACACAATCCTCCTCCTTCTCCTCTTCCTGTGTGATCGGCGGGCACGCAGGAACACTGTCTGGATAAAGGGGGCCTTGAGAGGTAAGGAAGTCCTCCTCTTCATCCCTCTGTTCTGTCTCAAGTGCCCTGTCCATTATTCCACGCAGCGTGTGCTCCAACAGGTGGACAAGAGGGACAGTGTCACTGATACATGCGCGGTCACTGCTCACCATCCTTGTGGCCTCCTCAAATGGTGACAGGACAATGCATGCATCCCTGATCATAGCCCACTGGCGTGGGGAAAAAAAACAAGGTCCCCTGACCCTGTCCTGATGCCATAGTCGCATAGGTACTCATAGATGGGCTTCTGCTGCGTGTGCAGCCACTGCAACATGGCCAAAGTTGAGTTCCACCTGGTGGGCATGTCACAGATTAGGCGGTTCTTGGGCAGGTTAAATTCCTTTTGGAAGTCAGCCAGCCGAGCACTGGCATTATATGACCTGCGGAAATGCACACAGACTTTCCTGGCCTGCCTCAGGACATCTTGTAAGCCTGGGTACCTGCCCAAGAACGCTGCACCACCAAGTTAAGGACATGAGCCAAACAGGGCACATGGGTCAGTTGTCCCTGTTGGAGGGCAGAGAGGAGGTTGGTGCCATTGTCGCAAACCACCATACCTGCCTTAACCTGGCATGGCATCAACCACCTCTGAACTTGCCCCTGCAGAGCTGACAGAATCTCTGCCCCAGTGTGGCTCCTGTCCCCCAAGCACACCAGCTCAAGCACCGCATAGCATCTTTTTGCCTGCATGCTTGCGTAGCCCCTTGAATGCCTACGGAGCTCCGCTGGTTCAGAGGAGAAATCAGCACAGGAAGAGGCCCTGGAGGAAGAAGAAGAGGAGGGGGTGGAGGAGAGAGGTGTGGCAGAATCACAACTAGAAGAATTTTGGAGACGTGGTGGCAGAACCACCTCCAACACTACTGCACCCTGTCCTGCATCCTTCCCAGCTACCAGAAGAGTAACGTCCCTGTCCATGCCTGCTGGACCATGAGTCAGCGGTAATATGCACCTTACCACTGACCGCCCTGTCCAGCAAGGCCAAGACATTGCCTTCCACATGCCGGTAGAGAGACGGAATCACCTTCCGTGAGAAAAAAGGCATTTGGGAACCTGCCACTGAGGAACCGCACATTCCACAAACTCACGGAAGGGGGCAGAGTCTACCAACTGAAAAGGCAGCAGCTGAAGTGCTAGCAATTTAGCCAAGCTAGCATTTAACTGATGGGCATGTGGATGGCTGGAAGCGAACTTCTTTCGGCGGTGCAGCAGCTGGGGCAGGGAAATATGCCTGGTACAATCTGATGTCGGTGTACCCATAGCAGATTGCCTGCAAGTACTTGGCTGTGACACACCTAATTCTACACCTTCATTTCTCTCAGTGCAGGTTTCAGAGAGGACTGAAGGTATAGTGGGGTTGAAGATCCCAGCTGATGAGGAGCAAGGAGAGGTTTGCTTTGTTCTTTGGTGTGGGTCTTTTGGGTCCGCTTGCCAATGAACTGCATGGCAGGTCGACATATGTCTGGTCAAGCATGTGGTGCCCAAGCGGGTGATGTTTTGGCCACGCGAGATACGCTTGAGACATATGTTGCAAATTGCAGCGGTGTGATCTGATGCACTCGTCTCAAAAAAGACCCACACCAAAGAACTTTTGGAATAACGCGCAGAGACAGCAGCGCCCTGCACATGCAGAGATCTGCGGTGTGATGCAGTCGGTGTGCTGCCCCTAAGCTGGCCCCTGGAGGGCATCCTGCCTCGTTGGAGATGTGCCTCCTCCTCCTCTCTCTTATCAGGCACCCAAGTGGAGTCAGTGACCTCATCATCCCCTTCCTCCTCATCACTGGAGCAAAGCTGGAAGCATGCTGCAGCCGGGGGAACATGGCTGCCAGACTGCTGTCCTTCTTGGGCACCCCCTCTCTCTGGGCTCACGTTACTGCTTTCCTCTAGCTGGGTACCATCATCGGAGCCTTAAAAATGCTGGGCATCCACCTGGAGCATGTACCCAACATTGTGGTCAAACAGTTCGGGGGACTCCTCAGGAGGACATGGTGGGGCTAGGGAAGGAGTGACTGATGCCATTGAGCCGAGGGAAGAGGCCGCGTTGGCAGCTGCTTTGCCAAAGTACCCTGAGCCTGGGTGAGAGAGGATGAGGAGGATGAGGATAGCTTGGTCATCCACTCTACCAAGTCTTCCGCATGTTGCGACTCAATACGGCCAGCTGCTGAAAAAAAGGACAAGCGTCTTGTAGCTGCACAAAGCTGGGATGTATATATATATATATATATATATATATATATATACTGATACTGCAGCTAGCAGAATCAACTGCCTGTAGTATTATTACATTACATTACAATATTATTAGTATGAGAACACCAGCAATTGTCTTCAGGTAGCTTTAGGCGCACACTGTGCAGAGGACACAGTACACTAGCTGTAAATACTGCAGCTGCCTGCCTGTGGCAGTAATAGGATCAGAACAACAGCAATTGTCTTCAGGTAGCTTTAGGTGCACACTGTGCAGAGGACACAGTACACTAACTGTAAATACTGCAGCTGCCTGCTTGTAGTACTAATAGGATCAGAAGAAGACCACCAATTTTCTTCAGGTAGCTTTAGGTGCACACTGTGCAGAGGACACAGTACACTAACTGTAAATACTGTAGCTGCCTGCCTGTGGTACTAATAGGATCAGAAGAACACCACCAATTTTCTTCAGGTAGCTTTAGGTGCACACTGTGCAGAGGACGCCGTACACTAACTGTAAATACTGTAGCTGCCTGCCTGTGGTATTAATAGGATCAGAAGAACACCACCAATTTTCTTCAGATAGCTTTAGGTGCACACTGTGCAGAGGACACAGTAGACTAATGCCCTGTACACACAGTCGGATGTGCGATCAGAGCTTGTTGTCGGAAATTCCGACCGCGTATGGGCTCCATCTGACTTTTTCCATCTGAATTTCCAACACACAAAGTTTAAGAGCAGGCTATAAAATTTTCTGACAACAAAATCCGATCGCGTCAATTCCGACCGTGTGTGGCCAATTCCGACGCACAAAGTGCCACGCATGCTCAGAATAAATGCTGAGACGGAACTGCTCGGTCTGGTAAAATTAGCGTTTGGAATGGATATAGCACTTTCGTCACGCTGCAATGTTTTAAATTGTTTAATGGAGAGCACTCCCTTCTTCTTTATAATGCTAGAAGAATTAAGTTGTTCTGCTGCTCATATTCACAGAGTTCTCACAAACTTCTTTCTTTATTATTTATCGTGATTTCATCAATATAATATTTTTATTTGTCACATCTACCGAAAAAAAAAAACATTTTTGATGTTTTTATATTTAAATTTTTTGTTGTTGGATTATTTAAAATCCTACAAGTGATATGCACTTCATTCTCTGCACTTCAGCGATTGCACAAAGCAAACAAATACAGCAATCTGCACTGGAAAGCAGCTAACAGACTGCAGGTGACCCTGTCTCTCTAATAGGCTCTCCTTCCGCTCTGTAACATGCACTCTCTACCACTGCTTCTGACACTCCTCTCCTCTCTCCTCAAACTCTCTTACCTTCACCCCCCCTCTCCACCCGCCTGCTTATACATATCACCCTGCCTTCTGTCTTCTCCCTACTACTGCTCCTACCAACTCTTGCTCATTCTACATCCATACACTGATAAAACCTCCAGTACTCTGAGACATGCCCCTTCACATAAATCACAGTCCCACATTACCTCCCTCACCCTCCTGCTTCTCCTAATCTCTGGTGACATATCCCCAAACCCCGGGCCACCATCATCTGTCTTTGCCCATTGCTCCCATCCCCCTACACCCTCTGGCAGTAACCCACAGAACTTGGTCTCTATTCCTCTTTCCAAAACCAGCCCCCCCTTTTCCTGTGCCCTGTGGAATGCACGTTCTGTCTGCAACAAACTCACCGCCCTTCACGACCTCTTTATCACAAATTCCTTTAACCTACTTGCCATTACTGAAACCTGGCTTCATGAATCGGATACTATTTCTCCTGCTTCCCTCTCCCATGGGGGCCTTCTCTGGACTCACTCCCCAAGACCAAGTGGACGGAAGGGAGGTGGAGTGGGAATCCTTCTAGCCCCATGCAGCACCTATCAGGTTCTTCACCCACCTCCCTCTCTGACACTCTCCTCTTTTGAGGCACATTGCATTCGTCTTTTTTCTCCCATTTCTCTAAGAATTGCTGTCATCTACCGGCCCCCTGGACCAGTATCAGCCTTTCTTGATGACTTCTCTGCCTGGCTACCCTTCTTTCTCTCTTCTGAAATCCCCACAATTATTCTTGGGGACTTCAACATCCCTGTCAACACTAACACTACTATTGCTTCTAAACTTCTCAGTCTAACCTCATCGCTTGACCTGAAGCAATGGATACAGGCTCCTACCCACTCCAACGGCAACACCCTTGACCTTGCCTTCTCCTATCTGTGCACTCCGTGCAACCTTTCCAACAATCCACTCCTACTCTCTAATCACCACCTTGTTAGTTTTGATCTCTCCCTGTCTTCCACCTCCTCTCCCTCCAACCGCCTAACAGTTACACATAGAAACCTTCGCCACCTCAACCTTTCTCTTCTCTACTCTGCTACTGATCACCTCTATGACAAAATCTCACCTCTTTCCTGCCCCAACCTAGTTACTTTCATCTACAACAGCTCACTGTCTTCCTCCCTTGACAAGCTTGCCCCCCTCACTACACGCAGAATTAGGCCCCGACTGCTACAACCCTGGCAAACAGATGACACCAGAAGTCTCAGAAAACGTAGCCGCGCTCTTGAGCTCCTGTGGCATAGGACTAAGACCCAGGAAGACTTCACACAATATAAATCTTCCCTCCTAAAATACTACTCCTGCCTTCACACTGACAAACAGACCTACTTTATCACACTCATTAACACCTTCTCATCCAGTCCACGTCAACTCTTCTCTACCTTCAATATTCTACTCTGTCCTCCACTGCCTCCACCCACCAACTCACTCACTGCCCAGGAGATTGCCAATCACTTCAAAACTAAGATTGATACAATTCATGAGGAGATCGCCAATGCGCAAAAACCTCCCCCATGCAACACCCCATGTCCACAGACACAATCATTACTTCCCTCATTCAACCCTTCTACTATTACTGAGGTTGCTAAACTTTTATCTAGCACTCATCTAACCACTTGCCCCCTGGATCCTGTTCCCTCGCAAATGCTACACTCACCCTCTGACTCGATTCTACGCTCTCTAACTCACATTTTCAACCTCTCCCTCTCTTGTGGCATCTTCCCAAACTCTCTAAAACATGCGCTAGTCACCCCCATACTAAAAAAGCCCTCACTGGATCCCACCAATCTCAACAACTTACGTCCCATCTCCTTACTCTCCTTCAAACTTCTTGAAAGACTGGTCTACAACCGACTAAGCAACCATCTGACCATGGATAAACTTCTTGATCCCCTGCAGTCCGGTTTTCGCCCTCAACACTCCACGGAAACTGCTCTCCTTAAACTCTCAAATGATCTACTAATGGCTAAAGCCAATGGACACTATTCTGTACTACTTCTCCTGGATCTCTCTGCTGCCTTTGACACAGTGGACCACCCCCTCCTCCTCAAAAAACTCCACTCCTTCGGTCTCCGTGACTGTACTGGTCGCTGGTTCTCATCCTACCTATCCCACCACTCCTTCAGTGTCACTTACAACTCTACTTCCTCCTCTCCTCTTCCTTTTTCTGTTGGGGTCCCCCAAGGTTCTGTTCTTGGACCTCTCCTTTTCTCAATCTACACCACCTCCTTGGGTCAGTTGATTGCCTCCCACGGCTTTAAATATCATCTCTACGCTGATGACACCCAAATCTATCTCTCCACCCCCCAGCTCTCTCCATCTGTCTCCTCACGCATTACCAACTTACTAGCAGACATATCAGCCTGGATGTCACATCACTTTCTCAAACTCAACCTATCCAAAACTGAGCTCATGATATTTCCTCCCTCAGGTGCCACTTCCCCTGATTTCCCTGTCAAGATCAACGGCTCAACTATCAACCCATCTCCCCACGCCAAGGTCCTAGGTGTAATCCTGGACTCTGAACTAACCTTTCGACCCCACATTCTATCACTATCCAAAGCTTGCCGCCATAGTCTTCGCAACATCTCCAAGATACGCCCCTTCCTAACCAATGACACCACAAAGCTTCTAATCCACTCCCTGGTCATCTCCCACCTCGATTACTGCAACTCCCTCCTCATTGGTTTACCTCTAAATAGGCTATCCCCACTTCAGTCCATCATGAACGCTGCTGCCAGGCTCATCCACCACACAAACCACTCAGCGTCTGCCACACCCCTCTGCCAATCTCTCCATTGGCTGCCATTCAGTCACCGAATTAAATTCAAGATACTAACTATAACTTACAAAGCCATCCACAACCTGGCTCCCAGCTACATCTCTAACCTAGTCACAAAATACCAACCTAATCGTTCTCTTCGCTCCTCCCAAGACCTCCTGCTCTCAAACTCCCTTGTCACCTCATCCCATGCTCGCCTTCAGGACTTCTCCAGAGCCTCCCCCATCCTCTGGAATGCTCTACCCCAATCCGTCCGATTTTCTCCTACTTTATCCACTTTCAGACGATCCCTGAAAACTCATCTCTTCAGAGAAGCCTATCTGGCCCCCACCTAACAACTGTACATTTATCTTCTCAATCAGCACATCACCCATAGTTATTACCTTTTGTATCTCTTGACCTTCCCTCTTAGATTGTAAGCTCTAAGGAGCAGGGCCCTCTGATTCCTACTGTATCAAATTGTACTGTATTTGTACTATTTACCCTCAAGTTGTAAAGCGCTACGTAAACTGTTGGCGCTATATAAATACTGTATAATAATAATAATAATCTTGTGTTTTTTGTTTTTTTTTTTTTTTGTTTTTTTACTCCAATAGTTTTAGGTGTGTTTTGTGTGTCAAGTTACCACAACACCATTATTATCTTGTATTATTTAATCTGAAGGTGATTGCTTGGTGTTGGTGTCTCAATTTGACATTGTATTTTTGAAATGTACCTCCTCACAAACAAACTGTCCTTTTTGAATGAAAACACATAGGCGAGTATAATAGAAAAAAAAATACCTTTATTAAGGGGTCATAACCAAACAAAGAGGGAGGCAACGCTGGATAAACTGCAGAAATTGGCAAAGCCTTTGGCCCCCAGGGCACACATCAACTATTTTAATGCAAAATTGGTGGCCTGAGGAGTCCATATATAAGGGAGTACATTCTGGTCCAGAAGTCCAAGAGATCATGAACAGCAGCAGATGACATGTATTGTCCCCAGGCTGTGGTCATACAAGAGCCTGCATCTTTTCTCAGACCAGACTGAACCCAGGGCCATCACTCTCTGGTCTTCCTTAGATGCTTCCTTCCAGGCTGTGTCTGTGGTGCTGGAGGTGTGGCAGGAGGAGGAGGAGGACCTGGAGGAGGAGGAGGATCATGGTTGAGCTCACAAACGTGGCTTTGGCTTGTGAGTAGGCCCCTCAACCCCTTATTTAGGGCTTGGAAGATGAGATACTCACATATTAGGCATTGGCCCTCCTCCATTTCCTGCAGTTTGCAGGCTGTTATGTATGCAAAGTCCTCTTGAACACTGTGGGGGGTTCTGAGGGCCGCAGTAGCCTTCCAAAATAGGCCAATTACTGCCTCCTCCAGGTTACTCCTCTCCCTGCCACTTTTTGTTTGAAGGCGGAGGGGAGGGACCTGGGTATCGGGCAGGCTACTGGGTCTGGCCACCTCCTGGCTGAGACTTTCCTGTGTATGAAAAAGGGACATCGTTTTAGTTTTTGGTTCATCAATCACAATCATAAATTAGTAATCCAAACCATCATAGATTTAACATCATTGATTTGACCAACAGAAATATTTTGAAGAATGCTATACCTGGCTCAAGCTGGGCTGCTCCACATATTGCTGCCTGGAAGGCCTAGGTTGGGCATCATAAGCCTCAGCTGGGGGGGGGGGGAAGGAAGACTGGAAGGAAGACTGGAGAGTGCTGGCCTGGGTTCAGTCTGATCTGCCAGAAAATGCAGTCTGTCATAGTACCGCAGCCTGGGGACATAAATGGCATCTGCAGCTGCTGATCTCAGGGAATCGTGAACCTTCTTGTGCTCCCTTAGATAAGTGCTCCTCATGCCACCAATTAGGGCCTTCAAATAGGGGATGCCTGCCATGGGGATCACCGGCTTCACAAATTCCAGCAATTTATCCAACTCTGCCTTCCTCATTGTTTGATTCTTATAATGTGGGTGGTTTACCTGCCACAGACAGGGCAGCTCCATGTACATATCATTGAATATGGGTATAAAGTCCTGATCATTCAATATATCCATTTTCTCTACAAGACACAACACAAGACAAACACTAATGTCAGGCTAAAGTCTCCTAATCTTGTCCCAATATAGGCCTCAATCTCTAAGTAGTATAGGCCCAAGTTTAAATGTTACCTTCATTATCACGATCGGCGCTTCCTATACGCCTTCCTCCGCTCCCAGATCGTATGTACTACGCACTTATGTTACGCTTTATATACACTGCGCATGGGTGAAACTCTGCCCGCCCCTGATGTTCTTTCTAGTCTTTTCCCCGCCCCTTCTCGTTCGGCACAGTGGGGAAGAGCACATGGCAGAGACAGAGCAGGTGCATGCTAATAGCAGCAACGAGGAGGAGGAGGAGGAAAGCCCAGAGCCAGAAACGTCACGATCCCGGAGGAGACGATTTAAGGCATCAAATATGTCCTTTGTTGAGATGGTAGAGATGGTCGACATACTGAAAAGGACCAACTATGACGGGAAGTATGGACCTTATCCAAACCCAAATGTCAGAAAGGCCAAGATCATGGCGAAAGTTGTGAAGAGTCTGTAGAAGAATTTTGGGGTACGGCGATCCAAGGATCAACCGAGGAAGCGGTGGTCGGACCTCAAGATCAGGGAGCACGATCAGTATAGAAGGATCAGGAGAGTGCTGCAAAAAAGTAAGTAGTTGTCCTGTGTTCCTATTCTTTATTTTTATTACGTTCGTGCTGCTCCATGTGCTTTTCTTTATACTGTTGTACAGTTTAAAATGGCAACTTTCATGCTCATGGACACATTATTCATTCGTAGGAAACATTGTTCGTTCGGCCAATAAAACACCATGTTTTGTCCAGATGCATTTCAATACATTTTTTCTGGCCTACTTCTCTTAAAATAAGTTTGTTGTGTAGATGGGTTTATAACTAGAATGAAATGCAAACTAGATTCTGTGTAAGGAGAGGACGCTCAGTAGCTGTTTACACATCTGAATGCTGGAGCACTAGTGTGGGACACAAGAACCCCCCTTTTTATTAGGGGGCCCCACACAGATACTTCAGTGTATACTATAGGGGTGTCTCCATCTGTGAAGCTTGTACAAAACAGGTAAGTATTCAAGCTTGACAAAGGAAAAAAATATTTCTTCATCTTGGAACTCTGCCAAAACAGACAATTTTACCCCACTTCCAAGCAATGTTTCATATTCCTCTTTCTGGCATCAAATATCTTTGTGCTAAGTATACCTATTTTTTTTACATAGGGGAGAAAAGACTCGGAGGACACCACTCATCAGAGGAGACAACAGACCCCCCACCTCAGGAAGAAGGTGAAATCCCACAAACACAAGGAGGAGGAGGGAGACGTGGTGGAAATTGTCACCACAACAGATGAGTTTCTGCGACCACAGCCTCAGGTAAGAGATGTATGCCGGCATATTTATAATACATGTTTTTTTTTATATATATATTTTAAGGTGATCGTGATGTTGTGGATGAAGGTCATTTCACCACTCAAAGTGCCCTGATCCTGATTGGGGAGATAATGAGGTGTAATAGGGACTTGGAAAACATCAAGCAAAACATCAATGATGTTCAAAACAAAATGAAGAACATCATTGATGTTTTAGGGAGAATTTAAAACCCCTAGAAATCCCTAACTTATTTCTGCTTTGTTTTTCTGACAATTTTTTGAAAATTTTGTGACATATTATAGAAAAGCCAAATTTTGAAGATGCACACAGTGTGTCAACATGTGCTATCTGCCATCACGGGAGATCAATGTACGCGTTTTGTGGGTGCAACCCCTTCCTCAATAATAAAGTAGCTGAGAGGAAGGGGTTACACCCACAAAACATGTCCATTGATCTCCATGATGGAAGCTATCACATGTTGACATTTGGCAATTTGTGTGCATCTTCAAAATTTGGCTTTTCCAGGGGTGACATCACCCCATCTGCTGAACACAATATCAAACTCAGTTTATAAATACTCATGTCTGATATTGCCTTCAATTTCTACAAAAGTTGAACTTTGTAAGTTCCAGAGTTGTGTATTTCTTGTTGGTTTTAAACATGCCTGTTTTACCTTAAAAGGCAATTTCGACTTTTTAATGTGACCTAAAAAATTGTTATACAACAAACATGTTGGATTGTTTTAAAAACCGTTTATAAATGCACATGTGATTGTGCTTTGATTAAAAAGATTGATAATCAACAATGTGTGGCTTTTTCTTTCAATGCTCAAAAGCATTTTTTTGTTGTAAAGTTGGTGTTTTCAGTGACAATGGGGGTTATTTACTAAAGGCAAATCCTGTAGAATGCCTGTAGACGCCTGTAGAACTCCGTGTGGGCGATGACTCCACCATCTGACATCCGGCCATTCTTCCCCACGTCCACATACAGGAACTCGTAAGTAGCCAACACCACCGCCAACATCACAATACTATTGAACCCCTTGTAGTTGTAAAAGTATGACCCCGAGTTGGGTGGTGGGATGATGTGGACATGTTTCCCATCAATTGCCCCTCCGCAGTTAGGAAAGTCCCACCGCTGGGCAAAGTGGGAGGCCACAGTCTGCCATTCCTGTGGGTTGGAAGGAAACTGTGGAGTCAAACAAGACAAATAAATTAATCATTTTGCACATAAACATGGAAAGCAGATTAGACACAAACATTCTTGGCCAACATCAGTATAACATTTATTTTAGGGAGTATTTAAAGACAAAAGGTATAAGGTCCACTTATCAGATTCCTCCTCCCCCTCTCATGGGCAATTTTAAAAATTTTAGGGGGGAGGAAATGTTTTGGACAGGTAACCCTCTCCACTTCATTGAGAGATGAATGCATAAATAATGTGTATTACTTTGGCCAGCCCCTCCTTACTTACACTATTGGCAATCCACTGGACAGGTAAGAAGTGTCATAATACAAAGAGATAAATACACACTGTACACATTTTAGCACATTTTTACATTCTGCTATTACCTATCAAGATAATAATAGGATACAAAAACTTTTAACATTACCATTTGAAAGTATTCAGGCAGGCCCTTGCACTACATGCTTTGGGGAATTCATCCATAAATATGACCACAAAAGAGGTGAGTATAGTGTGTATGGGTTTGGCAAAGTCAGCAGATAGAGGATTGGTATCAGCTGAGTTAGTGGTTGGGGGGAGGGAGGGTTGCAAATGATTTTGGGACCCAAAAAAAAAACCTGGCACTCTACCTGAATTTCAAGCACAAATCACATTTTAATACATTTTAGGGGGTGTTTAGGGTAAAGCACTACTGTGGAGCTGACAAAATACATTGTTAATTGACTAGACGAGGTGGATATAGGCCCAGGAGAGCATGCAGGGGAGGTAAGTGAAGGCAAATATGTATGAAGGACAAAAAAAAATTTAAAAAATTTCCAGCATGCATGAGGACAAAGGGGACATTCACAGCATATTACAATCATGGTAATTAGGAAATGAGTAAAGACATACATTACATTATCAAACATTAAATACAATAAAATGTGATGTTAAAGGATAAAAATCTTACCTTAATATACTCCTTCTGCAGGACCTGCCTGTGGTATTAATAGGATCAGAAAAACAGCAATTGTCTTCAGGTAGCTTTAGGTGAACACTGTGCAGAGGACGCCACTTCACTAACTGTAAATACTGCAGCTGCTTGCCTGTGGTACTAATAGAATCAGAACAACAGCAATTATCTTCAGGTAGCTTTAGGTGCACACTGTGCAGAGGATGCACAAAACTAACTGTAAATACTGCAGCTGCCTGCAGTACTAATAGGATTAGAAGAACACCACCAATTTTCTTCAGGTAGCTTTAGGTACACACTGTGCAGAGGATGCACTACACTAACTGTAAATACTGCAGCTGCCTGCGGTACTAATAGGATCAGAAGAACACCACCGATTTTCTTCAGGTAGCTTTAGGTGCACACTGTGCAGAGGGCGCACTACACTAACTGTAAATACTGCAGCTGCCTGCGGTACTAATAGGATCAGAAGAACACCACCAATTTTCTTCAGGTAGCTTTAGGTGCACACTGTGCAGAGGACGCACTACACTAAGTGTAAATACTGCAGCTGCCTGTGGTACTAATAGGATCAGAAGAAGAACACCACCAATTTACTTCAGGTAGCTTTAGGTGCACACCGTGCAGAGGAAGCACTACACTAACTGTAAATACTGCAGCTGCCTGCGGTACTAATAGGATCAGAAGAGAGGGGCGTGGCTTGAAGGCTCATGCGGATGGCTGCCTAGACTCACAGCTCCGCAGCATAACCGGCCACAGCGACTTCTCCAGCGGCTCCAGAGAAGGAGAAATTACCCCACAATCAGCCATAACACTCCCACACAGTGAGTGGCCATGCTGAAATGAAGGAAAGCCTCCAAAATCCCCAGAAAACTGACGGATTACTATCCCTCGTAAGACCTGGCAAGCGGCCAAAATGGCGCTGGCAGCGGCCGAGAAACAACAGCGCAGCTCTCCTCCTCACATTCCAGTCAGAGCCCTGCGCTGTCTCCAGGGCTCCACCGCTCATCTGACACACAGGGTGAGTGCTCTCCCCCCAACTCACCCACTACGTCCAGCCCTGCTAAGACTAGGCTCAGAACGGATGAGCCTCAGCAATCCCTGCATGTCACAGCTCCCTGCCTGTTCTCTCTCCCCCCACCGCAGCCATCATCTGTATTAGATGCCTTCCCTGCCTCTGACCAGCCACTCTCTGAAAGCACCATGAAGAATATGCTGCTGTCACTGAGGCAAACTCTATATACTGACTTATCCTCTGCTGTCTCCTCATTATCCATGACTGTAAATCAGCATGATCAAATTATTACACACATGGAAACTAAAATGGGAGACTTACTCTCTGCCCATAATGAACTGGTAGATGGATTTGCGGATCATGACGATGAACTCCAATTAATTAATCTGAAAATCGCAGACCTGGAAGATCGCTCCAGACGAAATAATATTAAATTCCGTAACATCCCTGAGTCGATCCAACAATCTGATATCGTTCAATTTTTGCAATCCCTGATGCGGGCCCTTTTGCCTGACCTAACAACCCGTGACATGGAAATTGACATTGCACACAGGCTCCCCAAGCCATCTCACCTCCCTGCCTCCACTCCCAGGGATGTTTTAGCCCGCATTCATTTTTTCACTACAAAGGAAAAAATCATGTACGCAGCCAAACGTGCAACAAGACTCCCTGACCCTTTCACCAACATAGCACTGTATGCTGACTTATCCAAAGCAACAATGGAAAATCGCAGGCAGCTGGCGACTATAACTAAAGCACTTCAAAACCATAAAATCCCTTACAAATGGGGCTTCCCCACTAAATTACTCATTACGCACCAAAACAAAAAACTCACACAGTGCGCACCCTCCCTATGGGTCTCACACTCTTGAGAAACTGGCATATCATACCAGAGGAAACACCGTGCCCTTCCGCTCACCTTCCAACCCTCATGGAGACAGGAAGAGAACCTCCAGATCCCTGAAGGCTGCAATATATCTCCTTCTCTGCACAAGCCAAACGGCTGGGATACTGCAGCGGCTTTATCCAGTACCTGCCTGCCTGCTAAGAGATCCCTGTCCCACGTTGTGGACATAAGTTCTCGTTCCCCCCACCATCTGTTTGCAGTATTTTCTGCACATTGAGTCCAGGGCCCCTTTGTTACTGGACTCTCCCTTTTTAATCAAAGACCTTTCACCCTAACCCAGCACCAGCATATCCCCACTAACCTTTCCGCCAAACTACACCCGAGTCTCTATTTCTTTACACAAGTGACAAATCACATTGTTCACACCACTTAGAGCAAGGCTAGCGATTTGATCCACACCAACCAATTGCCACCTTCACCTTGGATCAATCCACCCTAACTTTAAGCCCCCAGAATAGCTTTCAAAATAGTTTCTATCAACGCCAGGGGCTTAAACTCTCCACAGAAAAGATCTGCACTTCTCAAAGAAGCCAACATTCAAAAAGCCGATATCCTCCTAGTGCAAGAGACCCATTTTGCCTCTGCTAAAACTCCCAGATTTATCCTGAAAAACTACGACCAAGTTTTCTCAGCTTCAGGCCTGAAGAAGAAAAACGGGATCCTCACTGCCATATGGAATACACTACAATTTAAACTACATCAATCCATCGCAGACCCCCACGGCCGTTTCCTGATCCTCCTATGCGACATTAATCAAATCACCTACACTCTGGTCAACGTCTATGGACCAAACAAACAGCAAATACGATTCCACAAACAACTCTACAAAAAAATACTACGACTCCGAAAGGGGAGGCTTCTTTTTGGAGGTGACTTCAACGTAATTGGAGATTCCACATTGGATACTACTTCCGCGACTAGAAACCATCGAACTGTTCTGAACCCCTTCCTCCAAGCAAACAATCTCTACAATCCGTGGAGATGCCACCACAGCAATGAGCGTGACTTTTCCTACTTCTCCTCTTCTCAACTTTCCTACTCCCGTATTGACTTCTTCCTTGTTGAAAAACTCACCCTCCAGGATGTGACGAACTCTGAAATTGGAACCATAACATGGTCGGACCATGCACCCATCTCCCTTACTGTGGGAAACTGCAGACCAAGACCACACCGAATATGGAGACTTGACGCCTCCCTCATCTCTGATCCTAGCATAGTTCAAAAACTCAATATCGAACACCACTCCTATTTCCAAAGGAACAATCAACCGGACATTGATAGGTTTGTACTTTGGTCGGCATATAAAGCCTACATGCGTGGCGTCCTAATTAAACTCCATAGTAATGTTAAAAACCAGAGGTCTAAGCAAGTTGACGGGGTCCTTTCCCAAATTACCCTTCTTGAAAACCAAAACAAACTGAATCCCTCCCACAAATTAGCCAGTGAGCTCTTAGAACAGCGACAAAAACTCTGCTCACTTTTACTCTTTAAATTTGAAAACAACCTTAAATTTACTAAAGCCAAATACTATGCCTTAGGCAATAAAGCTGGAGCCTTACTAGCTCGACAGGTCAAGGCTCAACGCTTTAAACATAAAATATCTTCCCTTCACCATCCCACCACCAAACGACTCCTGACAAATCCACAGGATATCACTAACGCCTTTAGCGACTATTACTCTTCTCTCTACAACCTTTCAACTGACACAACTACTCTCCAACCAACTGACCAATGCATACAAAACTTCCTAGCCACTATTGATCTTCCGCTTATAACTCATACACAACTAGAAGGCCTTTCCCAACCATTCTCGGAGGAAGAAGTCCTAACAGCCATCAAAACACTCCCTCTCCATAAATCACCTGGGGAAGATGGCTACACTAACGAATTCTACAAAACATTTGACAAACTCGTCACCCCTCACCTCACTGACCTCTTCAACTCTGCTGCCACCTCTGGTTCTATACCGCTTGACATGCTGCGTTCAATCATCACCACCATCCCTAAACCAGAGAAAGACCCTACCTTCACTACCAATTACAGACCCATTTCGCTCCTCAACACAGACATGAAAATATTTGCTAAGGTGATTGCTTCTAGATTGTCAAAAGTTGGCTTTATGCCGGACAGGCAGGCCCCGGATGCAACTAGAAGAGTCATTGATTTGATTCACCAGGTCACCCACACACGAACGCCTTCTCTGCTTCTGTCTCTGGATGCAGAGAAGGCGTTTGACAGGGTCCACTGGGGATTTCTGAGGGCAGTGCTATCCAAATTTGGAATCACTGGGTGGTTCCAAAAGGCCATACTCTCACTTTACTCAAACCCCACGGCTAGGGTATTAACGGACGGAACCCTGTCTAAACAATTCAAGCTCTCCAACGGCACTCGCCAAGGCTGCCCGCTCTCCCCTCTCATTTTTGCTCTAATTATGGAGCCCCTTGCGGCAAAGATTAGAGGGGACAAGCGCATCTCAGGCATTAAACACAATGACGTTGAACACAAAATAAGCATCTTTGCCGATGATGTCATACTTTTGTTCACAAACCCAGCCCAATCCATGTCTGCAATTCAAGACATCATTACTCAATTTAGCTCTGCCTCCTTCTACAAAATCAATTCCTCTAAATCTCTGATCCTCCCGCTCAATCTAACACACACACAACAGTCCCTCATGGAAGGATCTCTTCCTTATTCTTGGACGAAGAACTCGATCCCATACTTAGGAATAAAATTAGCCCCCTCACTACCTCAACTCTATGACCTTAACTACCGTGCCTTCCAAAAAATGCTTCCCCAACTATTAAATCAGCTGCGCACAACAGGCCTATCTAAACTAGGAAGGATCGCCTCCTTTAAAATGCTAATTCTCCCAAGCTACTCTACCTATTTCGCACAGTAATCCTACCTGTTCCCCATTCCTTCTTTACTTCCATACAAAAACAACTTTCCAGATATATATGGGAAACTAAACCACCCAGATGTGCTCATTACATCTTAACTAGACATCACAAAAAAGGAGGGGTAGGCCTTCCCCACATACAAACCTACTACTATGCTTCCATCCTGGACCAGCTCTACTACTGGTGGCACCCGAATCCCAATAAATCCTGGTCAATCATAGAATCATCGACTTTCAAACCAAATACACTGTGTGATATGCTCCTTATCACCTCGGCAGGCCTTCCTCCTCACACACTGCCTACTCCCCCATCAATTACGGCCTCTCTGACAGTCTGGAAAAAACTCACCCAGACGACCACCTTAGACCACCCGTGTCATATAATACAAATCCCTCTCAGAACACTAATGTTGCAATTACCAAATCTAAACCTGTTAAAATGGCAGAAACAAAAGATAACTAATATCTCAGACCTCTACAACACAAACAACACTCTAAAAACCTTTAAGAACCTCCAAACTGAATACAACCTCCCCCACACGGAAGCCTATACATACCTGAGGATCTCCCACTTTCTTCAACGGTCTAAAATCTCTATTACGGCAAAAATTCCTGAAGCAATCCACAACTTCTACGCACACACAACATACCCAAAACATGGCATCTCTACAATGTACTCTGCACTTAACGACAACCGGCCCTACTCCCAAATACCATCTCTCTCAAAATGGGCAGAAGAATTAAACATTACTGTCACCCCCAACATGTGGACACGTGCCTTTAAACAAACCTTTACGGCCTCCCACTGCTCTAATCACTGGGAATCATACCAAAAAACAATACATAGATGGTATCTCACACCCTACCGTCTCTCTAAATTCTTCCCTGGTCATCCTCCTACCTGCTGGAGGTCATGTGGAAGTGCTGGTACTATAGCTCACGTCCTATGGTTCTGCAGATCCCTGAGCTCATTCTGGAAACAAATATTTGCCCTAATCTCCATCATATCGCAGGTCCCAACAACCCCTGATCCCTCGCTAGCATTATTACACCTTGGAATAGAAAAATTCTCACCCAAGACACGAGTAGTAATAGTCCATCTACTACTCGCGGCAAAAATAAACATCACCAAACTCTGGAAAACCACAGATTCCCCATCCTTTACCAACACACTTACAGATTTAAACCTTCAATGTGAAATGGAGAGATTAGTTGCTAGGAAAAATCTGAGAATGGAAAAGTTTCTGTATGAATGGCATACCTGGCTCACGCATCCAAAATGTACTGTAACCACATGATGTACTATCCCTGCTGTAACTTCCTCCTATTCTTGTATTTCCTATTTATTCTCCTATTCACCCCCATCTACTTATGTAAGTAAGTTGCCTAACTAGCTGGTGCTTCCTCACCCTCACCACCACCCCTTCCCCCCCGTCTGGAGTTGAGTTATGTTAAAATGTTAAAATGTAAGAAAGATAGGGGGCGCTAGATACCATAATATTCAAGTGCTCCAAAAAAATATATCTCCTGCATTACCAAAAAAAATGGAAATGTAGGAAGCTAGGGGGCGCTAGATACCATACTATTCAAGTGCTCTAAATAAATATATCTCCTGTGTTACCAAAAAAAAATGAAAATCATAATATTGACAAATCATAGTTAGATTACACATTGAAGTGCCCACATTTAGTGAAAACATATATAGTGATTGATTGTCCACATAAAAAAGTGATTGAAGTAGTTGAAGTGATATCTTTCAATATTATCCCAATCTTGTTGCTGTAAACAAAAGGTTTTCCATCACCAAAGAAACAAAAGAAAAAGGAAAATACCTCGAAGTAGTAGATATCTGCTTACCAGATACCAATGACTCCTTTAGTTAAAAAGAGAGTCACTAGCGCTTGTGCAGGGTTGTGCCTGCTCACATGGATGGCCGGACTGTGGTTGGTATTATAGGCATGGATCGTTCCCGTCAGGCTCATTCAAGATAGGATAAGGATACATAGGAAACAAAAACAGTCTCCATAGCGTAAAACCATTTATTAAAAAAGTAGACAAATTAAAAAGCCAAATGGCCGCTTACATTGGTGGGTGCCTACCCGGCACTGGGGCTGCTTGCATGTCAGGGTGACTTCGCAGTCAGAAAAAGCCTTTCATGTCTCCTCCACGCTGGCGTGCGTTCCAGCTTACACAGGGGGGCAGCCAAAGGATCCGGAAGTTGTTGGATGATAGGACATGTGACCACGTACCGCTCCGACGTACGTTTCGTAGTGAACGTCTTCAGGGAAGCGTACGTTGGTCACTAAAATGGTGGCTTTTATTAGGAACAGGAAGGGGGCGGGTAATTGGCAAATGGGCCACAGGAACTGTGCTCAAAGCAATAAAGTTGGAAAGTTCAACTATGGTCTGGAGCTTAGCTCCATCTTGTGGATATTTACTATATTGTTCACAAAAGCTCATATTTAAAAACGAATGTGACTTTTTATTAGGAACAGGAAGGGGGCGGGTAATTGGCAAATGAGCCACAGGAACTGTGCTCATAGCAATAAAGTTGGAAAGCTCAACTAGGGTTTGGAGCTTGGCTCCATCTTGTGGATATTTACTATATTGTTCACAAAGAAACTCCTTATTTAAAAACAAATGTGACTTCATATCAACCATCTCCTAAGGGGAGATGGCATGTTATTATAGTCCCCCTACTGGTTAAAAACGGGTAAGTAAATCCATCCATATAGGTGGTGGGGAAGTGAGAAAAATATATAAGTGAATAAAATTAATGGTGGTATTTTTTATATAGCGAAAAAAACGGGGGGGGGGGGGGGACTCATGTAACCCTGAATACTATAACAGCCCCAGTCTCGGTTTACATACAAAAATGATTACAAAACTAAATAGTATTTAATAAACCTTAAAAGGCTGCAATATGACCTATCCCCGTCTGACTCAAATAATAAAGAGGACAAAGAAGCGGGGGGGAAGAATATTCCATCTTCCACCCTGGACAACTATCTCTGACCACAACCATATTACAAGTGGTGCCCAACTCACTCTCACGATCTGACGTGGACAGATAAAAATATTCCTAGACACTCCTGGACTCAATCATTTGTAAGAAAGCAATTAAGGTCCAGATCTATATTCATCCCATGTGGTTGCATAGTTCGTAATTTATAAAGCCAGTACGTTTCATTCCTAGATATTGCCCTTTTCATATGGGTACCTCTCCAATCCCTAGAGATTTTGTCGATCCCATAAAATGTACATAGTGATGGGTCACTATCATGGTAAAGTTTGAAGTGTCTTGAGACACTATGGTTAGGGTATCCCTTTTTAATATTTGTTAAATGTTCATTTATTCTTACTTTCAATTGGCGTGTGGTTCTGCCCACGTATTGAAGGGAACATGGGCATTCCAGAACATATGTTACGTGGTCAGAATCGCATGTGATGAGAGGTTTGATATCAAATTGTTGTTGTGTTACTATAGATTGGAATTGGGTCTTCTTTTTCTTGGTACCTGGTTTTCTGGTTATTTTACAAGCATTGCATCTAGTGCAATAGTGAAACCCAGAACCATCCAGGAAAGTGGGAGGTTTCCCGGGGGGATCTGGTACATTTGGAGCCAAGCGATTCCTAAGGGTAGGGGCCCTTCGGTAGATAAACTTAGGTTTATTGGGCAGGGAAGATTGGAGATCTTTATCTTTGAGTAGGATAGGCCAGAATTTTTTGAAGATACCTTCTACTGTTTTGTATTGCCGATGAAAGCCCGATATGAACGCACAGTCACCCTTGTATTCTTTTTTTGGTTTGGGGACCAATAGGGACTGCCTGTCCATATTTGCCACCTGTGAGACCAATTTTGTCAAGATATGGGCAGGGTATCCCTTTTCTCTAAATCTAGTGGTGAAAATTGCTGCTTGTGTGAAATAATCCAAAATATTATCACAATTTTGCCGTATACGCATGTATTGCCCTTTCGGTACAGCTCCTATCCATTGCGGATGGTGACAGCTGTGTGTAGGGACATATGCGTTACGGTCAGTTTCTTTAAAAAAAGTCTTTGTCCTAATATGATCACCTTGTTTGAAGAGTGTTAGATCCAAATAATTCACCGTAGCCAAACTGTACTCCGCTGTGAACTTTAGATTGTACTTATTCATATTCATACACTCCAAAAGCTTGTTAAAACTTTCTTTGGTTCCCTCCCACAGAATCATCACGTCATCTATGTATCTTTTATACAGAAGAAGTGAGTGAGGTCTATTTTTGAAAATGGTCTCTGATTCCCATTTATTTAACGTGATATTCGCCACGCTAGGTGCATAGCGGGCTCCCATGGCTACACCGCCAATTTGGTTGTAGTATTCGTTTAATGCCCAGAAATAATTATTCCCCATGGCCATAGATAATCCTTTAAGTAAAAATTTAATTTGTGATTTTTTCAGGGTGGATTGGTTGGTGAGAGCCCACCTCACTGATTCTAACACATCTATTTGGCGAAGATTTGTATACAAAGACTCGATGTCTATTGTTACTAGTAAGGTTTGATCCGTGATGATGGTAGATTGTAACAGTGTAATTAGTTCTCGACTATCTTTGAGATAGGATGGGCTCTGTGGGACTAGAGGCTGGAGGAAAGTGTCAAGGTATTCCCCCACCCTAGAGTACAGAGAGCCAATCCCACTCACTATTGGACGGCCTGGTGGGTTTACCTTATCTTTATGTATTTTTGGTACTATATAGAGTACCGGAATTCTGGGTGTAGTTAGATTCAAATAATCTGCTTCCTTCTGAGTTAATATTTGTTTACTGGTACCTTGGTTAATCCAGTCTAATAGTTGTTGTTTCAGTTGTGGGGTAGGGTTAGTTTTAAGCTTTTTATACGTTGAGGTGTCATTCAACTGTCTCCTTAGTTCTGTATTATAGTTTTCTTTGGTTAATACTACCAAACCTCCCCCCTTGTCAGCAGGTCTCACCACTATCTGTTTGTTCTCTTCCAGTTTTTTTATTCCCTCCCATATTCTTTGGTTGTTTTTGTGTTGTGATATTTCAATCTGTCGTACTTCATCTTGGACCATACTCTTGAATACTTCTATGTGGTGGTGAGAACCCTTTTGGGGATTGAACACCGAATTGTTTTTCAAATTACTGTGTACAAAAGGGTCTGTTTTTTCCTGAATCCTAGTGTTGCTGGTTTGCCCTGCAAAATGTTTCCTGATATTTAGTTTTCTTATATATTTCTCAATATCTACGAACAGATTGAACTTATCTATGTTCTTATTTGGCGCAAATTTTAGTCCCTGTGCCAAGACTTCCAATTCTGCATCCGAAAATTCTATGGTAGTTAGATTAAATAATCCTGCTTTTAGTTGTTTCTCTTCCTTTTTTTTTCTCCCTCTGCCTCTTCTTCCTCTCTTTCTACTCTTTCTATATGGTTTTGTTGTGAGTTGGAAGGGATTCTGTATGGTTCTTTCCAGTCTCTCCATTCCCCTCCTCCCTGGTGTGGGTAGGGGTTGTGTACTGATCTCCCTCTAAAATTACCTCTAAAGTTTCCCCTTGGGGGCCTTGATGGGTACTGATTGCGGTTGTTGGCATAGTAGCCATAGTCTGGGGGTCTATAGTCAGTAGGGGGGGGGTCTATTATAGTTAGGTCCCCTGTATGGTGAATGGTATGTGGCAGGGTATGGGTAAGAATTCCCCATATACATATATATATGACATATATATAATAGACCCCCCCCCCCCTACTGACTATAGACCCCCAGACTATGGCTACTATGCCAACAACCGCAATCAGTACCCATCAAGGCCCCCAAGGGGAAACTTTAGAGGTAATTTTAGAGGGAGACCAGTACACAACCCCTACCCACACCAGGGAGGGGGGGAATGGAGAGACTGGAAATAACCATACAGAATCCCTTCCAACTCACAACAAAACCATATAGAAAGAGTAGAAAGAGAGGAAGAAGAGGCAGAGGGAGAAAGAAAAAGGAAGAGAAACAACTAAAAGCAGGATTATTTAATCTAACTACCATAGAATTTTCGGATGCAGAATTGGAAGTCTTGGCCCAGGGACTAAAATTTGCACCAAATAAGAACATAGATAAGTTCAATCTGTTCGTAGATATTGAGAAATATATAAGAAAACTAAATATCAGGAAACATTTTGTAGGGCAAACCAGCAACACTAGGATTCAGGAAATAACAGACCCTTTTGTACACAGTAATTTGAAAAACAATTCGGTGTTCAATCCCCAAAAGGGTTCTCACCACCACATAGAAGTATTCAAGAGTGTGGTCCAAGATGAAGTACGACAGATTGAAATATCACAACACAAAAACAACCAAAGAATATGGGAGGGAATAAAAAAACTGGAAGAGAACAAACAGATAGTGGTGAGACCTGCTGACAAGGGGGGAGGTTTGGTAGTATTAACCAAAGAAAACTATAATACAGAACTAAGGAGACAGTTGAATGTCACCTCAACGTATAAAAAGCTTAAAAGTAACCCTACCCCACAACTGAAACAACAACTATTAGACTGGATTAACCAAGGTACCAGTAAACAAATATTAACTCAGAAGGAAGCAGATTATTTGAATCTAACTACACCCAGAATTCCGGTACTCTATATAGTACCAAAAATACATAAAGATAAGGTAAACCCACCAGGCCGTCCAATAGTGAGTGGGATTGGCTCTCTGTACTCTAGGGTGGGGGAATACCTTGACACTTTCCTCCAGCCTCTAGTCCCACAGAGCCCATCCTATCTCAAAGATAGTCGAGAACTAATTACACTGTTACAATCTACCATCATCATGGATCAAACCTTACTAGTAACAATAGACATCGAGTCTTTGTATACAAATCTTCGCCAAATAGATGTGTTAAAATCAGTGAGGTGGGCTCTCACCAACCAATCCACCCTGAAAAAATCACAAATTAAATTTTTACTTAAAGGATTATCTATGGCCATGGGGAATAATTATTTCTGGGCATTAAACGAATACTACAACCAAATTGGCGGTGTAGCCATGGGAGCCCGCTATGCACCTAGCGTGGCGAATATCACGTTAAATAAATGGGAATCAGAGACCATTTTCAAAAATAGACCTCACTCACTTCTTCTGTATAAAAGATACATAGATGACGTGATGATTCTGTGGGAGGGAACCAAAGAAAGTTTTAACAAGTTTTTGGAGTGTATGAATATGAATAAGTACAATCTAAAGTTCACAGCGGAGTACAGTTTGGCCACGGTGAATTATTTGGATCTAACACTCTTCAAACAAGGTGATCATATTAGGACAAAGACTTTTTTTAAAGAAACTGACCGTAACGCATATGTCCCTACACACAGCTGTCACCATCCGCAATGGATAGGAGCTGTACCGAAAGGGCAATACATGCGTATACGGCGAAATTGTGATAATATTTTGGATTATTTCACACAAGCAGCAATTCTCACCACTAGATTTAGAGAAAAGGGATACCCTGCCCATATCTTGACAAAATTGGTCTCACAGGTGGCAAATATGGACAGGCAGTCCCTATTAGTCCCCAAACCAAAAAAAGAATACAAGGGTGACTGTGCGTTCATATCGGGCTTTCATCGGCAATACAAAACAGTAGAAGGTATCTTCAAAAAATTCTGGCCTATCCTACTCAAAGATAAAGATCTCCAATCTTCCCTGCCCAATAAACCTAAGTTTATCTACCGAAGGGCCCCTACCCTTAGGAATCGCTTGGCTCCAAATGTACCAGATCCCCCCGGGAAACCTCCCACTTTCCTGGATGGTTCTGGGTTTCACTATTGCACTAGATGCAATGCTTGTAAAATAACCAGAAAACCAGGTACCAAGAAAAAGAAGACCCAATTCCAATCTATAGTAACACAACAACAATTTGATATCAAACCTCTCATCACATGCGATTCTGACCACGTAACATATGTTCTGGAATGCCCATGTTCCCTTCAATACGTGGGCAGAACCACACGCCAACTGAAAGTAAGAATAAATGAACATTTAACAAATATTAAAAAGGGATACCCTAACCATAGTGTCTCAAGACACTTCAAACTTTACCATGATAGTGACCCATCACTATGTACATTTTATGGGATCGACAAAATCTCTAGGGATTGGAGAGGTACCCATATGAAAAGGGCAATATCTAGGAATGAAACGTACTGGCTTTATAAATTACGAACTATGCAACCACATGTGATGAATATAGATCTGGACCTTAATTGCTCTCTTACAAATGATTGAGTCCAGGAGTGTCTAGGAATATTATTATCTGTTCTGGAATATTCTTCCCCCCCGCTTCTTTGTCCTCTTTATTATTTGAGTCAGACGGGGATAGGTCATATTGCAGCCTTTTAAGGTTTATTAAATACTATTTAGTTTTGTAATCATTTTTGTATGTAAACCGAGACTGGGGCTGTTATAGTATTCAGGGTTACATGAGTCCCCCCCCCCGTTTTTTTCGCTATATAAAAAATACCACCATTAATTTTATTCACTTATATATTTTTCTCACTTCCCCACCACCTATATGGATGGATTTACTTACCCGTTTTTAACCAGTAGGGGGAATATAATAACATGCCATCTCCCCTTAGGAGATGGTTGATATGAAGTCACATTTGTTTTTAAATAAGGAGTTTCTTTGTGAACAATAT
Source organism: Aquarana catesbeiana (assembly GCF_042186555.1). Taxonomy (NCBI): domain Eukaryota; kingdom Metazoa; phylum Chordata; class Amphibia; order Anura; family Ranidae; genus Aquarana; species Aquarana catesbeiana. The sequence continues at coordinate 533,205,955 of NC_133327.1, forward strand.
AGTAAATATCCACAAGATGGAGCCAAGCTCCAAACCCTAGTTGAGCTTTCCAACTTTATTGCTATGAGCACAGTTCCTGTGGCTCATTTGCCAATTACCCGCCCCCTTCCTGTTCCTAATAAAAAGTCACATTTGTTTTTAAATAAGGAGCTTTTGTGAACAATATAGTAAATATCCACAAGATGGAGCTAAGCTCCAGACCATAGTTGAACTTTCCAACTTTATTGCTTTGAGCACAGTTCCTGTGGCCCATTTGCCAATTACCCGCCCCCTTCCTGTTCCTAATAAAAGCCACCATTTTAGTGACCAACGTACGCTTCCCTGAAGACGTTCACTACGAAACGTACGTCGGAGCGGTACGTGGTCACATGTCCTATCATCCAACAACATCCGGATCCTTTGGCTGCCCCCTGTGTAAGCTGGAACGCACGCCAGCGTGGAGGAGACATGAAAGGCTTTTTCTGACTGCGAAGTCACCCTGACATGCAAGCAGCCCCAGTGTCGGGTAGGCACCCACCAATGTAAGCGGCCATTTGGCTTTTTAATTTGTCTACTTTTTTAATAAATGGTTTTACGCTATGGAGACTGTTTTTGTTTCCTATGTATCCTTATCCTATCTTGAATGAGCCTGACGGGAACGATCCATGCCTATAATACCAACCACAGTCCGGCCATCCATGTGAGCAGGCACAACCCTGCACAAGCGCTAGTGACTCCCTTTTTAACTAAAGGAGTCATTGGTATCTGGTAAGCAGATATCTACTACTTCGAGGTGTTTTCCTTTTTCTTTTGTTTCTTTGGTGATGGAAAACCTTTTGTTTACAGCAACAAGATTGGGATAATATTGAAAGATATCACTTCAACTACTTCAATCACTTTTTTATGTGGACAATCAATCAATATATATGTTTTCACTAAATGTGGGCACTTCAATGTGGAATCTAACTATGATTTGTCAATATTATGATTTTCATTTTTTTTTTTTGGTAACACAGGAGATATATTTATTTAGAGCACTTGAATAGTATGGTATCTAGCGCCCCCTAGCTTCCTACATTTCCATTTTTTTGGTAATGCAGGAGATATATTTTTTTGGAGCACTTGAATATTATGGTATTTAGCGCCCCCTATCTTTCTTACATTCCTTTTTTTGATTATCTATTTTTTTGATTATTCAAAAATTGGGGAGCAGCTTACACTGATTGTTTTATATATTTCCACAATTTTTTTTATTGTTGGGAATGTTTTCTTACTAGATGTATCACCAGTATATGTAATTCATATATATTATCGACACCACTGGCGCGAAGGTTTCTATTATTTTCAAAATGTTAAAATACTGAGCTTGATTCCCCACTGTCTAGTTTAACTTGTAGGAATATCTCTACATTACCTAACTCTACTTTGTTGGTTTCGGTTTTACTTGCTCCAGTCGGAACATCTGACTTATTGTAACAAACGTATAACTTGTTCACTATGTTGAAAAAGAAATAAAGAAATATTGAAAATAGGATCAGAAGAACACCACCAATTTTCTTCAGGTAGCTTTAGGTGCACACTGTGCAGAGGAAGCACTACACTAACTGTAAATACTGCAGCTGCCTGCGGTACTAATAGGATCAGAAGAACACCACCAATTTTCTTCAAGTAGCTTTAGGTGCACACTGTGCAGAGGAAGCACTACACTAACTGTAAATACTGCAGCTGCCTGTGGTACTAATAGGATCAGAAGAACACCACCAATTTTCTTCAGGTAGCTTTAGGTGCACACTGTGCAGAGGACGCACTACACTAACTGTAAATACTGTAGCTAAAAGGACTAATAGGATCAGAAGAACACCACCAATTTTCTTCAGGTAGCTGTAAATACTGTAAAAACAGCTGCCTGTCAGTATGAAGAGAATAACAGGAACGGATCTAGCTAAACTGAATGCAGGGTATATATATATATATATATATATATATATATATATATATATATATATATATATATATATATATATATATATATATATATATATATATATATATATATATATATATATATATATATATATATATATATAACAACACCTAGGATGCATATATATATATATATATACACGATACACTGCAAGTGCAGCTAACTGACTCGCCTGCCTACTCTATCTAACTTAAATCAAATGCACTGTCTCTCCGACTATCTCTCCGACACCACCACAACACACTACACAAGGCCGCTACGCAGGAGGCCTTATATAGTGTGGGGCATGTACTAACCCCCTGAGCCATAATTGGCCAAAGCCACCCTGGCTTTTGGCAATTATGGCTCTCCGTTCTTACCGCGCTGTGATTGGCCAAAGCATGTGGGTCATAGTGCATGCTTGGCCAATCATTAGCCAGCAATGCACTGCGATGCCGCAGTGAATTATGGGCCGTTCGTGCCACTCGAATTTGGCACGATCGGCCCATAACGTTCGAAATTCGATGAACGATCGAACATATGAACTTGGGTTCGACTCAAACTCGAAGCTCATCCCTACTGGAGACATTGCTTAAAGCCTCATTTTCCAAGGCTAATGCAGTTGCACAGCCTGCAGTAGCGACAATCGGCATCTGTCAATCTCATAATGACAAAGTAAAACAAGTCATCAAAGGGGAAGAGGTCCCGGATTTGGCAGAATTGCCTAGGGCCTTTTGTTTTACGGTTGACGATATTAAAGATTCTATTCATTAGGCATCCCGCCTTGCCCTTCTGTTAGTTCACATGCGCAGGATTTTGTGGCTTAAGCATTTGTCTGCTGACTGGTTTTCCCTTTTATGGGGAACGATTATTTAGGGATGACTTGGATAATTACATCCAGAAGATATCTTGTGGGAAAAATACCCTTCTTCCAGTAAAAGGGAAGAGTAAGCGTTTTTTTTTCAAACGTTCTGCCTCTCTATCACCAGGGGTAACGGCCTCCAAACAGTTACGATGGCCTCCACCGTCAATTCCCAGAGGAAGGCCTCAGAACCAAACGCAGGGCCAAAAAAAGCCCTGTGGACAGAAGTCTACAAAGCAGAGTCCCAAGGTCTCCTTATGAAGAGCCACCCCCTCTCGACTGAGTGGGTGGAAGGCTCCAGCAGTTCTCAGGAGTCTGCTGGGAGGAAATTCAGGACAAATGGATCATCTCCACAGTGTCTCTGGGGTACAAACTAGAGTTTCGGGAGTTTCCAGCAATCTCGCTTTCTACGATTGAGTGTTCCCAAGGACCCAATAAAAAGAAAGTCCTTATTTCAGGCACTAGACCGGCTGCTATCTCAGGGGGTGATCATAGAGACTCCCTTAAGAGAACAGGGGTTGGGGTTTTATTCAAACCTCTTTACAGTGCCATAACCAAATGGAAGTGTCAGACCCTGTCAGGATCTTGGTAGGAGACCGAGTTGCTGAGAGGGCTCCCCTTGCGGCCGAGTGCAGCACAACCCTGAAGATGACACAGGGATGTGGTGCTCACAGAAGCACGGGTTGCCTGGAAGTAGGAGCCGGTGTTGGTGGCTAGATAGAGCAAAGTCACTGGAGGCAACGTGCTTAAGGTCCAAGGAGGGGACCAATGGAAGTCCAATAGGAAATCAGAAGCCAGGCCAGGGGGTAAAACACAGTAAGCAGTCCGAGAATCGAGCAACAAATCCAGGAACAGGAGACAGAGGAATGCGGAGTCCATTTAGCCAAGCCGGGGTCAGATACAGGAAGCAGGCAGGAAGAGTCAGAAGCAAGCCGGTGGGTAAGCCAGGAGATCCAGAGGAGAAGATACAAGCCGGGTTGGTACACAGGAGGTCCAGAAGAGTAGATAACAAGCTGGGTCGGTACACAGGAGGTCAGGACAACAGGAATCACAATCACAGGAACACAGGAAGAGCTGATGATAATCCAGCAATGTGGCACTGTCAGTGGAACATTTAAATAAACAAGGCGTAGTATCACATCGTACGCGCACCATTCTGTTCGTGCGTTCGTACCATTGCGATGTTGTTACGCACGCGCATTCGTCCGAACGTGGCACCAGGCGTGCGCCTAGTAGAAACATTGCACACCCGTGTGTGCTGACGCGCGTTAGCGCGACCTTGCCTGTGTTGGTTTGCTAGCCTGGCAGGATTATGCATAGGGATGCGCCTATTTCCCTGACAGTGCCCCCCCCCCAAGGGGCAGCCTCCGGATGCCTAAACGTGCCCATTTTTCGGGGTACCTACTGTGAAATCTCTGTATTAGTCTAGGAGCATGTATATAACTTGCAGGCTCCCAAGAGTTCTCTTCTGCAGAATACCCCTTCCACTTGATTAGAAACTGAATTGTCCTACCTCTCCGACGACAGTCAAGGATAGATTCAACTTCAAATTCCGCTTCATCTCCAACCTGGACCGGAGGTGGGGGCACTTCTTCTCTCCCTGGAAAAGGACTAGAAACAACATGTTTAAGGAGTGACACATGGAAAACAGGATGGATCTTGAAAGATTCAGGTAAAGTGAGTTCAAAGGCTACAGGGTTGATTTCACGTTTGATCTCGAAAGGACCCAGGAACTTGGGTCCCAATTTCCGAGATGGGCATGGTAGCTTGAGATTTATAGATGAGAGCCAGGCCTTATCCCTTATCTTAAAGGTAGGGTTCGCTCTTCTCTTTCTATCGTATTGCTTCTTATATTCTTCTTGGGCCTTCTTCATGGTATCCTGGAGTGTCTGATAATTAGTATGGATGAAATCCACTCTGTCCTGAACCGCCGGGACTGAAGATTCCGAAATGACGTTGGGTAAGAATGAGGGATGGAAGCCGTAATTCGCCCAGAAGGGTGATTGGTTGGTAGAAGTGTGTATTGAGTTATTATAAGCAAATTCTGCACAAGGTAATAGTTGAATCCAGTCGTCCTGAGAAAAAGAACAGAAGCACCGCAGATACTGTTCCAGCGTCTGGTTGGTCCTTTCGGTCTGACCGTTACTCTGTGGGTGGTAGGCTGTGGACAAACACATCTCAATAGAAAGTAATTTGCAGAGGTCTTTCCAAAACCTAGAGGTAAATTGTACCCCTCTATCTGATACGATGTTATTTGGTAATCCTTGTAGTCGAACAATTTCCTTAATAAAGATTTTTGCTGTATCCAAGGCAGAGGGAGTACCTTTCATAGGCAAAAAATGCGCCATTTTGGACAGGCGATCTACTACCACCAAGATGGTAGTAAATTCTTCTGAGGGGGGCAAATCCATGATAAAGTCCATGGAAATCTCCTTCCATGGTTGTTCTGGGACTGGCAATGGTCTTAACAAGCCCCAAGCCTGGCGTTGGATCCTTTGTTCCATTGGCAGATGATGCAAGAGTTGACGTAGGTTTTACAATCAAGTTTCAAAGTAGGCCACCATAGGGACCGCTGAACTAGTTCAGTTGTTTTTCGGACCCCAAAATGACCAGCTAGCTGATGGTCATGAAAGGTCTTCAATACTTGTAATCTGGCTTGCTGAGGAATGAAAATCTTATCTTGGTGCCATAGGAGTCCCTCTTGGCTTCTCAGGGAGGAAACTACCGCTTCAGTACACTGAATAGAGGCCTGCTCAATAGAGGATCTTAGGTCGGGTTGGATCAGTAGGAAGTTTTGGGGAGACAAAATTGTACTGGGTGCAATTTCTTCAGGAGTGTCAGGAAACATCCAGGATAAGGCGTCCGCCTTTCCATTCTTCGACCCTGGGCGATAGGTTATGTGAAAATTAAACCTGGACAAAAATAGAGCCCATCGAGCCTGTCGGGGTCTTAAGCGTTTGGCCGTGCGGGGATATTCTAAGTTCTTGTGGTCCGTAAAAATCAGGATGGGATGAGTGGCACCTTCCAGGAGATACCTCCATTCCTCGAGAGCTGTCTTGATTGCCAAAAGTTCCCGATCCCCCACATCGTAATTCCTCTCTGGAGGGCTCATTTTCCATGAGGAAAAGGCCACAGGATGCAGCAATGCTTTGGGACCCTGACGCTGGGATAGAATCGCCCCTGTGGCTACTTCTGAGGCGTTGACTTCCAGGACGTAGGGTAGAGCAGGGTCAGGGTGTTGCAGAATTGGGGCAGAAGTGAAGAAGGTCTTAAGCTGATTGAAGGCGGACTGTGCCGCTGCAGACCACTGAAACTTGGTATGTTGGTGGGTGGTCTGAGTAATAGGCGCTACAATGGTGGAGAAATTCTTTATAAATCTTCTGTAGAAGTTGGCGAAGCCAATGAATCTCTGTACACCCTTCCTGTCAGAAGGGGCCGGTCAGTCAAGGATGGACTTTACTTTTTGAGGATCCATGGCGATTCCACCTGTGGTGATGATAAGTCCCAAGAATTGAATTGATGTTTTTTCAAAATCGCATTTTTCAGATTTGACAAATAACCCATGGGTTCTGAGGATGCACAGTACCTTCTTCACGTGTATTCTATGGAGTTCCAGAGTGGCGGAAAAAATAAGAATGTTGTCAAGGTAGGCAACAACAAAATGATCTAAATGCTCCTGGAAGATGTCATTTATGAAATTCTGAAAGGTTGCCGGGGCATTGCACAACCCAAACGGCATGACTAGGTACTCAAAATGTCCAAATCTTGTTCTGAAAGCCGTTTTCCACTCGTCCCCCTCTCGGATCCGGACGAGATTATAGGTACCACGGAGGTCGAGTTTGGTAAAGATGTGTGCTGTGCGGAACCTTTGAAAAAGCTCAGGGATGAGCGGGAGTGGGTAGCGGTTCTTAAGGGTAATTTTGTTTAATTCCCTGTAGTCCACGCATGGTCTCAGTGTCTTATCCTTCTTCTCAACGAAGAAAATTCTGGCACCGGCAGGAGAAGAAGAAGGACGGATAAAACCTTTTTCAAGATTCTCATCAATATATTGTCTCAAGGTCTCAAGCTCAGTCTCGGAAAGGGGGAATATACGACCAAAGGGAATAGTAGCTCCTGGCAGTAACTCAATGGGGCAGTCGTAAGGATGGTGTGGCGGTAAGGTGTCTGCTTTCTTTTTATCGAAGACGTCAAGAAATTCCAGGTAAGCTGCTGGTACGTTAGGATCTGGACTCGGTGTGGATTGTACAGTCAGGCAACTGGAAAAGTCCTGGAATTCAGGGGTCAAACAATGTTGTTGGCAATAGGGAGATGTAAGGAGTACCTCCTTCTTGGACCAATCAATCTGAGGATTGTGTGCTTGTAGCCATGGGATTCCTAGGATGACCGGGAACATAGGGGAACTTAAGACATCGAATCTGAGAAACTCCTGATGACCAGAATTGGTAGTGTTAAGGATCGGTACGTTTCCTGGGTGACATAACCCGAGCTTGGCAAGGAGCCGTCAGCCAGATGGACTGTTAGTCTCTGTTCCTTATGGTTCAGCGGAATAGCTAGATCTTTAGCCAAGGCCAAGTCCAAGAAACAACTACACGCCCCGGAATCCAGTATTGCTTGGAGGTGGATCTCCTTACCTGCCACTAGCAATGTAACAGGAAGTGAGATATGGGCAGAGGAAGACCTGGGTATGGAGGGTCGGTTTTCTTGGTTTTATGGGGCAGTAATCTATGAAATGTCCTGATTCCCCACAGTAGAAGCAAAGTCTCACCTGCCGGCGATAAAGTCTCACCCCAGGAGTTAACGCTGGACAGAACCTGCCAACTTGTATGGGAGCTGATGCGGACTGAACTCGGGGCAGGATCCGAGTAGAGCAAGAGGCCTGATCAGGTTCACTCTGACGTTCCCGTAAACGTCTGTCAAGCTGAACAGTTAACTGGATGAGATCTTCAAGTGTGGCCGGAACCTGTAACCTGGCTAACTCATCTTTGAGGGCCTCTGATAACCCCAATCGATATTGGTATTTTAATGCTGAATATAAAAGGGGGGGAGATTTGGGACTTTAAATGAGGCACAATAATGTGCCTCCATCCCGATATATCGGTACACATAAAGAGGGAAGTTGGGACTTTAAATGAAGCGCTTGGGTAGTGGAGGGGAGATAGACCATAGTAGAAATGCATTAAAAAATGTTTATTGATTATAAGGAGTACCAAACAATAAAGGAGTAATCATTTCATATACAGTAAACAATTCATTAATATATGCATAGGTAATGTAACATAGCATAAATGTAGTAAAAATTGTATATACGTGTAGCAGCACAGGGTCCAATATAAATACAGCAGTAATAAGGCGTAGTATTGCTAGCGATAACAAGCCTGATACCAACACATGCACCCACATGATAAATATGCATTTCTTAAATAAGGAAAGAATTGATGTAATAGAGGAAAACGGATGGTAACAATGGTTCCATGTAGGATGTAGCTGGGGCATCATAAATGTAAAGCTCGACGCGTTTCGTGGGTATGTTCCCACTCATCAGGAGCTGATGCGATTGGGTTTCCTAAAGGATATATATATAAGAGTATAGTGAACCATAGAGTTCATATAAGGTAAAAATCAATATTCGATATCTATAGCTGTTTATACCAAACGGACTCACCGACTCAAGCAAAGTGCAGTGTGCTGTGGTGGGAGCAGGGTGGGCCAGGGCCATAGCCTCTCCACGGGAGCTGAGGCGGCATAAATGTAGATGCGACATCGGGCAGGAAGAAGGAGATAGAATGGAATAGAGAGTGTCCACAAGTGAAAATGTATTGTCGTAAAAACAGGCAATTCTGGGAACAAAACAATATGTATCATTAGGTGTCTATCTAATTAATAATGATATTAAGTAAGTAATAAAAATAGATAATGTACCCAGGGAGTTCCAAAAGCGGTGATAATGTGAATAGAGAGTGTGTGTATATGGAGATCTATGTTTATAAGTGAAGGCATAAGAGTGGGGGTAGAAGTGACCAAAGGAAGTGAAGGCGTGAGAGCAAAGAGTGTGGGAGAAATTAGAAAAGAATAGTGACATATAAGTGAGAATAAGATAAGACCACCATGGAAATAAACACATATACCAAGAGAGAACCAAAAAACAAGGCAGGAGGGGAAGGAGAGGAAAAGGGGACATAGAACCTACCCAGATGCAGCATCAAAGGCACCACATTTTCACTTGTGGACACTCTCTATTCCATTCTATCTCCTTCTTCCTGCCCGATGTCGCATCTACATTTATGCCGCCTCAGCTCCCGTGGAGAGGCTATGGCCCTGGCCCACCCTGCTCCCACCACAGCACACTGCACTTTGCTTGAGTCGGTGAGTCCGTTTGGTATAAACAGCTATAGATATCGAATATTGATTTTTACCTTATATGAACTCTATGGTTCACTATACTCTTATATATATATCCTTTAGGAAACCCAATCGCATCAGCTCCTGATGAGTGGGAACATACCCACGAAACGCGTCGAGCTTTACATTTATGATGCCCCAGCTACATCCTACATGGAACCATTGTTACCATCCGTTTTCCTCTATTACATCAATTCTTTCCTTATTTAAGAAATGCATATTTATCATGTGGGTGCATGTGTTGGTATCAGGCTTGTTATCGCTAGCAATACTACGCCTTATTACTGCTGTATTTATATTGGACCCTGTGCTGCTACACGTATATACAATTTTTACTACATTTATGCTATGTTACATTACCTATGCATATATTAATGAATTGTTTACTGTATATGAAATGATTACTCCTTTATTGTTTGGTACTCCTTATAATCAATAAACATTTTTTAATGCATTTCTACTATGGTCTATCTCCCCTCCACTACCCAAGCGCTTCATTTAAAGTCCCAACTTCCCTCTTTATGTGTACCGGTATTTTAATGCTGCTTCATTCCAACCAGAGTCTATGGACCATGTGTGGAACTCTACTGTATAGTCCTCCGCAGGACCCTGACGGAGGGAATGTAGAGTTGCTTTGGCAGTGGCTACCCATAGGGGATCATCATATAACTGTGCCATGACTTCAAAGAACTGGTCCACAGTGTTGATGGAGGGGCTGCTTTGTTCCAACAGACCATGGGCCCAGGTCTGTGGCTCACCATGTAGTAAGGAGATAGTGAACCCCACCTTGACTGTTTCACTGAAAAAAGTCTGTGGTTGTAAGTCAAAGCATAAATAGCAGGAGTTTTTAAAGGACCTAAATTTTCTTTGATCGTCACGGAAACATTCTGGCGCTGGGACACGTGGTTCTAGAGGGGCCATGAACCCAGCAGTTGCCGCTGGGGGTGGACTTTGAACCGAGGAAGAGGATGACTAGGGTAGGTGCTTCAGCTGTTCCTCCAACTGGAAGTATTCCTCATGAAGCTGCTGAATGACTGGGATAAGGGCCGTGATTTGCTGGAGAATGGCCTTCATTGGGGAGTCACCTCCGTCGGTCTCTGACATGGCTGGATTATACTGTCAGGATCTTGGTAGGAGACCGAGTTGCTGAGAAGGCTCCCCCTGCGGCCGAGTGCAGCACAACCCTGAAGATGACACAGGGATGTAGTGCTCACAGAAGCACGGGTTGCCTGGAAGTAGGAGCCGGTGTTGGTGGCTAGATAGAGCAAAGTCACTGGAGGTAACGTGCTTAAGGTCCAAGGAGGGGACCAATGGAAGTCCAATAGGAAATCAGAAGCCAGGCCAAGGGGTAAAACACAGTAAGCAGTCCGAGAATCGAGCAACAAATCCAGGAACAGGAGACAGAGGAATGCGGAGTCCATTTAGCCAAGCCGGGGTCAGATGCAGGAAGCAGGCAGGAAGAGTCAGAAGCAAGCCGGTGGGTAAGCCAGGAGATCCAGAACAGAAGATACAAGCTGGGTCGGTACACAGGAGGTCAGGACAACAGGAATCACAATCACAGGAACACAGGAAGAGCTGATGATAATCCAGCAATGTGGCACTGTCAGTGGAACGTTTAAATAAACAAGGCGTAGTATCACGTCGTACGCGCACCGTTCTATTCGTGCGTTCGTACCATTGCGACGCTGTTACGCACGTGCATTCGTCCAAACGTGGCGCCAGGCGTGCGCCTAGTAGAAACATTGCACACCCGTGTGTGCTGACGCGCGTTAGCGTGACCTTGCCTGTGCTGGTTTGCTAGCCTGGCAGGATTATGCATAGGGATGCGCCTATTTCCCTGACAGACCCATTTTAGATCTCAAGGGTCTGAACCAATCCCTAAACATTCATTTGTTTTGCATGGAAAGAATTTGCTCAGTGGTATCCACCCTTCGAGGAGGAGAACTTCTAGCATCAATAGATATCAAGGATGCATATCTCTATGTTCCAACATTACCCACTCATCAAAGATTCCTGCGATTTGCAGTAGAACAGCGGCATTTTCAGTTTGTGGCTTTGCCCTTCGGGTTGGCCACCGCACCTCTGGTGTTTACAAAGGTCCTGGCTCCACTTTTGGCAAGATTGAGGGCCCAGGGTATAACAGTGGTGGCATACCTAGACGACCTGCTGCTGATAGATCAGTCCATAGCAGGGCTACATCAGCATGTGATAAGCATGGTCAAATATCTGGAACATTTAGGTTAGTTTCTCAACCTAGAAAAATCATCCTTATGACCTGTAAAAAGGTTGGAGTACTTGGGTTTAGTCATGGATACTACCCACAAGAGAGTGTATTTACCCCAGGCAAAGGTTTGCGCCATAAGAGAACTGGTGCTCTCGGTTAGGACAAAGGAGAGGCCTTCCGTCCGCCTTTGCATGAGGTTGTTAGGGAAGATGGTAGCCTCATTCAAGGTTTTTGCAAAACAGTATCTTGGTTGCCTGGAGCAGGAAAATCCAGGATTTGGATTGTCCACTGGGTTTGACTCCAAGTGTTCGTCAAAGTCTCAATTGTTGGTTGTGAGCCAAAAATTTGCAGAAAGGGAAGACCTTCATACACGTCACTTGGAAGATAGTGACGACCAATGCTAGCCACTTGGGCTGGGGAGCAGTCTTGGAAAAAGACACTGTCCAGGGGAAATGGTCGGATTCTGAAAGGTTCCTACCCATCAACATTCTAGAAATTCAGGCGGCACGCCTGGCCCTGAAGGCCTGGACAGACAGGCTACGAAACTCTCCTGTCCGGGTTCAGTCCTAAAATGCCACGGCAGTAGCCTATATCAGTCATCAAGGCATCACCAGGAGCCGTGCTGCCCAGAGAGAGGTAAACCATATTCTATCTTGGGCAGAAGAGCATGTGCCCTACCTATCTGCGGTGTTTATTCCAGAAGTGGAATATTGGCAGGCAGACTTCTTAAGTCTCCAACAGTTGCTCCCAGGAGAATGGTCTCTGCACCCCGACATCTTTTGGGTCATATGCCAAAGTTGGGCACCCCGGATGTAGACCTGTTGGAGTCCAGGTTCAACAAAAAGTTGGACAATTTTGTGTCAAGGACAAGGGATCCGCTGGCTTGCGGAACAGATCCCTTGGTAACACCTTGGGATCAGTTTTCTCTGATCTATGCGTTTCCTCCAGTTCGCTTACTCCTGCGTCTCCTACGCAGATTAAAAGGGAACAGAAACTTGTAATCCTAGTGGCTCCAGCTTGGCCCAGGAGATCCTGCTTTGCGGAAATCATGAGAATGACAGTAGGGGAGCCTTGGACTCTCCCATCTCGCCCAGATTTGCTTTCGCAAGGGCCGGTATTCCATCCTGCCTTACAAACGCTAAATTTGATGGTTTGGCTGTTGAAACCTTCGTGCTAGAGCATCGTGGGCTATCAAGCACAGTATCAACTACTTTGATTAATGCAAGGAAACCAGCCTCTAGAGCTATCTATTAAAAATAGTAAATTATACGATGCGCTTTAGAATATTACGCAATAAATGCATGCTGCCTATCTGCGGTGTTTATTACAGGAGTGGAAAATTGGCAGGCAGATTTCTTAAGTCGCCAACAGTTGCTCCCAGGAGAATGGTCTCTGCACCCCGACGTCTTTCGGGCCATATGCCAAAGTTGGGGCACCTCACATGTAGACCTGTTGGAGTCCAGGTTCAACAAAAAGTTGGACAATTTTGTGTCAAGGACAAGGTATCTGCTGGCTTGCGGAACAGATCCCTTGGTAACTCCTTGGGATCAATTTTCTCTGATCTATGCGTTTCCTCCAGTTCGCTTACTCCAGCATCTCCTACGCAGATTAACCACTTCAGCCCTGGAAGGTTTTACCCCCTTCCTGACCAGAGCACTTTTTACAATTCGGCACTGCGTCGCTTTAACTGCTAATTGCGCGGTCATGCAATGCTGTACCCAAACGAAATTTTCTTCCCACAAATAGAGCTTTCTTTTGATGGTATTTTATCACCTCTGCCGTTTTTATTTTTTGCGCTATACACGGAAAAAGACCGAAAATTTTGAAAAAAAATGATATTTTCTACTTTTTGTTCTAAAAAAAAATCCAATAAACTCAATTTTAGTCATACATTTAGGCCAAAATGTATTCGGCCACATGTCTTTGGTAGAAAAAATGTCAATAAGTGTATATTTATTGGTTTGCGCAAAAGTTATAGCGCCTACAAACTAGGGTACATTTTCTGGAATTTACACAGCCTTTAATTTATGACTGCCTATGTCGTTTCTTGAGGTGCTAAAATGGCAGGGCAGTACAAAACCCCCACAAATGACCCCATTTTGGAAAGTAGACACCCCAAGGAATTTGCTGAGAGGCATGTTGAGCCCATTGAATATTCATTTTTTTTGTCCCAAGTGATTGAATAATGACAAAAAAAAAAAAAAAATTACAAAAAGTTGTCACTAAATGATATATTGATCACACAGGCCATGGGCATATGTGGAATTGCACCCCAAAATACATTTAGCTGCTTCTCCTGAGTATGGGGATACCACATGTGTGGGACTTTTTGGGAGCCTAGCCGCGTACGGGGCCCCGAAAACCAATCACTGCCTTCAGGATTTCTAAGGGCGTACATTTTTGATTTTACTCCTCACTACCTATCACAGTTTTGAAGGCCATAAAATGCCCAGATGGCATAAAACCCCCCCAAATGACCCCATTTTGGAAAGTAGACACCCCAAGCTATTTGCTGAGAGGCATGGTGAGTATTTTGCAGCTCTCATTTGTTTTTGAAAATAAAGAAAGACGAGAAAAAAAAAATTTTTTTTTTCTTTTTTCAATTTTCAAAACTTTGTGACAAAAAGTGAGGTCTGCAAAATACTCACTATATCTCTCATCAAATAGCTTGGGGTGTCTACTTTCCAAAATGGGGTCATTTGGGGGGGTTTTTTGCCACCTGGGCATTCCATGGCCTCCGAAACTGTGATAGGCAGTGAAGAGTGAAATCAAAAATTTACGGCCTTAGAAAGCCTGAAGGCGGTGCTTGGTTTTCGGGGTCCCGTACGCGGCTAGGCTCCCAAAAAGTCTCACACATGTGGTATCCCCGTACTCAGGAGAAGCAACAGAATGTATTTTGGGGTGTAATTTCACATATTCCCATGGCATGTTTGAGCAATATATCATTTAGTGACAACTTTGCGCAAAAAAAAATAAAAAAAATAAAAAATTGTCTCTTTCCCGCAACTTGTGTCACAATATAAAATATTCCATGGACTCGACATGCCTCTCAGCAAATAGCTTGGGGTGTCTACTTTCCAAAATGGGGTCATTTGGGGGGGTTTTGAACTGTCCTGGCATTTTATGCACAACATCTAGAAGCTTATGTCACACATCACCCACTCTTCTTACCACTTGAAGACAAAGCCCTTTCTGACACTTTTTGATTACATAAAAAAATAATTTTTTTTTGCAAGAAAATTACTTTGAACCCCCAAACATTATATATTTTTTTTAAAGCAAATGCCCTACAGATTAAAATGGTGGGTGTTTCATTTTTTTTTTTCACACAGTATTTGCGCAGCGATTTTTCAAACGCATTTTTTGGGGAAAAAACACTTTTTTAAATTTTAATGCACTAAAACACACTATATTGCCCAAATGTTTGATGAAATAAAAAAGATGATCTTAGGCCGAGTACATGGATACCAAACATGACATGCTTTAAAATTGCGCACAAACGTGCAGTGGCGACAAACTAAATACATTTTTAAAAGCCTTTAAAAGCCTTTACAGGTTACCACTTTAGATTTACAGAGGAGGTCTACTACTAAAATTACTGCCCTCGATCTGATGTTCGCGGTGATACCTCACATGCATGGTGCAATTGCTGTTTACATTTGACGCCAGACCGACGCTTGCGTTCGCCTTAGCGCGAGAGCAGGGGGGACAGGGGTGCTTTTTTTTTTTTTTTCTTTATTATTATTATTTTTTTATCTTATTTTTAAACTGTTCCTTTCATTTTTTTTTTTTAAATCATTTTTATTGTTATCTCAGGGAATGTAAATATCCCCTATCATAGCAATAGGTAGTGACAGGTACTCTTTTTTGCAAAAATTGGGGTCTATTAGACCCTAGATTTCTCCTCTGCCCTCAAAGCATCTGACCACACCAAGATCGGTGTGATAAAATGCTTTCCCAATTTCCCAATGGCGCTGTTTACATCCGGCGAAATCTAAGTCATAAAATGCTCGTAGCTTGCGGTTTCTTAGGCCATAGAGATGTTTGGAGCCACTCTGGTCTCTGATCAGCTCTATGGTCAGCTGGCTGAATCACCGGCTGCATTCTCAGGTTCCCTGTTGAGACAGGAGAGCCAGAGAAAAACACGGAAGACGTTGGCATTCCCTCCCACTGCTTGTAAAAGCAGTCTAGAGGCTAATTAGCTGCTAGGATTGCTTTTACATGAAAGCTGATCGCTGGCTGAAAAGAATGATACCAAGATGATACCTAAACCTGCAGGCATCATTCTGGTATAACCACTCAAAGTCGTGAATGGCGTACCTGAAGACAAAAAAATGGTTAACAATAAAGCACAGTAAACGGTAAGGTATAAAAAATTGCATATCTGAAAAGCAAACATGATAAAACATAACAACAATAAAACATTGCAGAATAGAATACAGTAAAAAAGAGCAGAACAATAGAGAGAGAATAGAGAGAGAGAGAACAATAAAACGACAACTATTTTTTTTTTTTTTTTATATTTTTGTATGTGTTTTTTTTTTTTTTACACTTTTTTTTGTAACTAACTTTTATAACTGTAACCGGTTCCAGGTTCGGGTCTCTCAAAATGCGATGGCATCTTGGGAGACCCTGTGAAAGTGTGCCTAGTCTGTGCAATGCTGTACCCTACGCTAATACTCAACTAGTGAATGGTAGCGTTCAAAACATTCACCAATGCAAAGACCGGGATTGTCAGGACAGGAGGGACAATAATAGCGGGTGTCACGCCTATATCCGCGCTTGCTGCAGACACGACATCTTTTTTGGGGCAGTTCGTTGGGTAGGGGTACTCGGGAGGACATAAAGAAAATGCCTCTCATGCAGCCGGCCTCATTTGGTTGGGGATGTGAATGGGGGAAGTACGGGCGCTGCAGAAGTGGTGGGTTCCCAATTAGGATTGGCGAATGCATTAGGAAGGGCACTATGGGCACGACGGGCCTGTGTTTGTCTTTTTGGTGGCAGCGGGACACTACTTGTGCTTGCCACCTCACCAGTTTGAACTGCACTTATGGGACTCGCCATGTCACCAAGTGTTACTGCAGTGCTGGTTTGACTATGACCGGGGTGTACTAGGCCGCTGGTGCTTGCCACTTCACCAAAACGCTACAAAAAAAACTGTTAGCGATCGCAGGGATCAGGCCTGACTCTGCGAACGCTGCAGTTATGCATTTAGTGTTTTGTAAGTGTCAGTGATCGATCGATACTGCACTTGGGTGGGCTGGGCTGGGCTGGGCGGAGGGGCAAAACGCAGGTGCTAGCAGGTATCTGGGCTGATCCCGCTAACACTGCGTTTGTGGGAACCCTAAACTGCTGGGGACGCTAGTATAGATCTGATCAGATCAGATATTGATCCGATCAGATACTATACCACTAAGGGAGGTGTACGCTGCGTGCGTGGGTGTTAGCGGTACTGGCGCTAACCTGACGCTGCCTGGGGCTGGTGCTTGCCAGTTCACCAAAACGCTACCAAGAAAACTGTTAGCGATCGCAGGGATCAGGCCTGACTCTGTGAACGCTGCAGTTATGCGTTTAGTGTTTTGTAAGTGACAGTGATCGATCGATACTGCACTTGGGTGGGCTGGGCCGGGCAGAGGGGAAAAACGCAGGTGCTAGCGGGTATCTGGGCTGATCCCGCTAACACTGCGTTTTTGGGAACCCTAAACTGCTGGGGACACTAGTATAGATCTGATCGGATCAAATATTGATCCGTACAGATACTATACCACTAAGGGAGGCGTATGCTGCGTGCGTGGGTGTTAGCGGTACTGGCGCTAATCTGACGCTGCCTGGGGCGACGCTTATCACCGCCGTGCGATCAGGGGGCTAAACCTTTATTCGGTAATAAACGGCGGGTGCCCTGACACTATAAAAAATAAACGAACTAACCAGCGTCACCCGTAACGGTTAGACGGTGATCAGTGGTGAAAGGGTTAACTAGGGGGCAATCAAGGGGTTAAAACATTTATTAGGTAGTATGTGGGGGTCCCTGTCGCTATAAAACGCTGACGGCGAACCTAAATATTTAGGTCCCTAACTAGCGTCACCAGCGCCACTAATACAGCGATCAGAAAAATGATCGCTTAGCGACACTGGTGACAGGGGGTGATCAAGGGGTTAAAACTTTGTTAGGGGGGTATCCTAGACCTAAAGGGGGGTAATACTCACTGCCCTAACACTGTAACTGTCACAAACTGACACCATGCAGTAATCAGAAAAAAAAAAAAAAAATACTGCTTGCTGTCAGTTTGTGACAGGGGGGGGGGGTGATTGGGGGGGGATTGGGGGGGCGATCGGGGGGGGATCGGGGGTGTAAAGTATGCCTGGCATGTTCTACTGTGTGTGTGTTGTGCACTCACATGTCTTCTCTCCTCGGCGCTGGGACGGAAACTGCCAAGCCGAGGAGAGATGACATCACATCCTCTGCCTGTGTGAAACTACACACAGGCAGGGGAGGATTCCGATTGGCTGGGAGCGATCGCGAGGGGGGGGCCACGATCGGATGGTCTCCCCCTCGCCTCCCGACGCTCCCAGTCAAATGCCGACTGCCGCTGGCACTGGGGGGGGTCCGATCGGACCCCCCGCCCGCGGGAGGCAGATCACGTACAGGTACGTGATTCTGCCTGCCTGTGCCATTCTGCCGCCGTATATGTGCGTTAGGCGGTCGGCAAGTGGTTAAAAGGGGAACAGAAACTTGTAATCCTAGTGGCTCCAGCTTGGCCCAAGAGATCCTGGTATGCGTAAATCATGAGAATGACAGTAGGGGAGTCTTGGACTCTCCCATCTCGCCCAGATTTGCTTTCGCAAGGGCCGGTATTCCATCCTGCTTTACAAATGCTAAATTTGACGGTTTGGCTGTTGAGACCTTCGTGCTAGAGCATCGTGGGCTATCAAGCACAGTATCAACTACTTTGATTAATGCAAGAAAACCAGCCTCTAGAGCTATGTACTAAAAATAGTAAATTATACGCTGCACTTTAGAATATTACACGATAAATGCGTGCTGAGGATTAAAATAAATACGTGTAGTGTTAATGTGACGTAAGTGACATATGTGACATAGATGTGTTATGACCACAATAAAACAATAAATATGTCAATTAAAACATTAATATTAACCCCTTCCTGCCGACCGTACGCAGATATGCGTACTCGGCTTTCCGGGGTTATACCGGGATGATGCCCGCAGCTGCAGGCATCATCCCGGTACTGTTGATTACAGCGGGCGATCGGCTACCCGTGTATAACAACCGATGCGGCTAAAAGCCGCTCGGCTGTTATACCGGAGGAGCGGGAGGGGACATCCCCCCTCCCGCCGCCTCCCGCCGCTGTTACCGGGCCTCCCGTGCGATCGGGAGGCCCGGTGTCCATTCGGCTGCCTTCGGCGGCTGGGGGCGGGCTGGAACGAAGCTGCGAGCGGCTTCGTTCCAGCCTTCTCGTTGTAAACGCGGAAGCGACGTCATGACGTCACTTCCCGTTTACTCGGCTGCCAATGGCGCCGAATTTAAAAAAGTACACAGTATTCAGAATCGCTGTTTTCGGCGATCTGAATACTTTGAAGTGTAAAGGAGGCATGGGGGGTCTTTTAGACCCCCCATCCCTCCATAAAGAGTACCTGTCACCACCTATTACTGTCACAAGGGATGTTTACATTGCTTGTGACAGCAATAAAAGTAAAAAAAAAAAAATTTTTAAAGCGTCACCTATGGAAATTCATAGGTACCGTAGTTCGTCGCCATTCCACGAGTGCGTGCAATTATAAAGGGTGACATGTTTGGTATATATTTACTCGGCGTAACATCATCTTTCACATTATACAAAAAAATTGGGATAACTTTACTGTTTGGATTTTTTAAAATTCATGAAAGTGTCACTTTTCCAAAAATTTGCGTTTAAAACACCGCTGCACAAATACCGTGTGATAAAAAATATTGCAACAATCGCCATTTTATTCTCTAGTTTTTCTGCTAAAAAATATATATATAATGTTTGGGGGTTCTAAGTCATTTTCTAGCAAAAAATACGGATTTTAACTTGTAAACACCAAATTTCAAAAATAGGCTTAGTCATGAAAGGGATAAAGTGCTCATGTGCATCCAAGTGCTTTGTAACACAGATATAAATGTCCGGTGGTATATAGGGAACAACACTAGTCCCACTTTAAATAGCAAAAAGTGCTATTGTGCAAAAACAGTTCTTTTTATAAAACAATACTGTGACAGTCCTGTTGAAAAAAGTGCATATGCATGGTATCCAGTAATAGCACTGCTGACATGCTTATAAATCCATGCATCTAAAGATGATTGACAGGTGTTGCAGATTATGCATTGGTGCTCTTATTCCAGTGACCCCCTAGGTAGTGAATGCTCACCCTGGAGCGTGTGACTTATCAATTACGCTCAGTCAATACACTAAGCACACCCCTGGGTTCTATAATGGTAACAGGTTCTATAATGGTAACCTAGGGGGTCACTGGAATAAGAGCACCAATACATGATCAGCAACACCTGTCAATCATCTTTAGACACATGGATTTATAAGCATGTCAGCAGTGCTATTACTGGATACCACAAATATGCACTTTTTTCAACTGGACTGTCACAGTATTGTTTTATAAAAAGACTTGTTTTTGCACAATAGCACTTTTTGCTATTTAAAGTGGGACAATGTTGTTCCCTATATACCACCGGACACTTATATCTGTGTTACAAAGCACTTGGATGCACACGAGCACTTTATTATTAATATTTTAATTGACATATTTATTGTTTTATTGTGGTCATATCACATCTATGTCACATATGTCACTTACGTCACATTAACACTACATGTGTTTGTTTTAATCCTCAGCACGCATTTATTGTGCAATATTCTAAAGCGCAGTGTATAATTTACTATTTTTTGTCTAAGTGCACGAGCTTATGAGACGTGTGTAACGCTTGCAACTGGTTAGTGATATCTATTAAGCTTTGGGTTGATTGAGGCTCGCAGGAATTTTATTACTTTCCTAGAGCTATCTACTATAGGGTCTGGAAGGCCTACATCTCCTGGTGCGAGATTAAAGGTTGGCACCCTCTCAAGTACGTCATAAGTGGAATTCAATCCTTCCTGCAATCAGGAGTAGATATGAAACTAGCCACAAGTACTATCAAGGGTCAAGTCTCAGTTTTTTTCCAAAAACCTCTTGCTTCTCATTCTTTAGTTTGGGACTTTATTCAGGGAGTATTGCGTATAAATCCTCCGGTCAGATCACCTCTGTGTCCATGAGATTTGAACCTGGTCTTGTCGGTCCTTCAGGAACCTCCTTTTGAACCAATATGTGATACTCCATTGGTCCTTGTGACAAAGAAATTGGTACTTTTAGTGGCAATAACCTCCGCTGGGAGAGTTTCTGAGTTAGCAGCCTTCTCTTGTAAAGAGCCATACTTGATCATTCATAAAGATAAGGTGGTCCTCGCCCATCCTTTTCACCTAAGGTAGTATCCAGTTTTCATGTGAACCAGGATATTTCTCTACCTTCGTTTTTTCCAGAACCACGTTCTGCAGAGGTAGATTTATTACACTTCCTTGACGTAGTAAGAGCAGTTAAATTCTATCTGGAAGCAACAGCTCAGATACGGAAAACTGATGGTTTGTTTGTGCTACCAGAAGGTCCCAGAAAGGGGCAAGCAGTGCCAAAATCAACTATTTCTAGGTGGATCCTTCGGGTCATTATTCAGGTCTATGATTTAAAGGGGAAAACTCCACCTTTTCGCCCTAGGGCACACTCTACCAGGGCAGTAAGTGCTTCTTGGGCAGTTCATCACCAAGCCTCCATGGCTCAAGTTTGCAAGGCCACAACATGGTCATCAGTACATACATTCACAAAATTATACCAGGTGGATGTAAGTCAACAAGAGGTTGCCGCCTTTGGGCGCAGTGTTCTGCAGGCAGCAGTATAGGTCCTCACGTCTGACGACGGTCAGCATTGTTATTTTGTGTCTCCCTCCCCTCAGATGGCATTGCTTTGGGACATCCCATACAGTTATTACTGTGGTGCTCTGTGTCCCATGATGTACGAAAAAGAAAATAGGATTTTTATAACAGCTTACCTGTAAAATCCTTTTCTTGGAAGTACATCACGGGACACAGAGGTCCCTCCCCTCTTTTTTGGGATATGTATATATTGCTTTGCTACAAAAACTGAGGTACTTCCTGTGTGGGAGGGGTTATTTCCTGTCTGTAATTCCTGTCTGTAATTAGTCCATCACCTGAAGGTAGCGTATAACCCATACAGTTATTACTGTGGTGCTCTGTGTCCCGTGATGTACTTCCAAGACAAGGATTTTACAGGTAAGCTGTCAAAAAAATCCTATTTTTTGCTCCCTTCAATTCCCAATACGGTGTACTGTTCCATGTGACTATACCCATGCAATGGCTGAAATCTAAGATGCAGACCTCATCACAAGTGGAACCTGAGGTTTAATGCACGTTGCCTATGATGGTCATTTTGTAAGTATTTTTGGATCTATGATCGCCTGCCCTCTTTTGTCCCCCATGCTGCCCATTACATTTTTTAATTTTACTATCTTATCATCATTTTGTACCATATACATGTTAATATATACTTATACATAATGAACTTCAGCTCTAATACATTTCTATCTTTTGCTATTAGATAGTACAGTCTGCACTAAATGAGCCCTTGAAGAAGGAATTATTTCCAAAACATGTTGGGATCTCTGAATCTCTGTGTGATTATTTGGACTCCCACCATGAGACCAACCATATGATTAAGTATTTAGTTGTATACTGTGATTACATGACCATTGTTTTTTTGTTTTAATATTAATGTTATGTACATTTATATTCTGCTTATCAATGCATTTTTGTAATTTTGTATTTATGCTCTATACTCCTATATCTGATCATACCCCTAGCCCATAAAATCCCTGGGACACCCCTTTGTTGCTTCAACCTTGATATAAGTCTCCTAACCCTATCTCTACATCTCCAGCTGTATCCTTGGCCAGGTAGGTGTCTCTCCCTCAGATTCTTGGGTGTAGGAAAATATTCTTTATTAGTTACCCCCAAGCCAAAGCTTGGCAAAACTGCAGTCTTTACAGCTCATTCTAGCTGGTGTATTCTGCCCCTTCCACATCACAATTAGCCACCACTTTTACCTAGATGTTCATCCCTGCTTTCCACCAACATGTGGGTGCTGCAATCTCTGTGTTGCAACAATGCAGGCATCGTCAGGGTCCATATTACAACTGGCATCTGGTCCAGCAAACGTTAAATGGACATTGAATCTCTTTTACGGTGCACAGAGTACATTTCCTGATTAACAGGAAGGAGCTGCAATTAGGTAATGGTGACTGCTCAGTCCCCTCTACCCCATCCTCAATGACCACATCAAGTGAATCTTTAAGGCCACCAGTCCCCACTAAAAATCCTACGCAATAGTCAAGGCAAAATGCTCCCACATTGTTTTAGCAGCTGGTATGCCCAGCAGACAGGAGCCTAACTGGGCCATGCCATGGTCTAGCCTGCACTTTTCTGTTTGTGAAATGTTAACTCCTTGCTGCAGTGGTTCTGCTAGATCTGCGATTCCATTCACATCTGCTGCTTGCCTCTATGTTCACTTATGGGCGTTGCCTGCTCTACTGTGGATTTTTATCCCTTTATCTTGTATCGCTTCCTGGCCCACGTCCCAGTCTGCTTCTGTATACAGTATATAGACATTCTCAGTGCAGTCAGGGCTACCCAAGCAACTTCCAGTTTCTCTGTGCTCCTGGTTTGCCATGTATTACTTATATTCTGTACATGGCTTCATCTATTGTTTTTGCTTGCCTCCTGCCCGCTCTGACTTTGGCTCATTTTCTGGATTCTCTGCTGTCTCCTGCCATAAGTACTCTGCAAGAGCTAGTGGTCTTCACATTGTCAGTCGCTCATACCTGGCGGTTTGTGCATGTCATGTCTGATAAGCGAGATATCCACCTTTACCTCCTCGATCTTGGTAGTTAGCGTTGCCTGGTAGGTGGACATTGCCTCGAGGACTCTGGCCCCTGAGACCAAGGCCTTCATGCTGGAAGGAGAACAATCGCCATCTTCCCCCTGCCCGTCTTTATCTTTGTGACAGAATTTGTCCAGTTTAGCGATAGTTTCGGTGGCCTTGCGAGGAGGGGACATGACTCCAGTAGTAGAGGCACCCCAGGGGGGTAGTTGTTAAGGGGGGATGGTCAAAGCACAATCCACAGGATAAATGGAAAGGAGAGATGCTGACGGAGCTCTGGTGATCTGTGTCCTACTCCATTCAGCTTCAGGCCATGCCCACCATGCAACACTTTGGATTGTTATGTTCATAACTCAGTACCAGGTAATACATTTGGTCCATCTCAACCACTTTTAGTTTATTTTTTAGTTCCCCTTTTAGTTTCTTTGTCGCATATATTTTTATCCAGTGGTATATTTCTTTACTCTCCCATATATTTACACGTTATCGCCTTATATATGGGCTTCGCCCCCATTATTAGTTGTATAGCTGCACTTAACCCCACTCTAATTGTGAGCACTGGGTTTTAGTGTATATTGTGGATCAAATAATATATATCTATACTTTTTACAGAAGTCCCTCACAATAGGTTTTTGTCCAAATGCTGATTACACAGGAGGATCATTTCTTTATGGATTTACATTCACTCTGGATGTTTTGTGTGGGTTTGCTGTCATGAAACACACCACCACAGTTCCCGGAAATTATGTTCTCAAGGGGTTCTCAGTTTTCAGTACCATACCACATATACACAGCTATTTTTTGTAAGTAATACTTAGGGGGCTTCCAAATCCAATCTTCATAGATTTTTTTTGACTATATTAGACTACTTAGACATTTATGCATCTCATAGCAGAATATACACCACGCGCTTGCTCCTGAAGAGTGGCTAAAAGCCACAGAGCGTGTCTAGCTAAGAGATGCCGTGTGAAACACCAATTATCAGATGTTTACATCTTACTATTTTTTATGTATTTTTTTATCCCTAGGAATATACAGTTTTTAATCATGTTATTCAAGTGTTACCAATTACTGTGGAGATTGGAGGTTACAGGTCATACAGGTATCATCTGTAATGTATAATATAATATGTATATATCTATATGAATTTGTTGGAATTTCATTATTATGTAAAATTGTTTTGTACTTCAATATATACTAATACAAGGATTATATATATACATCCATAGTTTTGTGTGGGTTTGCTGTCATGAAACACACCACTACAGTTCCCAGAAATGATGTTCTCATCATATATCCATATGTTCTCATTATACATATATCCATATGTACAAATATAAAATAAATATAAAAAATATATACGGTATATACTCATATATCCAACTTATTTTGCTATCGCATACTTCATTCAAAGTCTCACTCCTGTTTTTTGTTTTCATATTGATAGGGTTGAAGGCAGTTGACCCCACTAGGTCACCGCTTCATTCAAAGTCCCAAACCTTTTTGCTTTTTGCTTCTTGTTTTTTAGTGTGTGTTTATTAAAAGTCAGTAGCTACACTTTTTGTAGCTGCTGACTTTTAATAAACAGAAAAATGAGTAGAACTTCACTTTTAGGAACGCATATTACCAACTTCTACAACATTAAGTAAATACATACAAATACTATTAATTATGACTGATAATACACTAATCCATTCCTAACCAACAGTATTTAAACAAATATACAGTGGGGACGGAAAGTATTCAGATCCCCTTAAATTTTTCACTCTTTGTTATATTGCAGCCATTTGCTAAAATCATTTAAGTTAATTTTTTTTTCCTCATTAATGTACACACAGCACCCCATATTAACAGAAAAACACAGAATTGTTGACATTTTTGCAGATTTATTAAAAAAGAAAAACTGAAATATCACATGGTCCTAAGTATTCAGACCCT
The DNA here is from genome assembly GCF_042186555.1 of Aquarana catesbeiana. Taxonomy (NCBI): domain Eukaryota; kingdom Metazoa; phylum Chordata; class Amphibia; order Anura; family Ranidae; genus Aquarana; species Aquarana catesbeiana. The sequence goes on from NC_133327.1 coordinate 533,231,354, forward strand.
TTGCTGTGACACTCATATATTCAACTCAGGTGCTGTCCATTTCTTCTGATCATCCTTGAGATGGTTCTACACCTTCGAGTCCAGCTGTGTTTGATTATATTGATTGGACTTGATTAGGAAAGCCACACACCTGTCTATTTAAGACCTTACGGCTCACAGTGCATGTCATAGCAAATGAGAATCATGAGGTCAAAGGAACTGCCTGAAGAGCTCAGAGACAGAATTGTGGCAAGGCACAGATCTGGCCAAGGTTACAAAAAATTTCTGCTGCACTTAAGGTTCCTAAGAACACAGTGGCCTCCATAATCCTTAACTGGAAGACGTTTGGGATTACCAGAACCATTCCTAGAGCTGGCCGTCCGGCCAAACTGAGCTATTGGGGGAGAAGAGCCTTGGTGAGAGAGGTAAAGAAGAACCCAAAGATCACTGTGGCTGAGCTCCAGAGATGCAGTCGGGAGATGGGAGAAAGTTGTAGAAAGTCAACAATCACTCCAGCCCTCCACCAGTCAGGGCTTTATGGCAGCGTGGCCCAATGGAAGCCTCTCCTCAGTGCAAGACACATGAAAGCCCGCATGGAATTTGCTAAAAATCACCTAAAGGACTCCAAGATGGTGAGAAATAAGATTCTTTGGTCTGATGAGACCAAGATAGAACTTTTTGCCCTTAATTCTAAGCAGTATGTGTGGAGAAAACCAGGCACTGCTCATCACCTGTCCAATACAGTCCCAACAGTGAAGCATGGTGGTGGCAGCATCATGCTGTGGGGATGTTTTTCAGCTGCAGGGATAGGACGACTGGTTGCAATTTTGGGAAGGATGAATGCGGACAAGTACAGGTATATCCTGGACAAAAACCTTCTCCAGAGTGCTCAGGACGTCAGACTGGGCCGAAGGTTTACCTTCCAACAAAACAATGACCCTAAGCACACAGCTAAAATAACGAAGGAGTGGCTTCACAACAACTCCATGACTGTTCTTGAATGGCCCAGCTAGAGCCCTGACTTAAACCCAATTGAGCATCTCTGGAGAGACCTAAAAATGGCTGTCCACTAACGTTTACCATCCAACCTGACTGAACTGGAGAGGATCTGCAAGGAGGAATGGCAGAGGATCCCCAAATCCAGGTGTGAAAAACTTGTTGCATCATTCCCAAAAAGACTCATGGCTGTATTAGATCAAAAGGGTGCTTTTACTAAATACTGAGCAAAGGGTCTAAATACTTAGGACCATGTGATATTTCAGTTTTTCTTTTTTAATAAATCTGCAAAAATGTCAACAATTCTGTGTTTTTCTGTCAATATGGGGTGCTGTGTGCACATTAATGAGGAAAAAAACTGAAATGATTTTAGCAAATGGCTGCAATATAACAAAGAGTGAAAAATTTAAGGGGGTCTGAATACTTTCCGTCCCCACTGTATATTATTCCTCATTACATAGATCCTGTCTATTTTTGACTTCCCATGACATTCTATACCAGATACCTTATACTGTATGTCATCCTCCAACTAGCTGTTTTACTTCCATAAATAGCTGACATATTACTGTCTCAGCTAAAGAAGTTTATCACTAATCACCTTGTTGTGAATTCATGAAGAAATATATTTTATATTTACTGGCAGAAACATGAGAGATGCTTAGGCCTCACCAAGTAGATGAACTGTGATGTTAAATAGTTGAACTGTTGCCCTCTTGGGGACTTTTAGGATAAAATGGACATTCTCATGTTTGACCAAGCCTTTCTCTACTACCTCAAATATTGAAGACTTTTACTAGCATGTATTGTAAAGGAAGCTGTTGGAACAAAGACGATTCCTGTCACAAAACAAGGAGATATTTACATGGTATTGTGAATAAACGAAAGCTGCCACAGGACACAAGGTGACATAGGCTTTTATAGCATAGAGATAGCCTCACTCATTGTGTTTGAGGGGAGAACTGTTTAAATAGCTAACACCTTGGCTAAGAGAACCCATTGTATGAACTTTTAGGATGGTTTAGACAAACAAGTCAGTTCTAAACACCCAGTGAGAATGTTCAAGGTCCCTCTCAACACATTAGAGAAAGTTGAATATTGTGCCAGTCAAAAATAATATAAGGTATCAATAAGGTTATCATAAGTCATTTAAACTATCTCTGACATTGTAGGTCACAGAGACATTATAATGTTGGCGTCTGCGGACCCAACAACTTTGCTATGAAGAAAATGTATATGAAAGTGTGATTTTATAAGTAGAAGTGTTTTAAGTAACAAATTAGTATTAGGAAAAACATACAATCATGATTATAATCATATAAGATTGTAGCCTACACTTAAGATAAACAAATGTTCAGTGGAGATACCAGAAGTTATACAGGTATCCATATAGATAATCATTTTTATGTAGTATTGATGAAATATATAACAATGTGTGTATTTCCTAGATAGACCAGTTTACAGATATACATTTATAGAGATACAGTTATATAACCAAGTTATGTAATGATGATTAATCAAACTGATACTGAGTGTACTTTACATTAGACCGAGTACCAGAATATTTAAAGGTATATACTTATCCTTACCATTATACACCTTATGAAAATAGAACGCATTCATTTAAAAGGATGGACTCAAAACACGTGTGAGACACCTGGTGGTTGAAGGTGGTATTATTTGAACTCACTAAATTTCCAGAGGAAGTTAATCATTACGTCTCCTAACCCAATGGGAAGTGAGCCACCTCCTTTTGGGCAGAGCCATTATAATTTTTATGGTCTTATTATCTGAAATGGTATTTAGAGGCAAGGAAGAGGGGAGACAAGGAGAACGAACGGAAGGAGGAGAGAGCTCAGGGGGAGAGCTCAGGGATCCACCCTGAAGGGGGGACACACACTCCCAGACTGACACTCATGCACCATGCATGAATACATATCTTTACATTCATGAAAATTCCTCAACACCTAATACTTAGAACTTGGAGGTCACAAGAAGTAAATCCTCTTTAGGAGTATCCATTTTGAAACTACGGCAGCCATTTTAACTCTGGTAACCAGCCCATAGGAACTGCAGCCATCCTGGAATGGGTAATTATATCATGTTGATTTTATCTTGCATGTTCTCTCAAATATTGATGTGTTCTCAAAAATATTGATGTATTGAATATTATACAGTTGATAATCATTCTCCCGAATCAATAACCGCCTTGTAGATTTTTCTCTAAAGATTCAGATTTTTTCATTATATTTTTCTTTTTGCATAGTTGCCACATTTATTGACAAAGCAAACGTCTAATTTATTTCACAATTTTAACCACTTACTTACCTGCAGTATAGTAACGGTTGCACGTGTGAAATACAGACGTTCTGTTTATTGTCAAGTTCACAAGGTTATTGATTCTACCGAGAAGTTATCATGGTGGTATTAGGTCATAGGGACGGTACGCCCATTTTGCAAGTGTTTTTATTGATTTTCAAGACATTCATGTAACGCAATCGGTATCTTAATTTCATGTGATTATTTGTGTTTGTTTACCAATAAAATTTCTATTTCGTATGACCACACGTCTCCGTGAATAAGTTTCACAAGCATAGACTGTGTCATATTGATTGATTTTGTATCTTAAAAATATCTTCGTTAAAAAATTACTCAAGGATAATTATTGTGCGGGAAACCTGTCCTTAAAAAGGCACAACTTATTCTGAATGAAAATTCACGACAACCTGATCAAGGTCATTCACACATATTGATATTATGATTAATCATAAAACCAAATATATTTTGCAAGCTTTTCTTGAATATAATATAACTCCTATAAGTGCTGAATTTTGAATTTGGAATAATAATCTAACAGCGATCTATTTTTTTTTTCTGTCACCACATCCATTACTCCTCATTCAAGATGGAGGTGTATTGTTCTTTCACTATTTCAAAAAGCATCAAGACTGGTGAACCGTGACTAGATGGGGACCAGCAACATGGTGCCTCAGGTGTTTCTGCTGGAGCACACACTGCATGGTGTAAAAGGCAGGGCACGGACATCAGCAGGAGGAAGAGAAGGATTTCCTGGTGTCATAGTGCTGTCCAGTGGCAGTGCGTCCATAAGGGCGCACTGCACCGCCCCCTCTCTCCTGCCATCCCCTCTATCAACAATAGATAAATTCATGCATTGCATGAATCTAACTATGACCGCCGCTGCCACCCCCTATTCAGGCGCCTGGCCCCTTTTCAGGTGCCGGGCTCCTGAATTACAGCGGCGGAGGGTGTTTTTGAAGCACCCGATTAGAGCCATAGGCTCTAATAGGCCTCAAAAAAAGTGACCTGCGAGCGCCATGCAGGGTGCTCGCAGGTCACTCAACTGTGTTAGAAAAGCGAATGAATATAATTCAATAATAATAAGACTAAACCGTCTCTCCGGCAATCAGGTGCTCGAGTCTGTTACCTGTCACCCGATTGGCTGAAACGACAGGCGCCACTATTGGATGCCTATCAGGAGTAGAGGACAGGAGATGAGGACGGCAGGAGACGCACAAAGGACCCCGCTCGAAGCTGTAACCCACTGCCCCACCAAGACAGGGTAAGTGCCGGGCAGACGACGAGCGGGCGGGGGGGTCACATTGGGGGCATTCAAGGGCACACTGGCAGAATATGATGGGCGCACTGGCAGCAATTAATGGGCAAACTGGCAGCATATGATGGGCACACTGGCAGCATTTGATGGGCACACTGGCAGCCTATGATGGGCACACTGACAGCATTTAATGGGCACACTGGCAGTGTTTGATGGAATAGTGGCAGTGTTTGATGGGCACAGTGGCAGCGTTTGGCACAGTGGCAGCGTTTGGCACAGTGGCTGTGTTTGATGGGCACAGTGGCAGCATTTGATGGCAATGTGGCAGTGTATGATAGCACAGTGGCAGCGTTTAATGGGCACAGTGGCATTTGATGGCACTGTGGCAGCATTTGATGGCACAGTGGCAGCGTTTGATGGCACAATGGCAGTGATTAATGGACACAGTGGCAGCATTTAATGGGCAAAGTGGCAGTGTTTGGCACAGTGGCTGCAATTGTTGGCACAATGGCAGCATTTAATGGGCACAGTGGCAGCGATTAATGGGCACAGTGGCAGCGTTTGGCACAGTGGCTGCAATTGATGGCACAGTGGCAGCATTTGATGGCACAGTGGCAGCATTTGATGGCACAGTGGCGGCGTTTGAGCACAGTGGCACCATTTGATGGCACAGTGGCAGCATTTGATGGCACAGTGGCAGCGTTTGATGGTACAGTGGTAGCGTTTGATGGGCACAGTGGCAGCGTTTGATGGCACAGTGGTAGCGTTTAATGGGCACAGTGGCAGCGTTTGATGGGCACAGTTCCAGCGTTTGAGGGCACAGTGGCAGCGTTTGATGGGCACAGTGGCTGCGTTTGATGGCACAGTGGCTGCAATTGATGATTTTTTTTCAAACATTTTTTGCGCCCCCCCAAAAATTTTGAGCACCAGCCGCCACTGGTGCTGATTTGATCATTACTCTGTCCCTGTGAGGCATCACTGGGCACAGGAAGTGAAAAATTAGAAGTGTTGGGGTGCTGGTTAGGAGGATGAAGAGGACATATGGCACACTCCCAGGGGTATGTTTCACCCTTCCAAAAGTCTAGGAGTTGTACATAGGTGGGGTGAGGTTGCTGAGGACACCATTTTCCTCAGCAACAGTAGGGACTCAGGTTCCTCTTCTGCCAAATATTTGTAGTGGTTGGACTCATCCATGCTGCAGTGCCTGTGTAATGAATCCAGGATTTGAGCTATTAAGAAGAGGGGGCGTTACAGAAAGAGCATGAAATGCACCATCTGGAAGAGGTGGTGTTGACAAACCTCTTCACATCCTTTCCAGAGAGCATCAGAATCCCCTTGCATGGCCAATGTGGCTTAGATCATCCAGTCAGTGAAAGGAACAGAAGCAGTGGTGGGAATGGGGTGGTTGAGAATTTAAAGTCCTTCTATAATATACATTATTATTACAATAATATACATTAAGTCTAGGTTCACATCTATGCTTATGTAAGAGAGGTGGGCTCCAAAATTGGTGCCTAATTAGTGTTGTATTTAAGAAGGGTAGCAACTCTGTAGACTTTGCTCTTTCCAATTGCAGCAGGACAAAGGTGCATAGTTTTGAACAGCAGTAGTTTGTAAGCAGCAGGAGTTTGGAGACAGCCAACTATATTTGATTAGTACTGGTGTTTGAATTTAAGTAAATCTCTTTTTAAAGATGTATACAAAAGATATGCTGCGCTAAGGTGAAAATGTCAATCTGGAGATCATTAATGCATATGAGGTATACTGAAAATACCGCATGAGCGGCTTATCCAGCCACAGCAAGGCACAAAGGATATATATACAAAAAAAAAAAAATTCTTTCTCTTTTTTTCTTTTTTTTTTTCTCCTTTAAAAGTGATTATAAGGTGCAATGTGTAAATAATATACTAGATGTATACCATTAGAATAGTAGCGATGATTAAACTACTAACTGTATATATAATAAATGAAAAATTATTTATATAATCTGAATTTTACCATGTAAAAATATATATAAATAATATCACAGTAATAAGTGCAAAAAATACAACAAAGTGCCAAGTGCCACACAATGAGTGTGAATATCAAATCCAAGATGTGATACGTGGTTATTAAAGTCCAATTTATGAAAGAAATGCACATAAATTCCATAAAAACAGTTCATAAAAAATCCAACGTGTGTGCACTAATCTTAGTGCTCAGAATTCCATGCTCAAGTGCCATCCAGTGACCCCCCCGGGGACAGCTGCTCACCTCAGAGCATGCGACTCAGCTGTGAGACTGAATCTAAACACGCTTATGAGCTATTCCACGGCTCAGTGATGGAATCCAGATACACAGTATTCAGCAGCAGCTCCACAGTTAGGAATAAAGGAAAAGAAAAAGAAAAACTGGATAGTGTGATATCGTTTATAAATGTTTATTGGAATAAAAGCTCCCCACATTAGGGTACTCACATTTGCAAGGTGCGTGAGTGCACCAATCTGATAACAGTCTCCAAAGTTTGCCTCAAAGTTTGCCTGTCAGGAGGGATAAGCTGTGCATCTCATCTCAGTGGAGTGAAAGGCTCTGTGCTCCGTCCTGGCCCCTCCCCTACGCATGTTCGACACAGGGTCGAGTGTCTTCATCAGGGGGACCCCTGATGAAGACACGTGACCCTGTGTCACGTGTCACACAGTGAAGACACGCACCTTGCAAATGTGAGTACCATAATGTGGGGAGCTTTTATTCCAATAAACATTTATAAACGATATCCCACTATCCAGTTTTTCTTTTTCTTTTCCTTTATTCCTAACTGTGGAGCTGCTGCTGAATACTGTGTATCTGGATTCCATCACTGAGCCATGGGTGTTGTAGCTGGATAAGCCGCTTATGCTGTATTTTCAGTATACCTCATATGCATTAATGATCTCCAGATTGACATTTTGACCTTAGCGCAGCGTATCTTTTGTATACATTGTATTGCACGGCATATGAAATGTGTTCTGCGTGGGCAACTAGGCGATTTCCACATTTGAGGCAATATACCATTGTGGCTCGCAATATCCCTTTTTATCCCTCTTTTTAAAGATGTCTGGTTTAGTTCAATGCAATACTTGTTTGGAATTTGTTTTTCATGGTACTTTTTTGGAAGCTGGGATGCTGTCTCATTTGTATGCAGATTTATAGTCTACGTGATGACATTGCCTGTCTAAATTTCCTTGGTTTCTGCCCTGCAGTCTGAGATCAGGTGGTTGTCTAAGTCAGTTTGTTCTGTTGAGCTGCCCTGCAAGAAGTGTGGACAACTGTTGGGTCTTGAAGAGTAAAGCCTGTGGAGATAAACATGTAGCTTTTGGTTTGACACTGCATAACCCCTATAGTGTTCTTCTAAGCTAAAAGCAGATACAAAGGCTGCAAACATAGGTGCTTGTGAGATTGGCAACCCTTCTCTGCACAGGAAACAGGAGTTTAAGGAAAAAATTGTGGAACCAAAAGTAACTGTTTTATCCGACGTTGTAAACCAGGCGAGTGTTGTGGCTAAGGCTCCTAAAAAGAGATGTCATCTTCTTGTTGGTGATTCAGTTGTAAGAGGTATTTCTTTAGGAAATCATGTGGAAGTGTCAAAGGAAGTTAGGTGTTTGCCTGTGCTACTGTTAGGAGAGATAAATGGCGCATTTTAAAAATTGCCAAAAAAAGTGAGTAGAATACTAGGATGCATCACTATCACTGATTCCCCTATATAGATCTTTAGTGAGACCTCATTTAGAATACTGTGTCCAGTTCTGGAGACCTCACTTACAGAAAGATAAAAATAGTGAAAGGTGTGGGGGATGAAATATATCAAGAGCGACTTCAGAAACTTAATATGTACAGCCTGGAGGAAAGAAAGGATAGGGGAGACATGATTGAAACCTTCAAATACATCAAAGGGGTGAATAAGGTTCAGGCAGGTAGTCTTTTCAGTATGAAACCAAAATCAAGAACACAGGGACATGACCTCAAACTAACTGGAGGAAAGTTCAAAACAAATCTTAAAGTATTATTTTACTGAAAGGGTAGTTGATGATTGGAATAAACTACCAGCAGAGGTAGTGAGACAGTCAACAGTAAATGGCTGCAAACATGCTTGGGATAAACATATGTCTATAGTCAGACAACAAGGTTAATGAAAAGAAAAAAAAAAATAATAATAAAATGGGCAGACTTGATGGACTACTCCGTTTTTTCCTGCAGTCACTTTTCTATCTTACTTTTCTATGCAGTTTTCAGGTGCGTTTTGCATTTTTAAACCCACATTTTTTATGTGTTTTGCATACAGTTTTCTTATCAAAGTTATTTTTAGTGGTTTGAACATAATACATGAAAACAAACAAAGAACCATCAAGTACATGAGTATACAGGAGGGTAGGAGGGCATCCAGTCATAAAAGTGTAAAAGTTGTAGGCAAGAATCAAAGATGGATGCTTGCAAGTATGAGTCAGCTAATTAGAACTGCAGGGCTGGTGCTCCAAACATACACTGAAGAAGCTGATGTGAATGATTGTAAATGAACCTGATAAAAATCCGTATCAGTAACAAAGATGGTAGTAGATATGGAAACCAAAAAGGGTAGAGAGGAGAGGGAGAAAGGGAAAAAGGAAACATTGAGGAGAGGTAGAGGTGGGTGTAGAATGGAAGAGTTGTTTACCGAAAGAAAAAGCAGAGGATTTGCATGCAGTTTTAATGCATTTTGCGTTTTGAGGTTTTTTCTCTTTAACCACTTCCGGATCTCCTTCCACTAATTTACCAGGATTTATTTTACCAAAAATATGTAGCAGAATACATATTGGCCTAAACTGATGAAGAAATTAGATTTTTTCCATTTTTTTAATTAGATGTATATTATAGCAGAAAGTAAAAAATACTGTCTTTTCTTAAAAATTGCTGCTTTTTTTTGTTTGTAGCGAAAAAAAAAAGTTTGGGTACATCATCACACGACATTGCAATTTTCAGTTAAAGTAACGCAGCGCTGTATTGCAAAAAATGGCCTGGTTATGAAGTGGGTAAAACTTTCCGGGGCTGAAGTGGTTAAAGTCACTGTGTATAGCTGGTTGCTAAGGAGCGGGTCAGGAAGCCGGCCACTGCATCCTTAACCACCGATGAGCCATCAGCTGTCAGCAGGGTAAAAAAAGGATTGCCAGCAAAAAAAATCAGGAAAAAATGGCATGGGGTCCCCCCCAAATCCATACCAGACCCTTATCCAAGCATGCTGCCAGGCAGGTCAGGAAAGGGAGAGAGGAGTGAGAGCCCCTCCTCCTTAATCATACCAGGCCACATGCCCTCAACATGAGAGGTGCTTTGGGGTAGGGGGGCTCTGCCCTGCCTGGTCGGTGATGTCACAAGGAGTCACCAGGTGGCCCCGCCCCTTACTTATTTAAGAGCTGTCAGATGGAGACACTGGCAGTCACAGTTAACCTTTGTCAAGTGCAGAGCTTTTTTTTTTCTGGGTGCGGCGAGCGGCATGATTGACGATGAATCTACATCGGGGACATTATTTATTTTATTTTTTTAATAAAGGATTTGTCAAAAACTGTGTGTGTGTTTGTTTTCTTTTTGACACTTGTTTTGGTGAATGAGTAGGGGTACAATGTACCCCATACTCATCCACATGGGGGGGCGCAATCTGGGTTGTGGGGAAAAGGTCTTTGTCCCCATCAACATGAGTACCCCCGTGTTAAGGGCATGTGACCTGGTATCGTTTAGGAGGGGGGCACTTGCTCGTCCCCTCCCTTTCCTGACCTGCCGGGCTGCATGCTCAAATAAGGGTCTGGTATGGATTTGGTGGGGGGCCCATACCTTTTTTTTATTTTTATGTGGGGTTCCCCTTTAAATTCATACCGGACCCGAAGAGCCTGATATGGATTGGGGGGAATCCACGCTGTCTTTTTCACAATTTTTTTTTTTTTTTTGCCAGCAATTCTTTTTTGTTACAATTAGCTGTCAGTGGGAACCCTGCTGACAGCTGATGATTCATCAGTTGTTAAGGATGTGGCGGCCAGCTTCCCAGCCTGCTCCTTAGCAACCAGCTTTACACAGTGTTTTTAAAAAGAAAAAAAATACAATATTTTTATTTGTATTATTATTTTTATTTTATTTTATTTTTATTCCTTATAATTTATACATTCTCTATTATTCATTATTATTATTTTTCATTGCTGTGGGAATTCCAATTTTATTGAGCCCCCCCCCCTTGATATTTATTTTACCAACAGTATAATACATTTTGGATACTTATCATCCCTTTTGCAAACCTATTCTGTTTTTGTGTGTGAAGATATGAGTGTTGCCGGGGTTTTTATTTAAATAGAGATAGAGATAGAGATAGAGATAGAGATAGAGATAGAGATAGAGATAGAGATAGAGATTTTGTTTGTTAGGGTCACTTTAGCTTGTTCTATTGAAATTATTCTTAATTTGTTTTCATTTTTATATATGCATTGGTACTATGTTTTTATTTGTTTGCATATCACCTCACCTGTAGGGGATAATCCCCTGATGGGTGGCAATGGATGGCTGATCCACCCCCTCGTGTTTTCTTATATATTTCCCCATTGTCTGCTGGCTCTCATTAAGAGACCTGAAGAAGGGGTTAATCCCCGAAACACGTAGTCCGCCTTCAGAGAGCTCTGGCAATTTGTTTTCCTTAATCCCATACACTCATCATAGCCCAGCCCTGCTGCCATGGAGTTTTGCTTCTGCTCCCCCCCCCTGTACTGGCTACTGTGTGCAGTCCCCATAGTGGAACATGATCTTTCAACCGGCGACTCCCTCCCCAAAGCAGTGATCAGCCCAGTGAAGCCTCAACAAGGTTTGTGGATGCAGCTCACATCCATCCGGCCATTTTCCCACTCCCAGGAGTCCCAGGACCCAGACGCAGCCATTCATTCCACTAGGCACAGCTGTAGCCTCTACTGAAGATGTGAGTTGCAGTGATTTACAGATATAATTCCATCTTTTTGCATGGCTATGGATGTTGTTCAATGGGAACAGTTTATTTAAATGATTATCCCTTTTAAACTTATTTTTTATTTCAGAATTATACATTGGAACAGGGCTTCCCCCTTTGTACTTGTATTTGCAAATAGTGAATCAACCTCATTGTGAACCTTTTAAAAATATTCTATTTTTTCTACTGCCCAAAAAAAACAATAGGTAGAATAGCCTCACATTTTGCCCTATCGGATCTAAATGTGTTAAATTTTTATGCATATACTGCATGTACTGTAAGTATGTACTTATATATGTACATACTATATGTACTGGACATACAGTCCACTGATCATGAACTGTGGTTATGACAAATTGTGTTGTACTTACATACAACACCCCTGCATTCCAGAAGAAATTGGTTATCTAGAACCAGCTTGTGCTTTTAAAGCTTCATTGTGCTTTACTTTTGCTTCATGTTCTTGAATAGAAGTCCTACGTCCACTAAATATAGAAAATGCTGAGTGGCATATGTTGCAAAATAACTTTACCACCTTTTTTATACTTACACTTTTTAACTGACACTTTCTTCTAGATGAGTCCATGATAGTTAATAATGGAGGTTACAAAATGTGATCTGACTAAATTTTAGCAGTGATTATGCAAATCAAGACATAACTGAAAGAACTTTCAGATGTTCATATTAAAGAACAACTGTCACATTGTGGGTCAGTGCACTCCAACACTACCACTTACCCTAGGGTTCGAATAGTGCCAAACCAGTTTATAAAGCATTTTTTTTCAACCTTTCTTCAGTTAAGGTACTCTTTAAAATTATGCACCATCTCAAGGCACCGGAATGTAATCAACTAAACTAATAGTTTTACATAATGCAGCAACATCCACACATATAGGGCATCCAATGTTAGCGGTGACTTATTCTTCTAAAGCATACCTTTACACACTGGTACTGAATGGTATTCCAATATTTCTCTTCTCACTCTTCTAGTGTAACCCCAGTTCTGATGGAGAGGGGCAGGGGTAGGCAAACAAAGTTGCTGTGCAGGGGCTCAAATGCCCCCTTATCAACCAATGACATCATAGGTTGTTAGGATGCCAACAGCTAGAACATTGTAATGGTGCACAATGAAAACCTGTAGCTTTGTGTAACTTAAAGGCATTATTGATCTCTCCACTGACTTGTATATAATGTTATGGACAATTTTTAGGCATTTTACCAAGGCACCCGTGAAGCAAATTGAAGCCACCCCAGGGTGCCTGGGCAACTTGGTTTAAAAAAGGCTGTTCTAAAGCTCCAAAATGCATGCCCTTCCCCCAAAATACAAGCCTCCTATGGGTTTAGCTTTCCCCACCCTTTTTTACAGACTAACAGGCAGCAGATCCAATGGTAAAAGCTGTCATCCACTTACGTGCCCAGCATGTCTGGTCCAGATAATTCTATTTTTAGCCAGATGTTAGCTTTAATTTTTACAGTGTAGTGAAATAATATTTCTTGTTATATTGCAAAAACAATTTAAACTATTCCTCAGCAACATGCCAGCCCTGAGCTTCCAGTGAAGAACAAAGACAGATTGCATAATATTACCTATAAGGTTGGCACCATGTTCTTCCAAAGTTTCATAAACTGATTTGTATGCAAGAATTCACAAAAATATAGTTCTTCTGCAACTTAAGAGTTCATTTGTTTCCATGGTAGCATCCACATCCTAGCAACAGTATAGCGGGACTCAGCTGGCAAACAGAGGAAATAATGATTCAACAAATGGGAAGTTTAAAAGAGAGTCTAAATTGAAATAAATAATGCTTCCAAGAACAAAAATCAGACCAAAGCAAAACTTCAGGCAGACTCACATTTAATTAAAGTTATCTATTCATTAAAAAGAATATGTTGGCTTAAGTACCTCTCTCTGTAGTCCCCCGTATGTTGCATTGCACAGTGCTGTCAGTGTGACACTGGATGCTTGCTAAAAGCATAAGAGAGAAGAATGATGACCTCATCTGTGTGATGCTATTCCTCCATCATCCAATCGGTAGACTGGAGGTAGTTCTTTGACGAAGCTATATTGGATAAACTATCATGAAAATATTGCAGAAGCAATAATGATTAGCTTAGGTAAATTTATAACACTCCCTGGTGTGCTTTTAGGTCACCCTTTATTCACATGGGCAAAATCTGCTTTACAAAAGTTCTGCAATTGCTCAAGTTCCCTTGGCAGTTTTATGATTTATCCCAAACTCTCAGAAAAATCGAATTCATGCCTGTGCTCAAAGAAAAACTAAAAGAAACAGGGCCTTGAGTATATGAGCATGCACGTGTGAGTGGAGTCACCCAGTGGCCCATTGAAAGCAGTGCAAGACTCAGGATCATTGCTAAGTGGTCATCAGCTCCTTCTACCTGTGACCTGATACCGTGTTTACGTCTGTGTTCTGACCTAGCTTGCCTGACTCTTTGTTGCTGGCTCTGGCTTGTGACCTGACCTTGCCTCCTGCCTGCTGTTCCCGTACCTTCCCTGCTTGCTCAGTACTAACTTTGGTCTGGTTCTGACTCCACTCCTGGTTCCTGATTCTGTACCTCTGCAACCTGATTGTTGCCAACTTGTGCCCACCTGACCATGCACCTGAGGTCCTGCATCTGCCAGCTATCACATTTACTACAAGATCTCCTGGCCCAAATCTACTACAGGCACCCATGCCACTCTGTGAACCTGTTAAACCCTGTCATCAACCCCAGGGGAAATGGGACGAGGTGTAAGGGAAGCCCATGCATCAACTCAGCCTCGACTAGGTATGTGACAGAACCCCACACACTGTTATGCCCCGTACACACGGTCGGATTTTCCGACGGAAAATGTGCGATCGGAGCGTGTTGTTGGAAATTCCAACCGTGTGTGGGCTCCATCTGACATTTTCCATTGGATTTTCCAACACACAAAGTTTGAGAGCAGACTATAAAATTTTCCACCAACAAAATCTGATCGCGTCAATTCGGACAGTGTGTGGACAATTCCGACGCACAAAGTGCCACGCATGCTCAGAAGAAATTCCGAGACGGAACAGCTCGGTCTGGTAAAATTAGCGTTCGGAATGGATACAGCACTTTCGTCACACTGCAATGTAATGGTTTAATACAGCTCACTCTCTTCTTTTTTATAATGTGAGAATAATGAAGTAGTTTTGCTGCTGATATTCACACAGACTTCTCACAAACTTCTTTCTTTATTATTTATCGTGATTCCCTCAATATATTTTGATTTGTCACATCTGACCAAATTTCTTTTTTGTTGTTTTATTTTTGTTTTTTTCAAGGCTGTTTTATTTTTGGGGGGGGTTTGTATTTTTTTCAAGGCTGATCTTTGTTTTATTTTATTTTTAGTTTTACTCCATAATATTTTTGTGTGTGTTTTGTGTGTCAAGTTACCACAGCACCATTGATATCTTGTATTATTTAATCTCAAGGAGATTGTTTGGTGTTGGTGTCCCTTGTTAATTTCACATTGAATTTTTGAAATGTACCTGAATCCTCACAAACAAACTGTCCTTTTTGAAGGAAAACACATCATAAATTGGCGAAGCCTTGGACCCCCAGGGCAGACATTAATTCTTTTACTGCAAAATTGGTGGCCTGAGGAGTCCATATCTAAGGGAGTGCAGTCTGGTCCAGAAGTCCCAGAGATTCGGAAAGCAGCAGATGACATCTATGTCCCCAGGCTGTGGTACTACAAGAGCCTGCATCTTTTGCCAGACCAAACTGGACCCAGGGTCATCACTCTCTGGTCTTCTTTCCACGCTTCCTTCCCGGCTGTGGCTCTGGTGTTGGAGATGTGGCAGGAGGAGGAGTAGGACCTGGAGGAGGAGGAGGAGGAGGAGTAGTAGGACCTGGAGGAGGAGGAGGAGGAGGAGGAGGAGGAGGAGTAGTAGGACCTGGAGGAGGAGGACTATGTGTGAGGTTACAAATGTGGGTAGCACATGTTATTTGGCCCCTAAGCCCCTTATTGAGAGCTCCCAAAATTAAGGACTCACACAGGAGTCGTTGACCCTCCTCCATCTGCATCATTTTGCAGGCAGTTAAAGTCCTCCTCCACACTGTGGGGGCTTCTCAGGGCCTCTGTAGCCTTCCAAAAGAGGCCTATGGCAGCCTCCTCCAGGTTACTCCTCTTCCTGCCACTTTGTCTTTGAAGGTGTAGGGGAGGGACCTGGATATCAGGCAGCCTGCTTGGCCCGGCCACCTCCTGGCTGAGACTTCCCTGTGTATGAAAAAGGGACATGGTTTTAGTTTTTGCATCATCAATCACAATCATAAATTAGTACTCCAAACTAACATCTATTTAACATAATTGATTGGACAACCATGAAGATTTAGAGGAATGCTATACCTGGCTCAAGCTGGGCTCCTCCAAATGTTTCTGCCTGGAAGGCCCAGGTTGGGCATCAGAAGCCTCAGCTGGGGGAAGGAAGTGTGGAAGGAAGAGTGGAGAGTGATGACCTGGGTTCAGTCTGACCTGCCAGAAAATGCAGTCTGTCATAGTACCACAGCCTGGGGACATAGATGTCATCTGCAGCTCCGGATCTCTGGGAATCCTGGACCTTCTTGCGCTCCCTTGGATAAGTGCTCCTCAGGCCACCAATGAGGATCTTAAAATAGGTGATGTCTACCGTGGGGATCACCGTCTTCACAAATTCCAAAAAATTATCAAGCGCTGCCTTCCTCTTTATTTGGTTCTTATATTCAGGGTGGTTTATCTCTCATAGACAGGGCAGCTCCCTGAACATATCAATGAAGATTGGCATAAAGTCCTTATCTTTCAAGATATCCATTTTCACTGCAAGACACAACACAAGACAAACCCTAATGTCAGCCTAAAGTCTTCTAAACTTGTGCAAATACAGGCCTCAATCTAGAAGCAGTATAGGCCCAATGTTAAATCTTACCTTCGCAATCACAATCGGTGCCTCCATTACTCCTTCCTCCGCTCACAGATCGTACGTACTACGCATGCGTGTTACGCTTTATACACACTGCGCATGCGTGAAACTCCGCCCGTCCCTGACGTTCTTTCTAGTTTATTCCCCACCCCTTTACGTTCATCGCAGTGGGGAAGAGCACATGGCGGAGTCAGAGCAGGTGTGTGCTAATTACAGCAATGAGGAAGAAGAGGAGGAAAGCCCGAAGGCAGAAACGTCCCGATCCAGAAGGAGATGATTTAAGGCATCAAATATGTCCTTTGGGGAGATGTTGGAGATGGTCGACATAATGAAGAGGGCCGAATATGACGGGAAGTATGGACCTTACCCCAACCCCAATGTCCGAAAGGCCAAGATCATGGCGAAAGTGGTCAAAAGTCTGCACCGGAATTTCGGGGTACGTCGATCGAAAGATCAGCTCAGGAAGCGGTGGTAGGACCTAAAATTAAGAGAGCACGAGCAGTACAGAAAGATCCGGAGAGTGCTGCAAAAAAGTAAGTAGTTGTCCTGTGTTTCTATTCTTTTTATGTTTATTATGTTTGTGCTGCTCCATGTGCTTTTCTTAACTGTTATCCAGTTTAAAATGTCATCTTTCATGTTCATGGGCACATTATTCGTTCGTATCAAACATTTTTCTTTCGGCTTATAAAACACCATTGTTTTGGCCATATGCATTTGCCCACATTTTTTAGGGCCTACTTGTGTGAAACTAATTTGGTTGTGTAGATGGGTTTGTTACTAGAATGAAATGCAAACTAGATTCTGTGTAAGGAGAGGACACTCAGCAGCAGTTTTCACATCTGGACTCTGGAGCACTAGTGTGGGACACAAGAACACTCTTTTTATTAGGGGGCCCACACAGGTGCTCCAGTGTATACTATAGGGGTGTCTCCATCTGTGAAGCTTGTTCAAAACAGGTAAGTATTGAAGCTTCACAAAGGACAAGAAAAATGCAACATCTTGGAACTCTGCCAAAACAGACAATTGTACCCCACTTCCAAGCAATGTTTCATATTTATAGTTCTGCCATCAAATATCTGTGTGCTAAGTAGACCTATTTTTTTTTACATAGGGGAGAAAAGACTCAGAGGACACCCCTCATCTGAGGAGACCAGAGACCCCCCACCTCTGGAAGAAGGGGAAATCCACCCAAGACAAGCAGAGCAGGAGGAGGAAGACATGGTTGAAATTGGCACCACAACAGGTGAGTGTCTGCAACCACAGGCTCAGGTAAGAGATGGATGCCGGCATATTTATAATACATGGTGTTTTTTGGATTCTATCTTTTTAGGTGATCGTGATGTTGTGGATCCAGATCCTTTCACCTCGGAAAGTGCACAGATCCTGATCGGGGAGATCATGGGGTGTAATAGGGACTTGGAAAACATCAATCGTGTTCTTCAAAAAATGAAGAACATGATTGATGTTTTAGGGAGAGTGCTATCTGCCATCAAGGGAGATCAATGGACGCGTTTTTGGGGTGCAATCCCTTCCTCAATAATAGCTGTGAGGAAGGGGTTGCACCCCTAAAACACGTCCCTTGATCCCCCGTGATGGCAGGTCGCACATGTTGACATTCGTAAATTTGTGTGCATCTTCAAAATTTGGCTTCTCCTGGGGTGACTTCACCCCATCTGGACGCAATATCAAACACAGTTTGTAAATACTCATGTCTGATATTGCCTTCAAGTTCTACCAAAAGTGAAATGTGTAAGTTCAAGATTTGTGTGTTTCGTGTTGGTTTTAAACATGCCTGTTTTATCTTAAATGGACATTTCTACTTTTTCTAATGTGACCCCAAAAATTGTTATACAACAAACATGTTGGTTTGTTTTAAAAACCTTTTCTAAATGCACATGTGATTGTGCTGGTATTAAAAAGATTGTTAATCAAGAATGTGTGGATTATTGTCTCAATGCTACAACACTTTTGTGGTGCTCTAATTGGCGTTTTCTGTGACAATGGGTGTTATTTCCTAAGAGCAAATCCACTTTGCACTACAAGTGCAGTTTCAGTGCAGTTTCAAGTGTACTTGTAGTGCAAAGTGTCTTTGCCTTTAGTAAATAACACCCACCAGTGCTTTGTAAGGTTACACAATCATGCCATTTTCAGGACTCATCACATTTCTGTCAGGGTCAGCTAAAACAAACACAAGCCAAAAATGTCACCAAAGATTTGAGTAGTTATTTGTTGTTTTTTATTTGAAAAAGGTTTCAGACATTGTCTGGCATATTGATAGCCCCCCCTACTCGCAAAGTATTCAAGGTATCTTAGCTGGACATCATGGGCACTCAGGGGGGGCAAGCCAGGACGGCCACTTTCAAGCGCGTCAGGGTTGTTTCATTTTGAAGTCCAGCCTCAGGCCCAACTGAGCCAGCATAGTTGGCAGAATGTTGCCGTAAAAAGTTGTGTAGAACACAGCACGCCAGGATTATATGATTCAGTTTATACTCCGCCATATGTATGGGTGTAAGAAATAGGCGGAACCGGCTGGCCATGATTCCAAACGTGTTCTCCACCACTCTTTTGGCTCTGGCGAGCCGGTAATTAAAAACCCTCTGGTCCGGGGTGAGGGTCCTCATAAGATGGCCCCCCAGCGCAAATGCTTCATCCGCAATGAAGACGAATGGGAGTCTTTCCACATTGTCTTCTGGAGGTGGCAAGTCCAAGCTGCCATTCTGGAGATGCCTGTAGAACTCCGTCTGGACGATGACTCCACCATCGGACATCCAGCCATTCTTCCCCACGTCCACATACAGGAACTCATAAGTAGCCAACACCACCGTCAACATCACAAAACTATTGAACCCCTTATAATTATAATAGTATGACCCCGAGTTGGGTGGTGGGACAATGTGGACGTGTTTCCCATCAATTGCCCCTCCGCAGTTAGGAAAGTCCCACCGCTGGGCAAAGTCGGAGGCCACAGTCTGCCATTCCTGTGGCGTGGAAGGAAACTGTGGAGTCAAACAAAAAAAAAAAAAATTAGTCATTTTGCACATAAACAGGGGAAGCAGATTAGACACAAACATTCTTGGCCAACATCAAGATAACATTTATTTGAGGGAGTTTTTAAAGACCAAAGTATAAGGTACACCTATCAGACCCCCCCCCTCTCATGGGCCATTTCTAAGATTATAGGGGGGGGACTCTTGGACAGGTAACCCTCTCCACTTCATTGAGAGATGAATGCCTAAATAATTGGTATTACTTTGAACAGCCCCTCCTTAGTTACACTATTGGCAGCCCACTAGACAGGTAAGAAGTGTCATAATACAAAGATATAAATACACATTGCCCACATTTTAGCACATTTGGGCATTCTGGTATTACCTATCAAGATAATAATAGTATACAGAAACTTGAAACAGTACCATTTGAAAGTATACAGGCAGGCCCTTGCACTACATGCTTTGGGGAATTCATCCATAAATCTGACCACTAAAGAGATGGGTATAGTGTGTATGGGTTTGGCAAAGTCAGCAGATAGATGATTGAGGATAGATAGAGAATTGGTATCAGCTGACTTAGCAGTTGGGGGGAGGTAGGGTTAAAAATTATTTGGGGCCCCCCCAAAAAAAGCCTCTGGCACTCTGCCTGAATTTAAAGCACAAATCACATTTTAAAACATTTTAGGGGGTGTTTGGGGGTAAAGCACTACTATGGAGCTGATAAAATACATTAAGTGACTACATGAGGTGAATATAGGGCCAGGAGAGCATGCTGGGGAGGTAAGTGAAGGCAAATATGTATGAAGGAGAAAAAAAAATAATTACATAAAAATCCAGCATACATGAGGACAAAGGGGACATTCACAGCATATTACAATCATTATAATTAGGGAAGGAGGAAAGAAATACAATACATTAGCAAACATTAAATACAATAAAATGTGATATTAAAGGATAAAAATCTTACCTTCATATACTCCTTCTGCAGGACCTGGATGATGGCAGAACAGGTCTCTGGGATAATAATCCCCAGAGCCTGGGGGAGATGCTTGTTGAGAACTTCAAGTCCTGCAGGCTTCTCCCCATCGCCAAGTACCGCAGGGTGGCGACGAGCCTCTGCTACGGAGTGATGGCTTGCCTCATGCAGGTATCCTGCCTGCTAATATAAGGGGTCAGCAAAGCCAACAAACGGTGAAATACGGGGTCCGTCATCCGGAGAAAGTTCCTGAAATCATCAGGATTATTCTCACAGAGCAAAGGCACATGACAATACTGGTCACGCTGAAGCAACCAATTCTTGGTCCATGAACTCCTCCCCACCCTGTTCATGGACTAGACTTGTGTCAAGGTCAGGACCCCAACACCAAGCCCCCGCACAGCATGAACTCTACGAGGAGTACGTATACGCAACATGGCTAGAAAACTGTCGGCTGTTCAGAACGAAGTAACAGAACGCACTGAAGAACAGCAAGGCCTGTGAAGAGCGACCTGAAAAACAGTAACGAACGAACAAGAACAGAATGACAAGAGTCACGCGTCACTTGCTGCACGCACTGAAGAGCAGATACAAACCCACAAGCACAAACTGAACAGCAGGAAACGATCTGAAAACCACGAGTCTGAAAAAGCGCGAATCGTCTCTCACCAAACTTTTACTAATACGAGATTAGCAAAAGGAGCCCAAAGGGTGCCGCGCTTGGTTCTGAACTGGCATTTTCTAGTCTCGTCGTATGTGGTGTACGTCACCGCATTCTTGGCGATCGGAAATTCCGACAACTTTGTGCGACCGTGTGTACGCAAAACAAGTTTGAGCCAACATCCGTCGGACAGGGCATTTGTGTTGCTGGACAGCTTGTTCTGTATGTAAGGGTAGATAAAATATAAGGACGTGAAATAAAAATGAATTACTACACTAAATATTATATTTGCACACACATATAAGCATATAACTTAAATAGGACCTGTACCGTGTAAGATGTTGTAAAAGAAAATCCAAGCAGAGGGCTAAAGGACTAGTCACCAGTATTTCTTGTGGTCACCCTGCAGCTGATATTTTTGCCACTACTGACTCTTTTGCGCAATGGTGTTGATTTACTAAAGGCAAATAGGTTGTTCACTTTACAAGGGAATTTTCCCTAGAGCTTGGTGAAATTTCGCTTTGCAAAAAATACCCAGTCACATGCAAGGACAATTTTAAATAACAGCATTTCAACTGCACATGATTTGATTGATGGATATCAACAGAGCTTCACCTCATTCACTAGCAAACTGAACAGTCTATTATCCTTTACTAAATCGACCCCTATGTCACTGTATGGAGGTGATTATCTTGTAAAGAAACAAGGTTTTGCTTCCTCATGTCAGAGTTGCCTATCTGATGATAGTAATAATAAAAGGTCATACACTGACCTGACACAGAAAACTAGAGATCCATCACAAGATATTAACTCTTCCTCTATAGTTCAAAAGTTTAATAAAGCCTCAGTTAGCCAGCTTTCACAAGTCAGAGGCTGTTAGCTGTTAGCACCATAAGAGGTGTAGAAGGTGTATATACAGTATCCACAGTATAAATTAGGCAGGGAGCTGAGTGCATTGCAGGTTCTCAGGCAGAATCTTCTTTCTATTAGGCCTCCAATAGAACAGTAAGCAGCAATGTAGCGATGCCCCAAGGTTATTTCAGAGGACTGTGCCCTGTAATGATCTCACACTGGAGATATAGTACAGCTATTGGGCTATAGAACAGGAGTGTCACACTCACTTGTCAGAAATTGATCTATGACTTTTTAGTAGGATTTTGAAAGAAAATTGACACATATTTAGGGTACTGTTTAGACAAAATACAATTTCTAGATGTTTCCTATAGGATAGATATTTTTCGCATTTCATTTCAGGTCACTTAAGATAATGATCCTTTAACTGTAATGGATAAAATATAGGTCATGGTGTGGCCATGCTTTCTGGTAGTTTTGAAACACAAGCCTAGCTAAGCAAAACATTTTTTGGCAAGCAAGCATGCTTTTTACGTGTTTAAATTTTGAATATAGAAATGTGTCTACCCCCATATTTCTATTTTAAATGGGCAATTTAATCAAGCAATGACTTGGAAGAATGTACTATTTGTAGGTGAGATTTGAATAATATGTTAATATCTTCCAAAAATACAGGATTCTAAGGCAAACATTAACAGATACAGTAGATAGTCTAGTTTAACTGGAAAATTACAACATTTAGGCTACCTATAAAAAAACTAAAAAAATAACCTTAAACTATAGCGATTTCCAAATTTTTCTACTCTAACCTACATCAAAACTTTGTTTTAACTAACAATCACAGATGAATTGCTATCTATGATTTTCTGACTTCTTTTCTTTTTATAGGACAAACCAAACCACCTCTGACTTGTGAAAATTGGCTAACATAAAACAACTAGCTTTACTAGGCTTCTGAACTATAGAGGAAGTGTTATTATCTTGTGATAGATCTCTAGCTCACTCTGTATATGACCTTTTCATATTACTATCAGCCATTATTTATAATGTTTATTATTAACATTCCACGTTTTACAGTTCTATGGCTTTGCAATTATATAACAGAAGTTGGTACTGTTGAATGCAAGAACAAAAAAAATAAAAAAAAAGCTTTTTCCAATAAATACCCCATTGAATATTTTTTTAAGCTTATATGTGTAGTTTCTTGCTACATAATTCACAATTAAATAGTAATACATATAAAATTCATTTTTACATTCATTTTACATAAAACATTTTTACATAAAACATAAACTTGCAAAAGACCTGAAAAAAACAACTTCACAGTAGCTAGGAATGGGAAGATATTAAACAAAGGTATCACACAGTGCATTCCAATGGGCAATAAATATAGAAGAGCGAAGGTTAAACCTGAGTGGCTAAACTGTAATGAAAAAAGCCTCATTAAAAGAGAAAAACTTGACTTAGTATGGCTCCCAGTCCGAACATGGAGGCGTCTGTATGAATGACAAAGTATTTCTTAGGATTGGGTGCCGCCAGTATGGGAGCTTGCGTTAGGGTGGTTTTTAAGTGATAAAACGATGTTTCGCACTCCGGGGACCACACGACCTGTCTAGGGAGAATCTTTTTGGTCAGGTCCATCAGGGGTTTCGTTAAGTCACTATAGTGGGGTACAAACTTCCTGTAGTACCCTGCTGTCCCTAAAAATGCAAGTACCTGGGTCTTGGTTCTGGGAACTGGCCAGTTTAGGATGGCCTCGATTTTTGCAGGTTCTGGCCTCTGCTTCCCACAACCCACTCTATGTCCCAAATATTGCACCTCAGACATCCCGTGTTACATTTGTCTGGCTTCATGGTCAGGTCAGCGGCTCGGATCCTATCTAGCACTAAACCCAGGTGTCTAAGATGTTCCTCCCATGTCTGGCTATAGATTGCAATGTTGTCAAGATATGTGCATGCAAAATCTTGCAGACCATCAAGGAGTTCATCTATCATTCGCTGGTAGCTGGAGCATTCTTCATACTACCCGAAACTGGTAAAGGCTGAACAGGGTGATGAAGGCCGACTTTAGAATTGCTTCCGCTTTCAAGGGAATCTGCCAGTAGCCCTTACACAAGTCAATAGTCATCAGATAATGTCCCTGAGCTATTTTGTCCAGCAATTCATCCACTCGGGGCATAGGGTAGGCATCTGTCACAGTACAGTCATTCAGTCGCCTATAGTCCACACAAAATCGGGTCGTGCCATCCCATTTTGGGACTAATACTACAGGGGAAGCCCAGGGGCTTGCCGATGGTTCGATCACCCCTAACTCGAGCATCTCCCTAATCTCCGCTCTCATCCCTTCTTGCACTGCTCTGGGAATCCTATAGGCTGGTTGTCTCAGGGGCTTCTGCCCGGGGGTCTCTACCTTGTGCACAGCTATGTGAGTGTACCCAGGGAGTGCCGAGAACATCTCCTGCCGGTCCTGCAGTAATTCTCTGGCCTGTTCTCGTTCTTGGGATCCTAATCTATCTCCTAGCCGAATATCTTCCACACCCCTGGAACAGTTACTGATTTCGGGAAGCTCCAGCATCCTTAGATAGTCAGAGTCCCTGGTGGCAGGAGCACATATGGCGGCTACTGCCTCAGTCCTCTCATGATAGGCCTTCATCATATTAATGTGGAACTTCCTCTTAATTTTTGTGTCTGCACAGCTGGAAACCAGGTAGGTGGTATTGCACAGCTGTTTTACCACCTGATAGGGGCCCTGCCAGGAGGCCTGTAATTTATTTTGCTTCAGGGGTTTTAGTACCAGGACTTTCTGTCCAATATAAAAGGTGCGATTCCATACAGACCGATCATACCATACCATTGCATATTCTCGTGGACTAGATCGATAAGTTTCCGCAGTTGTTCCCTGAGTTCCAAGACATAACTAAGGATGGGGAGGCCTTCCGGATCCTCTATCCCCTCCCACTGAGCCCTTACTAAGTCTAAGGATCCCCTAACCCTTTGCCCATATAACAGCTCAAATGGGGAAAACCCCGTGGACTCTTGGGGTACCTCTTTATAGGCGAACAGTAGATGGGGAAGATATTTCTCCCAATCCTTCCTACTCTCCACGAAGGTCCGAAGCAGCTGCTTCAGGGTCCCGTTAAATCTCTCACACAGCCCATTAGTCTGAGGGTGGTAGGGGGCACTCTGGAGGGGTTTAATCCCACAGCTCAGCTGTGAACTGGGTACCCTGATTGTACAATATCTCCTGGGGAAACCCTACCCTAGTGAATACCCGAAGTAAGGCATCTGCTACTATATCAGCCTGGATATTGGATAAGGGAATGGCCTCCGGGTAGCGGGTGGCGTAATCCACCACCGTAAGTATATACTTCTTCCCAGTGACACTGGGGCGGGCCAGTGGGCCTATCATATCTACCGCTATGTGGCTAAAGGGCTCTCTAATGATTGGCAGGGGTTGCAGCGAGACTTTTGGGTGATCCCCTGTCTTCCCTACTTTCTGACAAGTCTCAAAGGTCTAGCAGTATTCTCACACCTCAGCATGTAACATGGGCCAGAAGAAAGCACTAGACAACGGACTCTGGGTCTTAGCTATCCCTAAATGTCCAGCCAAGGGGATGTCGTGAGCCAGCCGCAATAGCTCCTGTCTGTATTTCTGGGGTACAACTAGCTGTTTGTGGGGACCCTGTCACTTACCGGTGCCCATTCCCTCAGTGTAACGATAAAGAAACACCCCTCCCACTCTATTCTGTCTTCTCCCAACCCCCCTGGATCCTTGCCCGCCCTGTCCCGATAACCAGCTAAAATTGGGTCACTCTGAGTCTCTTGCCTAATGTCGGAGGGAGAATCCCAGGACACAGGGTTGTCAAGTCGACGTAACGTAGGAGGATTTGGTCTTACCTGGGTCCCTATAGGAGTGGAGTTGCCTTGAAGTTGGCTCTGACGTCGGGTGGTCACGGCCATGGTGGCCTCTGGGGCATACGAGGAAGTTAAATGCCCCAAATCATTTCCCAAAAGTACTTCCGTGGGTAACTCATGTAGTAATCCCACTCACACTTGTCACTCCCCTGAGCTCCAATCTAAGAGGACTTGGGAGGTGGATAAACATAGCACCTTGCCCCCTGCTACCCTGACTGCAACAGTCTGCCCAGTCCGGGCCGACTGGGGAATCATGTAAGGCTAGATGAGAGTAATCGTAGCCCCGGAATCACGGAGTTCCTGGGCCGGCTGCCCATTAACCCATACTGCTTGACGATGGTGCTGCCGATTATCTCCGATATCGAGGGATCAGCCTCGAAAAGTTCACTGCACTCTTCCTGAACATCTCGATGGTTGGGCTCATTCTGGAAGCAATGAGCCGCTGTCTGGATGGATGAGCAGTCTCTCGGTGCCTTGTGCATCGGGTAGGGCAATATCGCTGCAGATGACCGGTTTGGTTACAGGTATAGCACTTAGGTCCGGTAGAAGGGTTGGGTTGGGCTGGGGGTCTAGAGGCAGACCACTGAGGTACTGAAGTTGAGTTAGAGGCTGGTAAACTGGGCCAAGATAGTGGATAGCACTCGCTTTCGCCTGACCTTCGAGAGTCCAGATATTCATCGGCCAAAGTAGCCACTTGCTGTACAGTGCGTAATCGCTTATCTCGCACCCAATCCCATACTACCAGAGGGGTGTGGTTAAAGAACTGTTCTAAGAGTACTAGCTGGGTGATGTCCTCTATGGTATGAGCGTGGCTTCCCTGGAACCAGCCCTTAAGGTTCCGCTGCAGACAATGTGCCCACTCCACGTATGTTATGTTGGTTTGTTTCCTGGATTCTTGAAACTTAATCCGGCTGGCTTCAGGTGTCATGGCAAATCGGGCTAGCAGAGCTTATTTTACCCATTCATAATCTTTAGCGTCCTCGTCCTCCAGGGCCCGATATGCGTCAGCTGCTCTGCCAGTTAAATTACTCGCCAGTAAGGCGACCCAATCTTGGGACAGTACTTCATGTATCTGGCATAGTCTCTCAAACTCCTGAAGATTTCCTTCGATTTCCTCCTCTCCTTCCTTAAATAGTTTGAACGCCTGAAAGGGCAACTTACGGAAAGGCGCTGTATCTTTAGGTGTTGTCTCCGATTGCCGTATTTCCGCCATTGTCCGCTCATGTTGCCGCTCTAGTTCTCTCTCTTGTCACTCATCCTGCAGCTGGATGTCTCTAATGGCATTCTGTATGGCGGTCTTTGATGGGTTAGCACCATATAATACCAACCGCTCTCGAACCCGTTGCTGAAACAAATCTTCAATTTACCGGGATCCCGTATCACCATCCCTCTGATCCATCTTGGCTAGCTCACTGATCAGGGTGGCCTTGTTCTTTGCCCCACCGGTCCCTCCACGGCACTCAAGTAAGTCTTTCAGCATGGCTCTCCTGCAGGCTGCATAGCTGGTCATTTATTGTGGTGGTTTGGAGTGTCCCAGTAACTGGAGAGCAAATCCCACCACTGCCAACCAATGTAACGAGCCCCTTCTCTCTGGGTTCCACTCTCCCGACACTCCTCTGTGGCTATTGAATCAGATTGCAGGTCGCAACATCTGATGGTTCGGTCATCCGATGCCTGGGGATTCGAACTACAGCTATGTGCAGTTAGAATCCAGTTGTGATAGCTCAGAACAAACACCAGGCAGGCTGTATGTAAGTTCAAACAGGAATCTCACCATTATTGGATGCACACAACACACTTTTATACATAGCAGTTTGAACACCCCGCCCCAACAACCACTTTTCTATTGGTCAATTGTAAAGTACACTCTAGTCCTCACTTAGGTCCTCTTGGCCATGCAAATAAGGACTTGAAACAGGGTCAGCAGGGATTGGTCCGATAGATTGAATAGGAGGACTGATATGTGTAATGACACAGAGAAGCCCCAGGGGGTAATTAAAGTACATAAACAAACGATCAAACACAGAACAATGCATTCCTTCCAGACCACGGAGCCGTCTGGAGGGGGTTAGCCTTAAGACAGGGCGGAAGACCCACCACCGTGTAATAGAATCAAAGGTGAAATACTTCAGTATTCCAAGGTTCATGACACAGACCATTGTTCCTAATCTTTGCGGACAGCATACTGACAGGATTGGTACCTGACCTGAACAAAATAATGGAGTGGGCAACTACATGGCAAATGAGGTTTAATGTGGAAAAATGTAAGGTAATGCACTTGGGGGCAAAAAACATAAATGCAAACTACTCACTAGGTGGAGAACCTCTGGGGGAAATCAAGGATGGAGAAAGATCTGGGGGTCTTAGTAGATAACAGATTGAGCAATAACATGCAATGTCAAACTGCAGCTACCAAAGCAGGCAGAATATTACTATGCATAAAAAAGGGGATATACTCCAGAGATAAAACGATAATCCTAACAATTTATAAAACTCTGGTTAGAACACATCTGCAGTATTCTGTCCAGTTCTGGCCTCCAGATCTCAGAAGGTATGTGCTGGAGCTGGAGAGAGTACAAAGAAGGGCAACAAAACTAATAAGGGGGCTGGAGGACCTCAATTACGAGGAACAACTTTAATATTGCTGAAGAAGCGACGCTTGAGAGGAGATATGATAGCTATTTACAAACACCTCAATGGCGATCTCAGCATAGGAAACTATTCAGTCTCAAGGAGTGTAATAGGACACGGGGCCACAAAATAAGATATTTAGTGGCCACCAGTGCATAGGAGGAATCCCCTTCAGTTCTCCCACATAGAGGAGTTCAGCTCCCATGGTTGAGACACAGGATCTTCCATTCTATTACTAGGGTAGGACCCACTAATTCGGGGTACTTTGTCGCAGTCAGTGGGCTTAGCACTATTTGACCATATAGTGTGACCAAACCCCCATATTTTTTGAATATGTTCAGGTTTTTAACTAGCCTTGCAGGAAATGTCCTTCTTGAATGTGTGCGCTGTAATATGTTTTGTATTGTAAGGAGTGTAAGAGGACAAAATAAGCACACAAATCCCGGTTCTCTCACGGGAGAGGAGACAGATCGCGTGGTCATACTAAGTATGAACACCGATCTCCCTCCTTCCCTAGTCAGTCCTATCCCCCCCACAATTAGAATCACTCCCTAGGACACACATTTAACCCCTTGATCGACCCCTAGTGTTAACCCCTTCCCTGCCAGTGACATTTATACAGTAATCAGTGCATTTTTATAGCATTGATCGCTGTATAAATGTCACAGGTCCCAAAAATGTGTCAAAAGTGTCCGCCATAATATCGCAGTCCCGATATAAATCGCTGATGGCTGCCATTACTAGTAAAAAAAATAAATAAATAAACAAAAATTCCATAAATCTATCCCCTATTTTTTAGATGCTATAATATTTGCGCATATCGGTCTAAACTAAGGAAACTTTTTTTTTTTTTTTTCTGTGGGATATTTATTAGAGCAAAAAGTAAAAGATATTGTGTGTTTTTTTTCAAAATTGTCACTCTTCTTTTGTTTAAAGCGCACAAAATAAAAACTGCAGAGGTGATCAAATACCACCAAAAGAAATCTCTATTTGTGGGAAAAAAAGGACGTAAATTTTGTTTGGGTACAGCATCGCATGACCGTGCAATTGTCAGTTAAAGCGATGCAGTGCCGTATCTCAAAAAATGGCCTGGTTAGGAAGGGGGTAAATTCTTCCGGGGCTGAAGTGGTTAACCTTAAACTTAAACTGTGCAGATAGTTTTTCACTGTCAGGGCTATAACAATGTGGAACTCTCTTCCACAATTGGTGGTGGCGGCTGGGAATATTTTTAAGAGACTCTTGAATGTACATCTTAAAGATCACAACATACAGGGAAATGGGAAAAAATTATAGACATTGACACACGTACACCTACACAGGTTGAACTGGATAGACTATTGTCTTTATTCAACTTTACCTACTATTTAACTATGTAACTATATAGCTATAGTCCACTATTAGCTGACATTACAGAGCCACACCAAGCTCTGGAAGGATCCCAACCATATTGTTGAAATACACTCCACTGCCAGATTAACGACTGGCTCCAGCTTGTGACTGACAGCTGAAGCCAGCTGTGCCCGCCCCCTCTCCTGCCCAGCATTTCAGTGAGTGCTGCAGGAGCAGAGCAGAGAAAGTGGTCACTGACCAAGAATTGAGCAATCAGCAGTCATGTGATCATCCAGTTCTATGTCTTAGAGCTGACATGGGACAGCATGGAGGTGAGTATGAAGGTTTGTTTTTTTATGTACCCCATACATCTCCTTTAAAGTTGGAAGGGCAGAAATATAACTCTTGATCTGCCAAAATTCCAGTGTGCTCCAAACATTTGATTTGGGCTTACAAAGTAGTACCTTTGCTGCTTTGGATACCTAAGTAGTGTTGTCAGCCCTACCTGCTGAACTTGACCTATCTCCACCCCTCCTCTGTACCTGCATTCATAGATTTATGTTCAAACAAAACAATGCTGCTGCCTTAACTCCCAACAGCCTGCCCCCACACAGGTTGATTTTTACAAAAATAGGCTGTTCACTTTGCAAGGGATGGTGTACAAGTGAATTAGCTCAAGGGCTTATTAAATGTGGTGGATTTTCACATTGCAAATAATACCCAATCAATTGCAAGGCAATTAATAAAAACTGCATTATTGCTTGCACATGATTGTATTATGAACATCAGGAGATCTTCACCTCATTCACTAAGCTCTGGAAAAACATTCCTTGCAAAGTGAACCCTTGCAAGGTGATCAGCCTATTTGCCTTTAGTAAATCAACCCCATTGTGTTTAGGGAAAGGACTCCTGGAAAATGTAGTTTTGTGGTGTGGTCTACATTAGTAGGAACTGACCCGACATTCTGTTGTTCCAGTATAATCATAAGACCGACTTCTAACCATCTTTTGACCATCTCTGCTTCTCCTATATTAACTTTTGCTTGTATATGTTTAATAGATGTCAAGCTTAATTAAATATATCTCCTAAATACCGAAGCTTGGTGACGTCATAGGGAGTAATTGCAGAACTTGAAACTTGAAAGGAGCTAGTAGGAGAGAGGGTTAGAGGTCTCAGATACCACTTGCAGATCACTTACAGACTCCTTGGAGCCTGAAAAAAGTACAGCTTCACAGTAAGAAAACCTTTAAGCTGACCCAGCAATACTGTAGACACGTTTCAGATTGTAGAACAAGATCCAGCTTCACAGTGTCAGAACTTTTAAGCCAACCCGGCAACACCGTAAGCATGTTTTAGATGTAGATGCATCCTCCAAACGAGTCACCAGGCCCTTCTGAGAGACCAGCCTTCAACCTGGCTCTCTCTAGCAAGGGTCCTCCCCTGGATCTTTTCAGTTTGGCTTGGCTTCTTCCACGTCGGGCAAGAGAGCCTAAGGACCACCTCAGGATTAGTAGGCCCCAGACAGGCTTCTGGGCCTACTTGCAGAGCTCACTTCAGCAGCACATCCTCAGGCAAGGAGGGCGTGAGGCATGAGAGAACAAGCACATGTCCCCGCCAAATATGTATCCTGTCCCAGAATGCACCAGTGGCGAATAGCCACCTACTGGGCTGGCTGGAAGAAGAACAAATATTCATAGCTCAATCTAGTTGTACTTCTCATACTGGCCTGTGGTACCAGTGACACCTACTGGCGACAGTGAGAAATGCACAACCTAATTGAGATTAGGGAAAGACCAGATAAACTGTACAATCAGTCTGAGCTGTTTACAGCTCAGCCGAAACTAAATTTACATTATAGCCCCAGTTTAGGACCAGGGGGCTACAACAGTATATACAGTATATTAAATTAGGCATGTAGAAAAATGTATATTTCTTGTCAGATAGGTTGCCTTTTTTCCATGTTAGTGATTGTAGTTGCAACCCTCTTTTTATTTTGATTTTGCACTCATTATGTAAGCCTGGATTCCTACAAAGAGACTAACATAGATTACCATTTCAGGTCACTTTAGTGAAAAGGTAGCATATACAGAATAGATCTATTACTTTGTTTCTAATATGGTAAAACAATCTAACACACCATTGGTAAAAAGAAACAAAAAAATAGATAAAAGTAAAATGGCTTTTACAAAACAACACAAAAAAAAGTTTAAAAAAATGGCTTCTATGATTGTCTGCTGGAACAGGTATAACATAATTAGAAAAACAACATGTGGGTCACTTTGCCAACATATATTTAACTAAATCTTCAGTTTGTCTTGCCATAATTTAAATTGTGTTCTGTTAAGAAAAATACATTAGGACCCAAGGGAAATTAGTGATGTGTTTAATTTTGTTACGCTTAATTATGTGGGCACAAGGAAATGGAAAGAGCTAAATGTTTATGAATCAGCACAAATTAAAAAAAAATTAAGCAATAAAAACATAATGAATGAACCACGGGATTTAAACTTCAGAGGTTAGGAATTTTGAAAGGGTCCTATATGCAGCCCATCATGTTAAAGATGCAATGCACACAGCTAAAGGCATAGCTGAAATGCATATGCTAAGTGTTTGTCAAAAGATTAGGTATTTTGGCTCGCCATGCAAACACCTCCACAAGTCAGTAAGGTCACCCTGGTACTTCCTAGTAGGGATGAGCTCCGTGTTCGAGTCGAACCCATGTTCGACTCGAACATCGTCTGTTCGCCCGTTTCGCCGAATTGCGAACGATACGGGCCGTTCGCGCCAAATTCGTGTGGCGCGTCACGGCCCATAATTCACAGCGGCATCGCAGTGCATTTCTGGCTGATGATTGGCCAAGCATGCACTATGACCCGCATGCTTGGCCAATCACAGCGCCGTCTGAACAGAGAGCCGTAATTGGCCAAAGCCAAGGAGGCTTTGGCCAATTATGGCTCAGGGGATTTAGTACACGCCCCACACTATATAAGGCCGCCTGCACGGCGGCCCTGTGTAGTGTGTGTTCCGGCGTTCATAGATAGAGAGAGAGAGACAGACAGTGTCATTTGATTTGAGTTAGATAGATTAGGCAGAACAGTCAGTCAGTTAGCTGCACTTACAGTGTATTGTGTATATATATGCATCCCAGGTGTTGCATATATATATATATATATATATATATATATATATATATATATATATATATATATATACACTGTATTCGGTTTAGCTAGATCCGTTCCTGTTATCTTCTTACTGACAGGCAGGCTTGTCTTGTTACAGTATTTACAGCTACCTGAAGAAAATTGCTGGTGTTCTTTTGATCCTATTAGTACCACAGTCAGGCAGCTAGACTATTTACAGTTAGTGCAGTGCATCCTGCTCACAGTGTTCAACTAAAACTACAAGTTAGTGGGGTGCGTCCTGCTCAGTGTTCAGCTAAACCTACAAGTTAGTGGGGTGCGTCCTGTTCACAGTGTTCAGCTAAACCTACAAGTTAGTGCGGTGCGTCCTGCTCACAGTGTTCAGCTAAAACTACAAGTTAGTGTGGTGCGTCCTCCTCACAGTGTCCAGCTAAACCTACAAGTTATTTTTTTGCGAGCTCTGCACAGAGTTCAGCTAAAGCTACCTGTAGAAGGTTGGTGGTGTTTTCCTGATCCTATCACTACCGCAGGCAGCTAAAAAAACTACAAGTTATTTTTTTGCGAGCTCTGCACAGTGTTCAGCTAAAGCTACCTGTAGAAGGTTGGTGGTGTTCTCATACTACAGGCAGGCAGTTGATTTTGCTAGCTGCAGTATCAGTATATATATATATATATATATATATATATATATATATATATATATATATATATATATCCCAGCTTAGTGCAGCTACAGGCCATTAGTATGTCTGGAAGGCCAAGAAGGAGAGGCAGACAGTCACAAGCCAATAAGAGAGGGCAAGCAGGCTCTGTGTCTAATGCTGGTCATGGAGACGGTGCATCCTCATCAGCACGTGGCCGTGGGACATGTTTGGCCTTTTTTTCGGCAGATGGCCGCGTTGAGCCGCAACATGCGGAAGACTTGGTCGAGTGGATGACCAAGCTGTCCTCATCCTCCACATCCTCTCTCACCCATGCCCAGGGTACTTTGTCTGGCAAAGCAGCGGCCTCTTCCCTTGGCTCAATGTCATCAGTGACTCCTTCCCTAGCCCCACCATGTCCCTCGAACTGTTTGACCACAGTGTTGGGTACATGCTCCAGGAGGATGCCCAGCATTTGGAAGGCTCTGATGATGATCCTGAGCTAGATGAAGGCAGTAACGTGAGCACAGAAAGAGGGGGTGCCCAAGAAGGACAGCAATCTGGCAGTCATGCTCCCCCTGCTGCAGCATACTGCCAGGTTTGCTCCAGTGATGAGGAGGGAGGGGATGATGAGGTCACTGACTCAACGTGGGTGCCTGATAGGAGGAGGCGGCACATCACCAACGAGGTAGGATGCCCTCCAGGGGCCAGCCTAAGGGCAGCACCTTGACATCACACCCCAAAGCACCACATGTGCAGGGCGCTGCAGTCTCTGCGCGTTATTCAAAAAGTTCTTTAGTGTGGGCCTTTTTTGAGACGAGTGCATCAGATCGCACCGCTGCTATTTGCAACATATGTCTCAAGCGTATCTCGCGTGGCCAAAACATCTCCCGCTTGGGTACCACATGCTTGACCAGACATATGTTGACCTGCCATGCAGTTCGTTGGCAAGCGTATCTAAAAGACCCACACCAAAGAACAAAGAGGACCTCTCCTTGCTTCTCTTCAGCTGAGATCTCCAACCCCACTATACCTTCAATCCTCTCTGAGACCTGCATTGAGAGGAATGAAGGTGTAGAATTAGGTATGTCACAGCCAAGTACTTGTCAGCAATCTGATTTTGGTACACTGACGTCAGATTGTACCAGGCAAATTTCCCTGCCCCAGCTGCTGCACTGCCGAAAGAAGTTTGCTCCCAGCCATCCACATGCCCAGCGGTTGAATGCTAGCTTGGCAAAATTGCTAGCACTTCAACTGCTGCCTTTTCAGTTGGTAGACTCTGCCCCCTTCCGTGAGTTTGTGGAATGTGCGGTTCCTCAGTGGCAGGTACCCAAACGCCACTTTTTCTCACGGAAGGCGATTCCGGCTCTCTACCAGCATGTGGAAGGCAATGTCCATGCCTTGCTGGACATGGCGGTCAGCGGTAAGGTGCATATTACCGCTGACTCATGGTCCAGCAGGCATGGACAGGGATGTTACCTAAGTTTCATGGCGCATTAGGTGACTCTGCTGGCAGCTGGGAAGGATGCAGGACAAGGTGCAGTAGTGTTGGAGGTTGTTCCGCCACCACGCCTCCAAAATGCTAATGATTGTGACACACCTCTCTCCTCCACCCCCTCCTCTTCTTCTTCCTCCATGGCCTCTTCCTGTGCTTTGTCCTCGGAACCAGCGGTGCTCCGTAGCCGCTCAAGGGGCTACGCAAGTACGCAGGCCAAAAGATGCCATGCGGTGCTTGAGCTGGTGTGCTTGGGGGACAGGAGCCACACTGAGGCAGAGGTTCTGCAGGGACAGGTTCAGAGGTGGTTGACGCCACGCCAACTTAAGGCAGGAATGGTGGTTTGCGACAATGGCATCAACCTCCTCTCTGCCCTCTGACAGGGACAAATGACCCATGTGCCCTGTTTGGCTCATGTCCTTAACTTGGTGGTGCAGCGGTTCTTGGGCAGGTACCCGGGCTTACGGATGTCCTGAGGCAGGTGCATTTCCGACGGTCATATAATGCCAGTGCTCGGCTGACGGACCTCCAAAAGAAGTTTAACCTGCCCAAGAACCACCTAATCTGTGACATGCCCACCAGGTGGAACTCAACGTTGGCCATGCTGCAGCGGCTGCACATGCAGCAGAGGGCCATCAATGAGTACCTGTGCGACTATGGCACCAGGACAGGGTCAGGGGAGCTTGGTTTTTTTTCCCCACACCAGTGGGCCATGATCAGGGATGCATGCACTGTCCTGTCACCATTTGAGGAGGCCACGAGGATGGTGAGCAGTGACAGTGCATGCATCAGTGACACTGTCCCCTTGTCCACCTGTTGGAGCACACGCTGCGTGGAATAATGGACAGGGCACTTGAGGCAGAGCAGAGGCAGGAAGAGGAGGACTTCCTTAGCTTTCAAGGCCCCCTTTATCTAGACAGTGTTCCTGCGTGCCCGCCGATCACACAGGAAGAGGACGAGGAGGAGGAGGAGGAGGAAGATTGTGTCAGTATGGAGGTGGAGCCTGGCACTCAGCATCAGCAGCAGTCTTTAAGGGATCAGTCCCAAGAAACACATGGACTTGTACGTGGCTGGGAGGAGGTGGCTGCGGACCATGTCGTCCTTAGTGACCCAGAGGACTCCGGACCGAATGCCTCAGCAAGCCTACGCTGCACGGCCTCCCTGATCCTGCAAAGCCTGCGTAAGGATCCTCGTATTCGTGGTATCAAGGAGAAGGACCAATACTGGCTGGCAACCCTCCTTGATCCACGTTACAAGGGTAAGGTTGCGGACCTTATCTTGCCATCGCAGAGGGAGCAGAGGATGAAACATCTTCGGGAAGCCTTGCAGAAAGGTCTGTGCAACGCGTTCCCAGAGACTGGGAGGTTACAAGCTCCTGCTCCTGTTTCTGGACAACGTGTTGCTGAGGCTTCGGTCAGTCAAAGAAGGAGCGGTGGAGAAGGTGGCCGTCTGACCGATGCGTTCAGACAATTTTTTGGTCCGCAGCCCCAAGGTATGATCGGTTCCAGCAACCATCGCCAGCGTCTGTTTTACATGGTGCAGGAATACCTAGGGGCAAGATCTGACTTGGACACCTTTTTCCACTGAAAATCCTCTGGGTTACTGGGTCTTGAGGATGGATCACTGGCCAGAGCTTGCACAGTATGCAATTGAGCTACTGGCCTGTCCTGCATTCAGCGTTCTTTCGGAACGCACATTCAGTGCTGCTGGAGGCTTTGTAACCGATCACAGGGTGCGTCTGTCCACCGACTCGGTCGATCGACTGACCTTCATAAAAATGAATGAGTCTTGGATCACCACCAGCTACCAAGCACCTGATGCTGATGTAACCGAATAATTTTTTTTGAAATCTCAGATCCCTTCAAAGACTGCCTATGCTGATGCTGAGTGACTATCCCTGAGTAATTATCCTCTTCCTCCTCAATCATCACGCTGATAGCTTGTAAGAACATTTTTGGTTCTGGGCGCCACCACCAGTGCCTAAGGCCTAATTTTTCAGCCCCTGTTTAACAGGGGCGTGTAATTACAATTTTTGATGCAATACTTTGCAGCAGGGCTCATTTCTGTGTTCCAACTAGAGTATCTGTGAGGGGTTGCAGTGTTGTGACACCAGCACCAGTGTATAAGGCCTAATTTTTCAGCCCCTGTTCAACAGGGGTATGTAATTACAATTCTTGATCTAATATTTCACAGCAGGGCCCATTTCTGCACCCACCAAGAGCGAGTGAGGACTTACAGTGTTGTGGCACCAGCATCACCACCACCACCAAAGGCCCAATTTTTCTGCCCTTGTTCAACAGGGGCCTGTAATTACAATTCTTGATCTAATATTTCACAGCAGGGCCCTGTGAGGGCTTACAGTGTTGTGGCCACAACAACACCTAAGGCCCAAATTTCTGCTGAGTATATAGGGCAGGCCCCTACTTTCAAACATCTAACTTACAAACGACTCCTACTTGCAAACGGAAGGAGACAACAGGAAGTGAGATGAAATCTACCCCTAGGAAGGGAAATTCTCTCCTGTAAGAGTTAATATGGGAAAAACATTTCTCCTTTCCACTGATGCTTTCCAATCCTTGTTCCACAAAAAAACCCAAATTTTCAAAAAACATTTGTCATTGGGACAAAAAGTGAGGTGAAATCTTCTGAAGAGGAGGAAAGACAGCAAAAAAATGTCACAGGGGTGATAACGCTTCCCTATGTTTTCCAAAAAGCTTAAAAAAGATTTTTTGGCTGGAGCTAAACACGTTTGTACCCGTTCAAAATTACAAACAGATTCTACTTAACAACAAACCTACAGTCCCTGTCTTGTTTGCACCGCCTGTATACTGCTGTTCAGAGTATATAGGGCCTGGTGGCCCCACACCTTTCCTTATTTTAATTTGGGTGCGGGGTTCCCCTTAATATTCATACAAGACCCAAAGGGCCTGGTAATGGACTGGGGGGTACCCATGCCGTTTGTCTCACTGATTTTCATCCATATTGCCAGGACCCGACATTACATTAAACCCGCAAGCAGTTTTAAATGAGATTTTTTCCTTTAAAAATGACAGTTTGTGCAGGGACTGTTCTAAACACGGGAAACACGCGCCACTTTACAGGCATACTATAGACACACCCCAGGTACGATATTTAAAGGAATATTTCACTTTTTTTTTTTTTTTTTACTTTAAGCATCATTAAAATCACTGCTCCCGAAAAAAACGGCCATTTTTAAAAGTTTTTTTTTGCATTGATACATGTCCCCTGGGGTAGGACCCGGGTCCCCAAACCCTTTTTAGGACAATACCATGCAAATTAGCCTTTAAAATTAGCACTTTTGATTTCGAACATTCGAGTCCCATAGACGTCAATGGGGTTCTAACGTTCGTGCAAATTTTCGGTCCGTTCGCAGGTTCTGGTGCGAACCGAACCGGGGGGTGTTCGGCTCATCCCTACTTCCTAGTTTATCCTAACTACCTCTTGGGTCAGCTTTGTTGCTTCCTAAGTAAGCTCCCTGCTCAAAGGACATAGAAGGTTATGCTATTTCATAATCCAATGAGGGGGTTGGAGACACAGAGCTGATATAAGAAGCTAAATTGCTGATCCACAAAGATGAATTGCATAATCTGGACTCATATTTGCATACATCCCAACCTTCCTGGATTCGCTGGGACCATCCCGGAATTTCAAGTAAATCCCGGTGTCACGCAAATCTGGGCTCTGGGCCTACAGCGGAGCCAAGTACTGGAACAAGTTCTGGTACTTGATTCTACTAATCCGACTGTCCGGTGCTCGCTGCTCTGCACTGCAGCTGGCAAAGCTAATGCTCGCTCAGTACATAGCCTGCCCACTCACCCGCCCCACCGGCTCTACATCCAGTACAAGAAGGGAGGAGGTGGTAGGCTAGTTCTCCCCCCTACTCGCCCTGTCCCCCTGTGCCTGCCCTCATCTTTATAAGATGTAAAAAGAGGGTAGTAGTAGCAGAGATGGAAAAGATATCCACTGCCAAGGAAAAGGAGGCATAAAGGGTTGACTAGGGTGTATCACAAAAGTTCACTCCATGCAGAAAAGACAGGTGTAGTCAGATACAAAAATCATTAAGCCTACCTTAAATGGGACGTTTATACAGTAATTCTAGATAACTGGTAAATGCTCATATAGTGTGAGCTTTAGATGATGGGACTGTGTTTAGCAATAGGCACCACCACCTCTGAAATAGATTATATATATAAAAAAATCTATTTCACAGGCGGTGGTGCATATATATATATATATATATATATATATATATATATATATATATATAAAATGGTAAGGAGCAATTCTGAATGAAGGTGATCTAGTTATCACATAATTGGGTGATATTATTTATAAAATGCAGGGTCTCACCTTGTAATCTTAATAGTTTATATGTAAAACCTTTGTATCAGACATAGGGATTGCTTACTTCAGATGACTGCCAGCAGAGGTTTTAAATGCAGCAGAACAGTAGATTATCAGATACCAAGTC
Organism: Aquarana catesbeiana; assembly: GCF_042186555.1. Lineage (NCBI taxonomy): Eukaryota > Metazoa > Chordata > Amphibia > Anura > Ranidae > Aquarana > Aquarana catesbeiana. The sequence goes on from NC_133327.1 coordinate 533,270,913, forward strand.
AGAACCATCTAGAAAGTAATAAGTATATAACTAAAATACATGTATTTCAACAGCCCAACAGTTGGAGTACAGCGAGCCAAGTATAAAAAAGTGAGAGCCTTACCAGGACGAGTGTAGTAATAAGGTGTAGATGAATCCAGAGACGGAGCACCGTCTGAGAGAGGTGTCGTGATACAAGGCTGAGTGGTCAGCATATAATGCACATGCCAATCAGGTGTGCAGTTTCCGCATCACCTGACTCGGCCGGGAAGGGCTGCGCGCGCAACCCCGACACTGCCGCGCATATGCAGTGTGCATTGCAGCTACAATAGACGAGGCCGCACAAGAGGAGCGCAGCCCTAAAGGTTACAGGGCTGAGAGCTCCCCCAAGTGGACACTCCAAAATCACAGGGTGTGAAGCGCTGTGAAGGGCAGATGTAAAGAGCCTAGAATTAGGTGATGAAATTACCAGATGGGAGAAAGGACCACAAATAGGGAGAACAACAGACTGGGACCTTGAGCTGCAATTAGCGTTTCCAAACAGGGAACGAATTGCGGCTCCCCGGCCACACATGCTACTCGCAACACCGGCACGCCAAAGAAGCCCAGAAATTGATGCCAGTAGGGTTTCCACCGCAGGCCTAGGACAAAAAGCCATAATCAGAGATGAATAAAACAAGTAACACCTATGACAAAAGTAAAGAAAAAAAAATAGAAACGGCAAACATTAATTTTAATATATTAGCTGCAAAAACTTTTTCCATATATGACAGCAGTTAGGCAATGGACAACAAAATAGACATGGACAAGGAAATGTGATAAAGAACAAAGACACAATTGTACAGTTGATGTTGAATACATGCTTAGGCAATAAGGAACACATCTCAATGAGAGAGGAAGGGAAAGGGACCAGGAGCCACAGCAGCAGGAGACAGGATACATAAAAGCACATAGCCAGTAATATTGTTAATCTCAAAAGATAATACAGCAAGTAGCTAGTTTATTACAGAAATGATTTATATGAATGTAGTTCATTAATGCCTGACCAGCGTGTAGCATTAAGGTGCTCTATCCATTTTGCCTCGTGCTGGAGTATCTTCCTGTCCCAATCCTCTCCCCTTGGGTCCTGCGGAATTACTGCCAGAACAGTAAAGGTAGCAACAGAGGTGTCAAATCTGTGACATAGGTCAAGATGTCTGCTTATGGGACTAAGCATCCTGCCGTTGGCAGAGGAGTAAATGTGGTCATTTATTCTTTGTCGTAATTGGCGGATTGTTTTCCCAATGTAAAAGATCCTGCACTTACATGTCATTAGGTAGACCACCCCCTGGGTGCTAGAATCAGCATGAAAATGTGGGTAGAAAAGTTCCCCATTGGGTAGTCTGAATCTATGGCCAGTAGAGATCCAAGGACAGAAGGCACAGTGCCCACAAGTGTATATTCCATATTCAGTGATGGTATGACCATGGGAAGGCACATAATGACTTTTGGTCAGTTTATCACATAAAGAGACCGCTCTTTTGAAGACGATCTCAGGCTGATCACTGACATATCTGCTCAGAATAGGGTCCTCATGTAGAATGTGTCAGTGTCTGTTCAGCGCATTTCTTAATTGGTATTGTTGATACAAGTATTACGTGATAAATTTTACTGTAGAATAGTCTTCTGACTTAGTTTTGTTTTTGTAGAGTTGTGTGTTTCTAGGTTGTTCGTAAGTTTTATTGAAGGGTTTACGTAGAAGTGTCTTTGAATATCCCTGTTGGAGAAGTCATGCCCTTAAGCGATCCGCATGATATCTGAAGTCACTGTCACAAGTACAGTTCCTTCTGAGTTGAATATACTGTGCGTAGGGAATGCTACCCACAAGTGTGAAGGGATGGGCACTGGACACATGCAGAATCATGTTTCCGGCTGTTTCCTTCCGGTACAATGTGGTAGCCAGACAGTTGTCATGATCTTTAAAAGTTGCAAGATCAAGAAATGAAATTTTACACAAGTCACTCTTTACTGTGAACTTCAAATTGTAAGTATTGTTGTTCAAACGGTCAACAAAAGTGTCTAAGGTTTGCTGTAAGCCCACTCAGATAATGAATATATCATCAATATATCTTAGCCACACCAGTACATGACTGGTGTGGCTACTGAGATCCTCATTGGAGAAGATATCCCGCTCCCACCCCCCCAGGTACAGGTTCGCGTAAGCTGGGGCACAACAGGTGCCCATGGCTACGCCCTGCACCTGGAGGTAGTGGGAGCCGTTAAATGTAAACCAATTGTGTGTCAAAATGAAGAAAAGTAATTTCAGGAGGAACTCACTAAAAGGCCAGGAATGATAATCTTCCTCCCTAAGGAAAGTGCGTACCATCCCGACACCCTGCTCGTGGGGATGCTGGAGTACAAAGCCTCCACATCCAGGGTCACGAGCAGGGCGTCGGGAGGGACTGCAACTCCCTCAATGTGTTTGAGGAGATCTAATGTGTCACGAACATACAATGGCAGTCGTGTGACATGTGGAGTCAGGAAGAAGTCAATAAGTCTACTGGCGTTTTCAGTAGGTGAGCCTATCCCAGAGACTATATGCCGACCTGGGAGGACATGTGAATTCTTGTGTATCTTAGCTAGTGCGTAAAATGTAGCAGTAGGTGGAAATTTATTGTCGAGATATGCATGGGTATCCTGGTCAATCAGACCCGTGTGGTAGGCATCTCCTATAAGTGATTTGTATTCGTTGATAAATCGTTGTTGAACTAACCGCAATCTGACAATACCAGTGCTGGTTGTTAAGGATACCCATGCACATCTCAAGGTATTGCTGGTTATTCATTAGTACAATATTTCCCCCCTTATCCACCTGTTTAACAACTAGATCAGGGTGGTTATGTAGTCTGGAAACAGATTGCAATTGGTCGGGCAGTAGGTTTTTAGGCGTAGGATCCAGTGTAAGTTGTCTCATGTCCCCCATGGTGGCCGTCAGAAAGGCTCACACTTGAGGATTAGTAGTTAAATCTGGGAATTTCTTGAACTTGGATTTGAATTTGTTAATTGATTTAGGCCCTAAAGGTAGTGTGGGTACACTGATGTCAGTGGTAGGTATTCCAGGCTCAGAAGATTCACTCTCTTCTAATAAAAGGATAAGGTCTCTGAAAGCTCTGAACTCATCCATAGTAAAGTGTTTAATACTTTCAGAGAGATCCCTGTCTTGTTTAGAACGTATACATTCATGATCAAAGAGAAATTTATAGGTCAACTTTCTACAGAAAAGGTAGAGGTCTTTGATAGTGTCATATTTATCCAACTGGAGTGTAGGACAGAAACTAAGGCCATATCTAAGGAGATCAAAGTCTGCTTTAGAAAAAGAATATGGAGTGAGATTGATAATATCAAGTTCTACATGTCAGGGGTCAGTGTTATGAGCAGGGGAAAATGTATAGTTTGTGTCGCTGTAGATGCTAAATGAGAATCAAGAGTGCTCTGTTTAGTGGGGATCAGCAAAGGTGCAGCTGAATTGGATAAAAAGAGTGACATGCTCACTAAAGAACGTGTAGACATAGTGGCGGTACTTGAACAAGCAGGGTTCAAGACCCAGGTGAGTTATGTAGAAAATTAAGTGCTTGTGCTGCTATAGGGCCTAGATGGGTGGTTGTGTGAGTACCAACAGGAGCAACCGAGTTGGAACTCATTTGTGAATGTTCAGAGTGTGATTTGGGCACATGTGGGTTATGTTTAATAGCCTCTTCAAGGTGTTTTTTAGGATGAGGAGTAAATGGTTGATTACCATTCAGTCCTCTTTTGCGTACACCCAAATTAGAACGTGTGTTAGTAGGTTGAGAAGGAGTAGGCAGAGTAGAAAAGGAGGATAGGGAATAATCCTCCTCCCTAGAGAAGTGACCTGAGCCATAGCCTGTAGATTCAGGGCCTTGTCTGGTCCTTTTATTTTGTGGCATCAAATGCCAACGGTAGACATAGCCCTCCAAGAAGGCCATCTTATCTCTATACATTTTAGTCTGCTTTTTAGAGATAATATCTTTATTCAATCCATTTAGGTACTCCTTGAGTTCCTGTCATTTCTTTTCAAATTGTGCGTGACCTTTCACAGAGTCTTGTTGTGTCTGCAGGGAAATAAGTTCCTGGTCTAGGGCCAATAGATCTGTTCTGTATTGTGCAACTAAGAGTTTAATCAATTCAGTACTGCATTTAGTAAGTTCCTGTTCCCAATCATGTTTGAGTTCAGGAGTTACATTTTTAAAAGAGGGAAACAGTTGTATTCTAAGGCCAGTTGAATAGATATTATCATGTATGTATTGTTAAAAAAAACTCTTCTTTAACTTAACTTTTTAAAAAGAAGTCTCCTGGCTTTAGATAGATATTGATTGAGTGTCAGATCATCTCTAGTAGAGGTATTTCAGTTTGTATGAATTTCATCCATCCTTCCTGTCTTCCATGTGCAGTAGTGATCCATCCTTCCCGTCTTCCATGGGAAGTAGTGATCCATCCTTCCTGTCTTTCATGTTGTGGTGGAGATTTTTGGATTTCATATTTATATCATGGAGCTTCAAGGGAACCATTACAAGGACTCTAATTAAATTACCATGCCCCATTTTATATATATATTAAGGTATGTGTGTATATGTATATATTTTATAGGAACGTGTGTACTTAATATTTACTTCTTACAGCTTACTTCTTTTCACTTCCTCTCAAAAGCTGTTTGATGTCTTCAATGGTCAGTTGATAACTAGAGATGGCCCTATCAGACGTTGTGTCTCCACTTGGTCTTGGAGGCTTGATATGCTAATTTCGGAACTGGTTATATTGAGATCAAAGAGGGCTAACTGTTTTAAGGCAGACACAGAGGCACCGGAGATAGCCTCTTGCTTGTGTGGGAAGCATGCTTAAATTTCAGCCAATCAGGATTCAATGCCACTTATGAACCAATGAGGTGGTCCAGGGTTTTGATTGGCAGGGATGGGTAGAGAGGGAACAGAAAAACCAAAGCCTAGGAATGCCAACTCTCTTCGGCTCACAGTCTAGATGAAAGATGGCCACACGCAAGAATGTCTGTGTAGTGTATTCTCATATTTCTCTTTACTTTTTACCTAACATTTTCTATCGTAGGATTTTGTCTTAATATATTATTAATCTCTTGATAGCATGTGTATGACCATTATAGCAATATTTTGTATCATTGGTAACATCGTTGTTTTTAAGGTTGTGTCATTTATGTTATAGTTGCTAACCTCGGATTAATACAAGTTTCTTTTCTGTGCAATAGTAAGTTTAAATAAATTAGATTGTTATCCTTTTCACACAGGTATCATTCGTCCTTAATTCCATGGGTTGATTCATATAGATAAAAGGTTTTAATCATTTATGTTAGGTATCATTAACCATATGTACCATAATGATCCCTCCTTTCTTTCTTCTATATACCATAGTGATCCCTCCTTCCTTTCTTCCATATACCATAGTGATCCTTCCTGCCTTCCATATACCATAATGATCCATACTTCCTGCCTTACATATACCATAGTGATCCATTCTTCCAGCCTGCCGTGTACCATAGTGAGCCTTTCTTCCTGCCTTCCATGTACCACAGTGATCCTTTCTTCCATGCACCATAGAGATTCTTCCTGCCTTCCATGTATCATTGATCAATCCTTCCTTTCTTCCATGTACCATAGTGATCCTTGCTGCCTTCCAGGTACCATAGTGATCCCTCCTTCCTTTCTTCTATGTACCATAGTGATCCTTCCCTCTCTCAAATCTTTCTCCCTAAGGGTTGGTTCACACTGAAACACAGTGAAGGAAAGGGGCATTATGTGTGCATTTCCAGATTTCCCGCACTGCATGCAACCATGTTGACCTTGTGAATTGATGCAGGTGCCATTAATTGTTAATGGCAGCGTGTTTGCAGCCACCAAACCACATGGTACTGCGTTATTATGCAGTTTGGTATGATTTGAAGAAGCAGTGCTTTGCAGAGTGTCCCCATTCACTTGAATGAATTGTGGTCGGTGGGCAGTAGTGCCCATCAATGCATCAGGGTATAGAACTCCTGCTGCAGCCATGAAGTAAAGCATTGCAGCTGCAGCATATGTACACCCCCAGGGGAGCACTTGGGGAGACGGTAAAATGGTTGAGCCACGGTTTTACCACCCCTACAACCACTAATGTGAATGAGCCCTAATGCATCGTACACACAAGCGGACTTTACGGCAGACTTTGCCCGGCAGACTGGATTTCGTCAGACAATTAGATCGTGTGTGGGCTCCAGCAGACTTTGTTTTCTCAAAAGTTGGACGGACTTAGATTTGAAACATGTTTTAAATTAATCCGTCGAAATCAAGTTCGGTCGAAAAGTCCGCTCGTCTGTATGCTAGTTCGACGGACAAAAAGCCACGCTAGGGCAGCTATTGGCTACTGGCTATGAACTTCCTTGTTTTAGTCCGGTCGTACGTCATCACGTACGAATTCGACAGACTTTGGTGGACTGTGTTTAGGCAAGTCCGTTCATTCAGAAGTCCATCGTAAAGTACGTCAAAGTCCGCCGAGCAAAGTCTGCCGTAAAGTCCGCGGCATAAGATATATATATTGCATATGTATGACATTTGAGATAAGATTTCCTTCTGATGTTCATTTGTTCAAGCAATGCTGCACTGTATACAGCAACTAAGCTCAGCTTCTGTTTAATCATCCCTCTTTAAGCCACTCCCACTGTTAGACCATCATTTGCTACTATGTGCTACATGTACTACAGTACTTTAATGTTTTAAATTTAGTAAGTAAATCACTATTCCAGTTAGCCAATCACTCACTCCAAGTAGGCTTAAGTATAAATTACAGAAAACAGAGATCTTATTGAAATGTTGGCATCTGTATATTCAAGCAACACAATTCTCTGAGCATTACGGTATGGGTACCCCTAACATGGGTGCTCTATTAGAGGAAAAAGAAAAGGCTCAACTTTGATTATCTCTCCTACACTCATGGCTATGTAATGCAAGGGTGAGATGACAGCAGTTCTGTAGTTGCAGCTATTCCGCTTTACTCCATAACTTAAATCAACAGTGGTTATACAGTAAAACCTTGGATTGTGAGCATAATTTGTTCTGGAAACATGCTTGTAATCCAAAGTATGCAAACAAAGCCTGGGGAATGCCCAGGAAAAAACCAAAGCCTACTTACCACCAGCTCGCAGACAACCAAATTGACCTGTCTAACAGTAAGCGTTAAAAACAGGGGTTTAGTCCGCACGCATTTGCAAATGCATGCGTAAGCCACAGAGCCTCGTCACGGCACCCTGATATCTGTGGTCCTCACACTAAAATATGAGTGTCCCCACAGTGGAGGCACATGCATTCTAATGGATAAATGCTGGCAGGTGGGCTGAAGGGCAGCCCATCCCTTCTTAAAGGTACAGAAGCACACCAAACACCCAGCAAATAGCACTATGGCTGCAAAGGTGCTGGTGCGTTTCTGGACCAATAAACACACCAAGGTGATCTCAAAAAACTTGCCACCGCCTTCATTTATAGCTGGCTATCGCAGTAAGCGGCTTTGGAGGGCTACAAACAGATGCAAACAAAGCCTGGGGAATGCCTAGGAAAAAAACAAAGCCTACTTACCACCAGCTCGCAGACAACCAAATTGACCTGTCTAACAGTACGTGTTAAAAACAGGGGTTTAGTCCGCATGCATTTGCAAATGCATGCGTAAGCCACAGAGCCTCGTCATGGCACACTGATATCTGTGGTCCTAACACTAAAATATGAGTGTCCCCACAGTGGAGGCACATGCATTCTAATGGATAAATGCTGGCAGGTGGACTGAAGGGCAGCCCATCCCTTCTTAAAGGTACAGAAGCACACCAAACACCCAGCAAATAGCACTATGGCTGCAAAGGTGCTGGTGCATTTCTGGACCAAAGTGTAATCCAAAGTACTCTTATATCAAAGCCAATTTCCCCATAAGAAATAATGGAAACTTAACCATTTATTTTTAGGTCTTTCAGTTTATAGTCCATATAAAAAGATTATAGCAATATAATAGGTTGTGTAACCATAAAATGTCCATCCACAAATGGAAGCCTCCATAAGTGGATTATAAGCAAAATCCAGCAGGAACTACAGAGTACAAAAAAAAAGAGGCGCCTCTAAGTGTAGCAATATGGTTACATTTAATGAAGGTACAACATTTAGCAACTCACTTGGTTGATGATTAAAACAGGCACATCTAAGTATGTAGGCATCTGGGGTAAAGCTGTCCACATAGACCATCTTCCGCATCGCCGGCTCTCACCGATATCAGTCTGCAATCGTGACCGGGAAGACTCCCCTGCAGTAGAGCGATCTGAAAGTGAGGCTTGAAGCCCTCCTGAAAGGGATGACATTGATGTCTATGTGGACAGCGTTACCCCGGATGCCTGCATAATTAGATGTGCCTGTTTTACTCATCAACCATATGAGTTGCTAAATGTTGTACCTTCATTAAATATAACCATATTGCTACACTTAGAGGTGCATCTGTTCTCTTTTATACTCAGTTGTGACATGACGCTACTTGTATATCAAGACAAAGCTTGTAAATCAAGTGAAAATGTATTAAAAAATGTTGCTTGTCCTGCAAAACGCTCTTAAACCAAGTTACTTGCAAACCAAGGTTTTGCTGTATACTGTATGCACTCCACTAGGCATTCTATAAAGAGTAAATCTGTGTTCTGATTGAAAAATAACCCACAGAGTCTGCATAAAAATGTATACATTTTCACAATAAGTTGTACATGAATAGAAAAAAGCAATAGCGAGCACACATATGTGTCTGAGGATGAAAGCGTTATGCTGCGTACACACGATCGGAATTTTCATAGGAAAAGCCTTGTATGGTTTTTACGATGGAATTGCGCTCAAGCTTGTCTTGGGTACACATGGTCACACCAAATTCCGAACGTCAAGAACACAGTGACGTACAACACATATGACGGGACTATAAAACGCAAGTTCAATACCCAGTGCGCCACCCTTTGGGCTCCTTCTGCTAATCTCTAGTTTATCTCGTGTTAGTAGAAGTTTGGTGAGAGACGATTCATGCTTTTTAGCCTCGTGCTTTTCATTCCGTTACTGCTCTTCAGTTTGTGCTTGTGGGTTTGTGTCTGTTTTTCAGTGCGTGCAGTCAGTTCATATCTGTTTTTCAGTGCGTTTTTGTCCGCTCGTTTCTGATTTTCAGCTTGCTCTTCACAGGCGAGGCTCTTCATGTTGCGTGTACGTACTCATCGTAGAGTTCGTGCTATGCGGGGGCTTGGTGTTGGGGTTCTTTCTTTGACCCAAGCCCCTCCATGAGGGTGGGGAGTAGGCATGAGCTTCGAGTTCGAGTTGAACTCATGTTCGACTCGAACATCGGCGGGACTTCCCTGTGGCATTCCCCGTGACACCACAGGGAAGTCCCGTCAAGTCACTGTGCGTCAGAGGGGGGCGGGATCACCGGGTGGCCCCGCCCCCCTGTTATTTAAGAACCGTCAGAAGAGGAGAAGCGTCACACAGTGGGAGCCTCCCTCCATGCCATGGATGGAAGTGGAGCGGCCCGGAGAAGAAGGGAAGAAGACGCCGACACCACGGAGGAAGATGCCGGACGAGAACACTGGAGGAAGAACCAGAAGAACCAGAAGAAGAGGATGGAGGAAGAAACCGAAGGAAGATAGAAGAAAGAAGAAGCATTTAAATAAAGGAATTGTCAAAAACTGTCTCTTGTCATTTTTAACATTTTTGACACTTTTTTAGTGAAATGGTTGGGGTACAAGTACCCCCTTACCATTTCACACAGGGGGGAGGGCCGGAATCTGTGGGTCCCCTTGTTAAAGGGGGCTTCCAGATTCTGATAAGCCCCCTGCCCGCAGACCCCCACAACCACTGGCCAGGGTTGTGGGGATGAGGCCCTTGTCCTCATCAACATGGGGACAAGGTGTTTTGGGGGGCTAACCCAAAGCACCCTCCCAATGTTGAGGGCATGTGGCCTGGTACGGTTCAGGAGGGGGGGCGCTCTCTCGTCCTCCCCTCTTTTCCTGCGGCCTGCCAGGTTGCATGCTCGGATAAGGGTCTGGTATGGATTTTTGGGGGGACCCCACGCCATTTTTTAAAAACATTTTGGCGCGGGTTTCCCCTTAAAATACATACCAGATCTGAAGGGTCTGGTATAGATTTTGAGGGGGACCCAACGCCATTTTTTTTTTAAATTTTGGCCGGGGTTCCCCTTAATAGCCATACCAGATCTGAAGGGCCTGGTATGGAATTTAGGGGGACCCCCGTGTCATTTTTTTTAAATTTTGGTTCAAGGTTCCCCTGTGGGGAATTCCCATGCCATTTTTATCAATGAACTTTTATGTGTATTGTCAGACCGGCAATTCATTAATAGCCGCGAGTAGTTTTAAATGACTTTTTTCCTTTGAAATGTCATTTTGCTGTCAGACTGTTCTAAACACGGGAAACATGAGCCCTTTACAGGCATACTATAGACACCCCCCATGTAACAAATTTAAAGGGATATTACACTTTTATTGTTTCACTTTAAGCATTATTAAAATCACTGCTCCCGAAAAAACATCCGTTTTTGAAACTTTTTTTTGCATTGATCCATGTCCCCTGGGGCAGGACCCAGGTCCCCAAACACTTTTTATGACAATAACTTGCATATAAGCCTTTAAAATTAGCACTTTTGATTATTCATGTTCGTGTCCCATAGACTTTAACGGTGTTCGCGTGTTTGAACAAATTTTTTGCCTGTTCGCAAGTTCTGGTGCGAACCGAACTTGCGAACCGGTGCGAACCGGTGTTCGGCTCATCCCTAGTGGGGAGAAGTTCATGGACTAAGAATTGGTTACTCCAGCGTGACCAATTCTCTCATATGCTTTTGCTGCGTGAGATCCAGGAGAATAATCCTGATGATTTCAGGAATTCTCCTCCGGATGATGGACCCCGTTTTTCACCGTCTGTTGGCTTTGCTGTCCCCTTATATTACGAAGCATGACACCTGCATGTGGCAAGCCATCACTCCGGAACAGAGGCCAGTCACCATGTTGTGGTACTTGGTGATGGGGAGAAGTCTCCAGGACCTCAAGTTTTCTACAGGCATCTCCCCCCAGGCTCTGGGGATCATTATTCCAGAGACCTGTTCTGCCATCATACAGGTCCTGCAGAAGGACTATATCAGGGTAAGTTTTCTCCTTTAACATCACATTCTATGTATTTAATGTATGCTAATGTTTTGTATTTCTTTCATCATTCCCTAATTACCATGATGGTAATATGCTGTGAATGTCCTCTTTGTCCTCATGCATGCTTTAAGCTTTTAATGCTCCTTTTTTGTCCTTCATGCATATTTGCCCTCACTAACCTCCCCAGCATGCTATCCTGGGCCCATACACACCTAGACTAGTCACTTAACAATGTATTTTGTCAACTCCATTGTTGTGCTTTACCCTAAACACCCCCTAAAATGTGTCCAAATGTTATTGTTGTTCTTAAATTCAGGCAGAGTGCCTGTCATATACCAGATAAGACCTGAACTGTGTGGACTGCAACAGAGTGAACCAGACCTAAATAGGTGAAAGTAAGTTTATTAAGGTAAATGCATATACATGTGAACACACCACCAATACAGAGTGAACAAGCCAAACAACCAAACAGTGATAATACACAACCAGCATATGTAGCAAAAGGGAGTACCAGAATCATAGTCAAGCCAGGCCAGGGTCATAAACAGGAGATCAGTAGCTGGGAAGGGAAACAACAGGACAAGAGAGGATGGATCACAGGAGGAACGGGTCAGGTACAAGGCTCAGGGTCCAGGGTTCAGGTAACAGGATCAACAGGTTCCAGGAATCAGGCTTTAGGTTCAGGAATCAGGTTTCAGGATCAGGGTAACAGGATGGCTGCAGGTTAGGGCTAAAGGACAATACCAGGGCAACATGAGTGTGTACTTGCTGGGTATTTATACTGCAGCTGCTAATTAAGGTCAGGTGACACCTATCTGCAGAGGGGAATACCTGCTCCACACTGCCAGGATTCCTCCGCTGGTGGACGCCAGTACTGCGGCCCAAAGGTGACAGAATATCAGCAGGAAAAAACTCTTCTGACAGCTCCAAACTGCCAGGAGACACCTGCTGGTGGACCTCAGTACTGCACGCCAAATGATCAATATTACCAGCGGAGGAGACCTTTCCTGACAGTGCCAGAGGCTTTTTTTTGGGGTCCAAAACTCATTTAAACCCCCCCCTAAAATATTTCCAATGGGCCACCAGAGGGGGTGAGGAATCTGATAAGTGGATCTTATATTTTTGTCTTTAAATACTCCTTAAAGTGGATGTAAACCCAATGTCCTCCTTTCTAAACTACTGCCATAGGGGTTATCTATAAGGATATACATGCCTCCTGCATGTCTCTTTACCTGTCAAATGCCTCCCCTCTGTCTGTTATGAGAGCTGAAAAACTGCAGATTCTGTGGGTGGGTCTGTAGTCTGGAGCTCGGTGGGTGGAGTCGTGATGTCAGTTGACTCCCCGCCCACCTCTACACTCCCCTTGTCAATATGCATTTTCTCCTGTGTATTTCTAACTGAACTTCTGCTATGATCTCTAACATCCAGTGAAAAGACAGGAAAGTAACCACATGACTTCAGCATGCCAAATCATGCTGAGGTGTGGAACAGCCAATCCTTGCAGAGCTGCTGAAGAAAGGAGTGGGGGAGGGAATTAAAAAATACTGCATGTCTCTTAGGCTAGTGTACAAGATGTAAATCACCTGTCACTCGCAGCAAGGGGGAGTATTTGACAAAGTTTTTGTCAGTTTGTCAAGATTTCTCTCACTGAACAATAAAAGAGGATTGCTCAGAGATGGATTAACTCTGTGTGGCAAGACTGGGCTCAAATGATAGGAAATCTTATACTCTACAGTATGATAAAAAAAAAAGAAAAAATTTGGGTTTACATCCACTTTAAAATAAATGTTATACTGATGTTGGCCAAGAATGTTTGTGTCTAATCTGCTTGCAATGTTATGTGCAAAAGTATTAATATATTTTTTTATTTTTTGACTCCACAGTTTCCTTCAACGCCACAGGAATGGCAGACTGTGGCTCCCAATTTGTTCTGCGTTCGGACTTTCCTAACTGTGGAGGTGCAATCGATGGGAAACATGTCCACACCATCCCACCACCCCACTCGGGGTCATACTATTTTAATTATAAGGGTTTCAATAGTATTGTGTTAATGGCAGTGGTGTCGGCGACATACGAGTTTCTCTATGTGGACATGGGGAAGAATGGCCGGATGTCCGATGGTGGAGTCTTTGCCCAGACCGAGTTCTACCGACGTCTCCAGAGTGGTGGCTTGGGATTGCCACCTGTGGAAGAGAATGTTGAAGGACTCCCATTTGTTTTTATCCCTGATGAAGCATTTGGTCTGGGTGATCACCTGATGAGGCCATTCCCCCAGAGGACCCTCACCCCGGAGAAGAGGGTTTTTAATTATCGGCTGGCTAGAGCCAGTAGAGTCATGGAGAATGCCTTTGGGATAATGGCCAGCCAGTTCTGTTTATTTCTTATGGCAATAAATATGGCGGAGCACAAACTGAACCACATAGTTCTAGCATACTTCATACTTCACAACTTTTTAAAGAGAAATGCTCCAAATTATGTTGCCTCAGTTGAGCCTGAGGCCGGATTTCCAGAAAATACAATGACGGCCCTGGAAGCTGGCTGTCCTGGCTTGCCCCACCCAAAGCACCCGTGAAGTGTGTCAAAAATATGTAGATTATTTTACGGGTAGGGGGGCCATTGCTATGCCAGCAAATTTGTAAATATTTTCGACATTAAAAAAAAAATGTATCTGATAAAATCTTGACTTTCATTTACTGCTTGTGCTTCTTTTAGCTGTCTCCTAGGTTCTCCTAGTGCACTTGTAGTGCCAAGTGATTTTTCTATTATTAAATAACACCCATTGTCACTGTAAACAGAAGGCGCACATTGTTGAGTATAAAACCTTTTACTCTGTACACATTCACATGTGCATTGTAAATTTTTTTTTTTTATAAAAAAAAATCTTGTTTTTATAAAGTTTTACATTGAAAATATTTTTTTAGTACATAAACAGGCATGTTTCAAAACATAACATACACAACTCAGGAACTTACAAAGTTCAACATTGAAAAACTGAAGGCAATATCAGACATTATAATGTCAAAAATGTGTTGCTATTGCCTTCATCAGATGGGGTGATGTCACCCCTGTAAAAGCCAAATTTTGAAGTGCACACAAATTGGGAGTCAAACTGGGGATTTCCCTCCTGATCCCATGCCTAATGTCAACATGTGCTATCTCCCATCATGGGGGATCAATGGATGTGTTTTGGGGGTGCAACCACTTCCTCTCACCTACTTGAGTTATGAGGAAGGGGTTGAACCCACAAAACGCATACATTGATATCCCCTGATGACAGATAGCACATGTTGACACACTGTGTGCATCTTCAAAATTTGGCTTTTAAAAGTTGTCAAAAACTTTAAAAAATTGGTCACCAAAAATATAAAATGGTGTCATTTTGTGGTTATTTAGATTCTTCCTAGTACATCAATCATGTCCTTCAGTTTTTGTTCAACCTCATTTTTTTTTTGCTTGATGATGTCTAAATCCCGACTACAAAACATTATGTCCTGGATTAGCCTTTGTGCACTGTCACTGGTGAAATGAGGAGATTGTTCTTCCACAACATGCACATCACCTAAAATAAAAAATACACACCATGTATTATAAATATGCAGGCATACATCTATTACCTGAATCTGTGGTCTCAGACACTCACCTGTTGTGGTGACAATTTCTCCTTCCTCCACATCCTCTGGTTGTGGTGTTCTCTGTTCCCCTTCTTCAGGAAGTGGGGGTTTCCTGGTGTCATCAGACGTCCGGAGTCTTTTCTCCCCTATGAGAATGAAACAAAAGGTATACTTAGCACACCGATATTTGAGGCCAGAAATAGGAATATGAAACATTGCTTGGAAGTGGGGTACAATTGTCTGTTTTGTCAGAGTTCCAAGCTGAAGACATGATTTTTTTTCCCTTACCAAAGCTGGAATACTTACCTTTTTTGGACAAGTTTCACACATGGAGACACCCCAAGTATCCACTGGAGTACCTGTGTGGGACACCCTAAAAAGTTTGTTCTTGTGTCCCACACTAGTGCTCCTGAGTCCAGATGTGTAAACAGCTGCTGAGTGTCCTCTCCTTACATTACACTGAATCAAGTTTGCAATTCTTTCTAGTTTCAAAACACATCTAGACAACAATGTCCTAAACTTATTTTAATACAAATTAGCATGTCCAAATGTAGTTAACCCTGTATCTGCCAAAAACATTGTATTTAGTTGGCAAACAAACAATATTTACTGCGACCAATTACTGTGCCCACAAACATGAAAGTAGCTATTTTAAAATGTACAACAGTAAATAAAAGCACATGGAGCAGCATGCAAGTAATAATAATAGGAACACATGACAACTACTTACTTTTTAGAAGCACTTTCTTGATCCTTCTGTACTGATCCTGCTCCCTCAATTTCAGGTCTGACCAGCGTTTCCTCAACTGCTCCTTGGATCGTCGTACCCCAAAATTTCTGTCCAGACTCTTCACAATTTTAGACATGATCTTGGCCTTTCTCACATTTGGGTTTAGGTAAGGTTCATACTTCCCTTCAAAGTCTGCCCTCTTCAAGATGTCCACCATCTCCACCATCTCTACAAAGACCATATTTGATGCCTTAAATCTCCTATGGGATTGTGACATTTCTGGCTCCGGGCTTTCCTCCTCATTACTGCTATTACACACCTGCTGTGTCTCCGCCATGTTCCTCTCCCACTGCGACAAAAGAGAAGGGGCGGGGAATATTCTAGAAAGAACGTCAGGGGCGGGCGATGCGGGCGGAGTTTCACGCATGCGCAGTGTATATAAAGCTAACATGCCTGTGTTGTACGTTCGATCTGTGAGTGTAGGAAGTGCCGAACGTTCTAACAAAGGTAACATTTTAACTTGGGACATCAGTGGCCTATACTGATTCGAGATTGAGACCTATATTGGGATAAGATAAGGAGAGTTTAGTCTGATATTAGTGTTTTGTCTTGCAGAAAATATGAAACAATTCAAAGACCCGGAATTCATGGGCCAGTTCATAGACAGATACAGGGATATAAGAAATTTGTGGGAGGTTAAAAACCCCTTATATCCCAATAAACCAGCTAGGAAGGCATTGCTGGAGAAACTAGTGCAATTTGTGAAGACGCAGGTCCCCGACGCAGACATCGAGTTTGTGGAGAAGAAAATTGGTAGCTTGAGAAGCACGTATAGGAAGGAGCTTAATAAGGTCCAAGCTTCCATGAAATCAGGAGCAGCAGCAAAGGAGGTGTATGTACCCAGTCTGTGGTACTACAACAGGATGCGGTTTCTGGAGGACCAGATTGAAGCCAGGGAATCATTTTCTACACTTCTATCAACTCTTCCCTCAACCCCAGCTGAGGCTTCCGAGGACCAACCTTGGCCTTCCATCCTGGAAGAAGTTGAGGAGCCCAACTGGGGCCAGGTATAGTATTTTTGAACATATTTATTGTCTGAAAAGTAGTGTTGTTAACTTGATGTTATTATTGATAACAAATGAATGATTGAACAAAAAGTATTTGACATATCAATAGACAGTAGGGGCCAAAAATGATTGGGACAAGAATAAAAAATGCTGGGCTCAAAATGATACTCTTTTCTATTTATTAACATTCAATTTGCAATAGTCATGAGCCTGAAAATTGTGTGTGATTGATGAACCAAAAATTAAAACTATGTCCCTTTTTCATACACAGGAAGACCTCAGCCAGGACAAGGCTCTGGAATGTGTCAGCCAGGAGGAGGCGGGGTAAGTGTCCGCCAGGAGGAGGCGGGGGTAAGTGTCAGCCAGGAGGTGGCCAGGCCCAGTAGCCTCACCCAATCCCAGGTGCCTCCCCTCCGCCTTACAACAAAAAGGGCCAGGAAGGGGAGTAATGTGGAGGAGGCAGCACTTGGCCTCATTAAGGACGCTAATGAGGCCCTGAAAACACCCCCCGATGCTGAAGAGGCCTATGGCTGATATGTAGCTGCAAAATTGCAACAAATAGAGGAGGGCCAATGCCTCATGTGTGAGAATATTATTTTTCAGGCCCTTTAGAAGGGGTTGAGGGGCCAAATTAGTGAAAAAATGCACTTATGTGTGCTCGCCCATCCTCCTCCTCCTATTCCTCCTCCTCCTGCCACAAGTCCACCTTAAGAGCCACAGCCTCCAAGGAAGGCTGCAGGGAAGCATGGAGGGAAGGCTGCAAGGAAGACATGAAAGTGATGTCCTGGGTTCAGTCTGGTCTGACAGAAGATGCAGGCTGTTGTAGTACCACAGCCTGGGGACATATATGTCATCTGATGCTGTTCCTGATCTCTGGGAGTCCTGGACCAGATTGTGCTCCCCATTATATGGACTTCTCAGGCTACCAATTTTTATTTACAAAGAGTTGATGTGTGCCCTGGGGTACAAAGGCTTTGAAAATACAAGCAGTTTCTCCAGCATTGCCTTCCTCTTTATTTTGTTAGGAGCCAGAATAAATGGAGATTTTTTATATAAAAATACTTGCCTATGTGTTTTTATTAAAAAAGGACAATTTGTTTGTGAGTAGGCAGGTACATTTCAAAAAGTCTAATTAACAATTGACAACAACCAATCTCCTTGAGCTTTAAAAATACAAGATAATAATGTTGTTGTGGAAACTTGACACACAAAAAAAAGAAAAAAGAGATCACTAGAAAACAATATAAAAATAATTAAAAAAACAGGAGATCTTGATTAAAAAAAAAAAAAAAAGGTGATTATAAAAAATAATTCTAAACATTATTATGGAGATCTCGCTTTAAAAACAAAAAAGATTATTCAGGAGATCACGAGAAATAATAAAGTAATAAGTTTGTCAGAACTCTGTGTGAATATCAACAGCAAAACAAATACATTCTTCTAGCATTATAAAGAACAAAAGAATGTGCTGCATTAAAAGATCCACAAATTTACAGCATGAAGAATGTGCTATCTCCATTATGAACGTTAGTTTTACCAGACCGAGTGCTTCTGTTTCGTACTTGATTCTGAGCATGCGTGATTTTTTGTGCATCCGAATTGCATACAGACGAATGCATTTTCGGATAGGAACTTTTTCCGACCGAAAAATATAGAACCTGCTCCCAATCTTTTGCTGGCTGGAATTTCGCAAGCAAAAGTCCAATGGAGCATACACTCGGTCGCATTTTCCGACCAAAAGCTCTCATCGGACTTTTGCTGGCGGAATTTCCGCTCGTGTGTACGGGGCATTAGACTAAGGTTCCATTAGCATTACAGAAAACTGCATGCTGTCTCCTGCTTTAATATTACTCCAAACATTGCTGTTGCTTTAAACAGTACTTCAATATCCCACTACATAATAAGTATTCTACTAGGAATTAGCATATTGAGGCAACACAGGAAAGTAGCAGGAAGGTGTCAAGTCAGTGAAAAGTGAAAGGAAGGGACTTAAAAAGGAAAGCCACATCCTCTATTTGGTGCTGTTGTTTAAAAGGACCAGAAGTAGGTATAATAGTCTGCTGCATCTGTGTTTTCCTATTCACATTTCAGTGATCATAGAACTTTAAGAGAGAATGTTTTCTTCTTCCTTGCATTATTCTATATAACCAATTAAGTCCAGTGGCTGTGATGCTCAGCCAAAACTGGACAGCTGCCTTCAGAAATATGAAAATATGATTTCCTTTGCTATTAAATCCTGCTACTGTTACAAGATATAAATCCATAGAATCCTTTGGAGTGACCTAATAATTTGAACTTTCTAGAACTAACTCCTTTTTATTAATTCATTAACTTCATGGTTGAAAAACGTTATAGCCAGTATATGTGACAGCATCTAAGGTTATTACGTGTCTCCAAATTTAAACTAGAGATTTGAGGATACAAGGTTCTATGGATCTATTGGCAACATTCTTGGCTTACTGCATTTTTAATTGGCATAATAATTCTGTCTCCGCTGTCCTGACATGTTGTAATTTTCATTTTTTTAAAGCTCAATTGCAATAAACCTTTAGAGCTCACATAGGACTGCGGACATACTGATATACAGTATACTGAAGCTTCAGTTTTAATCACAGGGTATTTTTTTTTAATTGTCTCATTGCATATGTGATCAGGAAATAGATCAATACCCAAAGAAACATATTCACCTGATTATACTTGGGAATCTTATTTATCACTATTTAAATGTATTTCGCTAAGCATGTACCCCCAGAATACATATATGTGTACAAGTGATATACAGTATAATGCTTTTGTTTGTGCACTATTTTCTTTTTTTTAATACCAGTAAACTCACTATAAGTGATTAAAGTCGAAGTTTAGTAAGATATAAAAGATACAAGTCAGTGCAGATTTTTAATCATTTTTACATCAATAAATTATTTTCTTTGCATGTAGTGTAAGTACCTTAATTTGACCTAGCATCAACCCCTTGCAGTCCCTGAAGAGAAGTTCTGGCGTGTAAGAGGAAGAGCCAATCAGTGCATGTGCTGGCAAGAAGCATGCTAATAAGAAATGACAGTGACAGACAGAGAGATGAGCTCTGGCTGGGTGGGTCCAGGACAATATGTGCACAGATCATTTGGGTTGAATGATGCTGGCTATTAGACTGAGAACATCTAGATGCATGAGAAAAAGTATTGCGTATGACATTTTGAAATTGACATTAAATACTGCAGCAAAAGCTGGTTTAGCTAGCATATCATTCAATGGGCTATTTATTTTTATCTTGTTTTTCGTTGGAGTTCTGCTTTAATCACATTTTACATACTACCTTTAATCAAGTCCTCCCTTTTTAATTACAGTATTTTCATAGCTGCTGGCTATGGCATATATATCATAGACTGTATGAGACCATTTGAAAATTCCAATTCTAAACGTTAATTTATAGTTAGCTTAATACAAAAATATAATCTCTTCATTTTGTATCCCAAAAGAAACTCCTCTGCAGACCAGGAAGGTTTTATCCCTCAAGTAATCTTATGTTAGAAATCCCTACATGACAAATAAAGTGAGTTTTAAAGTCATATTTGCAGAAAATGAGTCAATGAATTGCAGGATGCTTTACCAGTTAACCTCCTTGTTGCAGTGCACATGTAAGTCTCCTTCCTTCTGAGCTTTCTATTCTTCCACTGAAATCAGGAAGTAAAAGGAGTAAAAGGCCTTTGTGGGTGTGTCACATTATCATGACATAGATGCCCTTTTCACTTTCATAATTCTTCATATGGAAGCTTCAAATAGGATATCTACATTATGAATGTGTGATACACCCCAAAGGCTATGTAGTGCTCTTCCGTTATGATATACATTTAGATTATTTCTCTGTTCAACTACTAACTGGGAATCAGTTACCTTGGGTGAGGGATCCCAAATGTGTGTGAAGCAGAGGCGAGATTGGGGAATTGTGTACTAAAATGGAATTTAGGATAGGAAAGTCAACAGAAATGGAGTCCAAAGGAACCCTTTAATTGCTTTCCATTAAGCCCATTTACTGCACATAATTGTCTGGATGGGAGCTTTGCCGATGTGGATTTACCTGTACTTTCTTTGCACGGCTCCTAAAGTGCACACATGCAAGCCAAGTGATTACGGTGTCTCCTGGACACAGTGAATCACATTAACTAATACAGGACCAATACAATTTGTCCTGTACCATGTAGTCATTGTGTTCAATCACAGAGATAACATAATGTTAATAAAAGCTGCATAGTGCAGCTATTGCTCTCTCTCCTCACACAGAGATCATATGTGAGAGAAGAGAGAGACGTTACAGCAGAGACTGTCACACAGCTTTGCATGCACAAAACACAGTGAGAGCCAGCATGTAGCCTCCATGATCACTGTTCAAACAGTGTAGTGTGAACAAACTGCAGCCGGCCACCTGACACCTGTCACTTTCCCATTGTCACCAGTACTGCAAGGAACAGTGTACCTACTGGTTAGTAACACCGGTCAGTATGACCGGGCCAGTGCTGCTAGCCAGTGTCCTCTTTGCAGTGACACCAGTATATTTGTTGGCTACAGTGAGTCTTGACGTGTATACAGAATTGTGCATCCAGCCACCAATAAGGTAACTATCAGCAGTAGTGTAATTCACAGTGAAATACCATGTGTTAAAACTTGGTTAAGTGACAGAGTCAGCACTATCTGAATGACAACCTGAGCAAGAAGACTCACTAATAAGGCAGCAAAAGGAATACACAGTACACCAATGGAAACAGCTTATTGAAAGTTAAAAGGAGACTAAGATCTCCAACTTAACAATGGACAGTACAGACAAGCAGCAGTGGTACTTTTATATATCCACTATCAACCACTATCAAAACTAAAGTTTGAATAACTTGGAAATAAGATGAGACTTATATGAGAAGTAATTGTTGACTGGTGGAGTTACTGTAGCAAGCTGTTTACACAGACATAGGTGCAACAACCATTTTGCATATATTATACTCTTGGTTATTAGTTCTGCCACTAGGTGGTGGTGTGTGCTATTTCTGATCCTTGTATAACATAATGGTGGAATAGTGCCATAGTGGAACTACACGGGTATGATATAACTTCCTGTCTATATTTTCTTGTTTGTTTTCCAGTAAAACAAGAAGAGTTAATTCATGTGTCATGAACAGTAAGAGGCATCTGACAAATGCAGTCTTGTAATTTGATAGCTAATTCAAAAGATGTTTATTTGCTAATCCAGGTATTGGAAGTATAGCCAATAGGCTTTACATGGTTTATTAAAACACACTCTACACTTTATAACATCTATGTACCGAAATCTGTATCTAAATTGTGAACAAAACATTTCCCTGTTAACTATAAAGTCAAAACTATTTTTTTGGATGTGGGGCAGGCTCTCTTCATGGGGGGGGGGAAATATCAGCTAAGTATTAACTATTCCTACAATATATGCATATTTCACTGACTCAACAGGAGATTAAACTAAAAAAGGCAAAAAACAAATATATGACTGATAAAACTACACACTCCTATGCCAGTCTTTTATTGAGTGAATTATCTCTTCAGCAAGTCCCCCTCAATGTTTTTCCCTGCAGTCATCTAAAAGAAGTTTTGAAGAAGAAACACAAACAACAAACTTCTAGTTAAGCAAAGAAAAAAAAACAGTTTCAGCTAGCATCCAAGCAACTGTAAGTTCAAAAGGAGAATGTATCTAATCCCATACAAATTAATAATGCATTTGCAGAATATTACAAACACCTGTATTCAACCAGAGTATCATACATTCTGTATTCTCTTTTGGCATACCTTGATGCTTTTATCTTTCCTTGACTTTGCAAACAGATTCCACTGGAGAAAAATATCTAAAAAGATGAGTGTTACAGCATCTATTTTCAGCTGTGGGGAAAACATTTGGGAACAATGGCTTTCCTAACAAATTTTATAAATTTTAATTCCGATTATCTTGCTCCAGGCCTCTCTGATCTATTTCAAATCTCTCATAATACACAACTTCCTCCCTCTGCATCTAAGGCATTGGTTATAGTTATTTCCTAAGGAAAATATTTTGTGTTCCTTTTTTTATTATATGTATTTCCTAAATGTTAATATTAAGATTCTAATTAAAGTGTAGGTTTCATGTCATAGTAAAATCACTCATTTAAAAACGGCACCAATGACAGATTTCTGACAGAAGTACCCCTAAAGAGGTTGTAAGCATCAGACATGAAATATGAACAAAGCATATCCCTCTATAGTGTGTGCATGTCTCAATTGGGAGCATTAATGCCATGTACACACAAGCAGACTTTCAACAGACTGAACACCGAAGGACTTTTTGACGGACTTTAGACGGAGTTCCGATGCAACGGACTTGCCTACACACGATCACACCAAAGTCCGACTGATTCGAATGTGATGACGTATGACCAGACTAGAATAAGGAAGTTCATAGCCAGTAGCCAATAGCTGCCCTTGCGTCGTTGTTCGTCCGACGGACTAGCATACAGACGAACTGATTTTTTGACCGGACTCAAGTTCATCGGAAAGATTTGAAACATGTTCTATTTCTAAAGTCCGTCTGATTTTTCAACAGCAAAGGTCCGATGAAGCCCACACGCGATTGAATTGTCTGGTGGATTTGTTCCGTCGGACCTTTGCTATCGAAAAGTCCGGTCGTGTGTACACGGCATAAGGGTCATTTCTGTCTGTTGCTTCATTCTTTTGCTATCTGCCTAAATCACTTCTGATAAGTTTTCTTGACACCAAGAGAAAAAAAAACGTGACAGGAAAGGAATCTCCAGCTGCTTGACAGCCTTAGCTTTGTTCCTGTGTGCTGTATAAAGGAGGGTATGTCCCTTCTCTCCAATTAGCTTTTAGAGCTTCCCTTACTGAGCCCTGCAGAGTGTAATTATAGCTATCCGACCCCATTTTTTGACAGCTCAGACAAGCTTTATAAATGCTGGACTTTGAAAGGATGTAGAGAAGAGAAGACTGCAGATAAACAGGTACAACTGCAGATAAACAGGATTTATTTCATCACTGTATATCATCTGAGGTTATTTACTTCACTGGGTATACAGTATGGAAGGGATTACAACCACTTTAAGACCTACCTGAGCCCAATTTAGGCAAGCATTGCACGAGTGCAGGTAACATTACCAACATGTGTGGAAAACTCAGGTAGTTCTTACTATGGCCACTTTAACCACTTAAGCCCCGGACCATTTGGCTGGCCAAAGACCGGAGCACTTTTTGCAATTCGGCGCTGGGTCTCTTTAACTGAAAATTGCCCGGTCATGCGACATGGCTCACAAACAAACTTGACGTCCTTTTTTCCCCACAAATAGAGCATTCTTTTGGTGGTATTTGAGCACCTCTGAGGTTTTTATTTTTTGCGCTATAAACAAAAAAATAGCGACAATTTTGAAAAAAACACATTATTTTTTGCTTTTTGCTATAATAAATATCCCCAAAAAATATATAAAAAAACTTTTTCCCTCAGTTTAGGCCGATATGTATTCTTCTACATATTTTTGGTAAAAAAAAAAATAGCAATAAGCAATTATTGATTGGTTTGCACAAAAGTTATAGCATCTACAAAATAGGGGATAGTTTTATGGCATTTTTATTAATAATTTTTTTTTTACTAGTAATGATGGCGGTCAGCAATTTTTATCAGGATTGTGCCATTATGGCGACACATCGGACACTTTTGGAGCTATTTTGGGACCATTCACATTTATACAGCGATCAGTGCGCTTAAAAATGCATTGATTACTGTGTAAATGTGACTGGCAGTGAAGGGGTTAACACTAGGTGGTGCTGTAGGAGTGTGTCGTAGGGAGTGATTCTAACGGGGGAGGGGGGGGGCTATGTGTGACACCACACTGATCACCGCTCCCAATTACAGGGAGCTGTGATTGGTGTCAGTGTAACTAGGCAGAACGGGGAAATGTTGGTTTACATCAGCATTTCCTCGTTCTTCCTCTCAGTGAGACGATCGTGGGTACGGGACTCGTGATCACACTCACAGAGCTCGCGGTGGGCATGCACGCAATGGCATGGCGGCAAATTTAAAGGGACGTACCTGTACGCCCATTTGCCTGCCCGTGCCATTGTGTCGATGCATGTACATGCAGCGATCGGCAAGCAGTTAAGAATCTTTGGCAACAACAAATTGTTATAGAAATACCTTTAGTTCTATCATTGGGAAACTGGTGGTAGTTAAGACCAAGTCAGATCTGATGCACAGATGAGTGCCAGTACGGTACACCAGTATACATCACATGGCAGATATTGTAGGTTCTAAGCCTCTCATCTAATTCAATGGTAAAGAGCACTTGACTCCTTAGCATGGGGCTACTATCTTGTGAAAAAGTAAGTACTCCATGTATATTGTTGACTTGTTAACATATTTAAACATAGACCTTTATTCAAATGAAAATGTATCTTTCCATTCATCTATTCAACAGAAATATCAATAGATGTAATGGTGTAATGTTGAAAAAGTAAGTACATCCATTGGTATTAGAAGCTGGTAATGTCCGCTTTAGCATAAATTACTTCCTGCACATTTTGCATAGCTGCCCACGAGTCTCTGACATCAACTTGAAGAAATTGTTGACTACTCCTTCATGCAAAATTCCTGTAGCTGCCAGATGTCGCTAGTTTTCTTGCATTAATTGCTTCCTTATAACCCCCATATTTTTTCAATGGGATTCAAATCAGAATTTTGTCTAGGGCAGTCCATAACCCTCCGTTTTAACCTTCTAAGCCATTTGTTTATAGATTTGCTAGTGTGCTTCAAACCATTATTATACTGAAAGATCAATTTCTGATTCAACTTCCACTTTCAGATGGCCTCACATTCTCATCAAGCAAAGGCAGCAATAAAAACCATAAATTGGTTCTAGATGAGGAAGGGGGAAATTGGGACTTTATATGAAACAAGACACTTGGGTAGATTAAGTCAATCAATATAATAAAAAAAATTTTTTGGCAACATGGAAGGAGGTAGTAGAGTGGATAACATTAATAGTAGATCAATATGTAATTAGCAGAATTAAAAGGCATGATAAAATCATAACACAATAAAATTCATAATACAATAGCATTGTTACATATAATTGATAACGAACCAGCAGTACACTCCAACTTATCCATATATTATTAACCAATATAATTTAATTGATGATTTAAACAGATCAAACCCATAGTGGAATCATGGTTATTGTGGCATAGCATCCAATAGTTAAAAGCTCGACACTTTTCGTGGATCGTTTCCACTCATCAGGAGCAGCTATACATTGGGGGTACCTATGATAAACAATGAATTAATAATCAATGGTAATTGATTATAGTAGGAAGAGAGGGAACATAAACCAGTAGTCCTAACAACTCTTACCTATAGTATGCATGAGGATAAATAATGGTATTGAAGATATATATCAGAGGCATTCAGAGGTGAATCTCAGCTCCCGGAGTGTACTGCTGGTTCATTATCAATTATATGTGCAATGTTTTAAATTGTTTAATGCAGCACACTCTCTTCTTCTTTATAATGCTAGAAGAATGAAGTTGTTTTGCTGCTTATATTCAC
The DNA here is from genome assembly GCF_042186555.1 of Aquarana catesbeiana. NCBI lineage: Eukaryota > Metazoa > Chordata > Amphibia > Anura > Ranidae > Aquarana > Aquarana catesbeiana. Next base: position 533,297,098 of record NC_133327.1, read on the forward strand.
ACAGACTTCTCACAAACTTCTTTCTTTATTATTTCTCATGATTTCATCAATATAATATTTTTATTTGTCACATCTCCCGAAAAAATAATATTTTTTGGATGTTTTTAGATTAAATTAAATTTTTTTTTTTTGGATTTTTGTAAAGCCTGATCTTGTGTTTAATTGCTCTTTTCTTTTTTTAACTCCAGAATATTTTTGGGTGTGTTTTGTGTGTCAAGTTACCACAACACTATTATTATCTAATTATTTATTAATCTCAAGGAGGTTGCTTGGTCTTGGTGTCTCTTGTTAATTTGACATTGCATTTTTGAAATGTACCTGCCTCCTCACAAACAAACTGTCCTTTTTGAATGAAAACACACATAGATGAGTATAATTGAAAAAAAATCCTTTTATTAAGGGCTCATAACCAAACAAAGAGGGAGGCAACACTGGATAAACTGCAGAAATTGGCGAAGCCTTTGGCCCCCAGGGCAGACATCAATTATTTTACAGCAAAATTGGTGGCCTGAGAAGTCCATATATAAGTGAGTACAATCTGGTCCAGAAGTCCAAGAGATCATGAACAGCAGCAGATGACATACATGTCCCCAGGCTGTGGTCATACAAGAGCCTGCATCTTTTGTCTGACCAGACTGAACCCAGGGCCATCACTTTCTGGCTTTCCTTACATGCTTCCTTCCCGGCTGTGGCTCTGGTGTTGGAGGTGTGGCAGGAGGAGGAGTAGGACCTGGAGGAGGAGGAGGACCTGGAGGAGGAGGAGGAGGACCATGGGTGAGCTCACAAATGTGGCTTTGGCATGTGAGTTGGCCCCTCAACCCCTTATTTAGTGCTTCTAAAATGAGAAACTCACATAAGAGGCGTTGGCCCTCCTCCATTTGCTGCATTTTGCAGGCTGTTAGGTCAGCAAAATCCTTTTCAACACTGTGGGGTGTTCTGAGGGTCTCAGTAGCCTTCCAAAATAGGCCAATTGCTGCCTCCTCCAGGTTACTCCTCTTCCTGCCACTTTTTCTTTGAAGGCAGAGGGGAGGGACCTGGGTATCAGCCAGCCTACTGGGCCCGGCCACCTCCTGGCTGAGACTTTCCTGTGTATGATAAAGGGACATCGCTTTAGTTTTTGGTTCATCAATCACAATCAGAAATTAGTACTCCAAACTAACATAGATTTAACATCATTAATTTGACAACCAGAAATATTTAGAAGAATGCTATACCTGGCTCAAGCTGGGCTCCTCCACATGTTGCTGCCTGGAAGGCCCAGGTTGGATGTCAGAAGCCTCAGCTGGGGTGGAAGGAAGCGTGGAAGGTAGAGTGGAGAGTGCTGGTCTGGGTTCAGTCTGGCCTGCCAGAAAATGCAGCCTGTCATAGTACCAAAGCCTGGGGACATAAATGTCATCTGCAGCTGCTGATCTCTGGGAATCCTGGACCTTCTTGTGCTCCCTTAGATAAGTGCTCCTCATGCCACCAATGAGGATCTTCAAATAGGTGATGTCTGCCGTGGGGATCACCAGCTTCACAATTTCCAGCAATTGATCCAGCGCTGCCTTCCTCTTTGTTTGGTTCTTATAATGTGGGTGGTCTACCTGCCACAGACAGGGCACCTCCCTGAACATATCAATGAATATGGTGATAAAATTCTGATTCTTCAATATATCCATTTTCTTTGCAAGACACAACACAAGACAAACCCTAATGTCAGGCTAAAATCTCCCAATCTTGTCCCAATATAGGCCTCAATTTCTAAGCAGTATAGGCCTAAGTTTAAATGTTACCTTCGTTATCACGATCAGCGCTTCCGATACTCCTTCCTCCGCTCACAGATCGTATGTACGATGCACGCATGTTATGCTTTATATACACTGCGCATGCGTGAAACTCTGCCCGCCCCTGACATTCTTTCTAGTCTATTCCCCGCCCCTTCTCGTTCGGCGCAGTGGGGGAAGAGCACATGGAGGAGAAAGAGCAGGTGTCTGATAATTACAGCAACGAGGAGGAGGAGGAGGAAAGCCCGGAGCCAGAAACGTCAGGATCCCGGAGGAGACGATTTAAGGCATCGGATATGTCCTTTGTAGAGATGGTGGAGATGGTGGACATACTGAAGAGGGCCGACTATTACGGGAAGTATGGACCTTACCCAAACCCAATGTCAGAAAGGCCAAGATCATGGCGAAAGTTATGAAGAGTCTGCACCGGAATTTTGGGGAATGACGATCCAAGGATCAACTGAGGAAGCAATGGTCGGACCTCAAATTAAGGGAGCACGATCAGTATAGAAGGATGAGGAGAGTGCTGCAAAAAAGTAAGTAGTTGTCCTGTGTTCCTATTCTTTATTTTTATTACGTTCGTGCTGCTCCATTTGCTTTTCTTTATTACTGTTGTACAGTTTAAAATGGCAACTTTCATGTTCATGGACACATTATTCGTTGGTAGGAAACATTGTTCGTTCGGCCTAAAAAAACACCATGTTTTGTCCAGATGCAGTTCAATACATTTTTTCTGGCCTACTTCTCTTAAAATAATTTTGGTGTCTAGATGAGTTTGTAACTAGAATGCTCCAGTGTATACTATAGGGGTGTCTCCATCTGTGAAGCTTGTACAAAACAGGTAAGTATTCAAGCTTGACAAAGGACAAAAATATTTCTTCATCTTGGAACTCTGCCAAAACAGACAATTGTACCCCACTTCCAAGCAAAGTTTCATATTCCTATTTCTGCCATCAAATATCTGTGTGCTAAGTATACCTATTTTTTTTACATAGGGGAGAAAAGACTCAGAGGATACCACTCATCAGAGGAGACAACAGACCCCCACCTCATGAGGAAGTGGAAATCCCCCAAAGCCAAGCAGAGGAGGAGGAGGGAGACATGGTGGAAATTGTCACCACAACAGGTGAGTGTCTGCGACCACAGGCTCAGGTAAGAGATGGATGCCGGCATATTTATAATACATGGTGTGTTTTTTTGCTATATTTTTAGGTGATCGTGATGTTGTGGATGAAGGTCATTTCACCAGTGAAAGTGCCCAGATCCTGATCGGGGAGATAATGGGGTGTAATAGGGACTTGGAAAACATCAAGTAAAACATCAATGAAGTTCAAAACAAAATGAAGAACATCATTGAAGTTTTAGGGAGAGTTTAAAACCCCCTGTAATCCCTAATTATTTATGCTTTTTTCAAGCAAATATTTTTCAAATTTTTTGACATATTCTGGAAAAGACAAATTTTAAAGATGCACACAGTGTGTCAACATGTGCTATCTGCCATGACGGGAGATCAATGTATGTGTTTTGGGGGTGCAACCCCTTCCTAAATAATAAAGTAGCTGAGAGGAAGGGGTTGCACCCACAAAACACGTCCATTGATCCCCCATGATGGTAGCTAGCACATGTTGCCATTCGGCAATTTGTGTGCATCTTCAAAATTTGGCTTTTCCAGGGGTGACTTCACCCCATCTGCTGAACGCAATATCAAACACAGTTTATAAATACTCATGTCTGATATTGCCTTCAATTTCTACAAAAGTTGAACTTTGTAAGTTCCAGATTTGTGTATTTCTTGTTGGTTTAAAACATGCCTGTTTTACCTTAAAAGGACATTTCTACTTTTATTAATGTGACCAAAAAATTTGTTATACAACAAACATGTTGGTTTGTTTTAAAAACCTTTTATAAATGCACATGTGATTGTGCTTTGATTAAAAAGATTGATAATCAACAATGTGTGGCTTCTTCTTTCAATGCTCTTAAACTTTTTTTGTGGTAAAATTGGTGTTTTCAGTGACAATGGGGGTTATTTCCTAAGGGCAAATCCACTTTGCACTACAAGTGCAGTTTCAGTGCAGTCTCATGTGCACTTGTAGTGCAAAGTGTCTTTGCCTTTAGTAAATAACACCCAACAGTGATTTTTAATTTTACACAATCATGCCATCTTCAGGACTCCCCAAATTTCTGTCATGGTCAGCAAAAGAAAGACAAGCAGTAAATGTAAGCAAATATTTGCTCATTTTCAAAAATTATTTTATTTAAAAAATGTCTCAGACATTGTCTGGCATATCGATGGCCCCCCTACCCGCAAAGTATTCCATGTATCTTATACGGACCTCGCGGGCACTCAGGGGGGGCAAGCCAGGACGGCCACCTTCAAGCGCTGTCAGGGTTGGTTCATTGAGATGAATAATTCCAGCTTCAGGCCCAACTGAGCCAGCATAGTTCACAGAATTTCTCCTTAAAAAATTGTGGTGAACACAGCAAGCCAGGATGATGTGATTGAGTTTATATTCCGCCATGTGTATCGGTGTAAGAAATAGGCGGAACCGGCTGGCCATTATTCCAAACGTGTTTTCCACCACTCTTCTGGCTCTGGCCAGCCGGTAATTAAAAACCTCGGGGTGAGGGTCCTCATAAGGAATGGCCGCATAAGATGGTCCCCCAGCGCAACGCTTCATCCGCAACAAAGACCAATGGGAGTCCTTCCACATTGTCTTCTGGAGGTGGCAAGCCCAAGCTGCCATTCTGGAGATGCCTGTAGAACTCCATGTGGGCAATGACTCCACCATCTGACATCCGGCCATTCTTCCCCACGTCCACATACAGGAACTCATAAGTAGCCGACACCACCGCCAACATCAAAATACTATTGAACCCCTTGTAGTTGTAAAAGTATGACCCCAAGTTGGGTGGTGGGATGATGTGGACATGTTTCCCATCAATTGCCCCTCCGCAGTTAGGAAAGTCCCACCACTGGGCAAAGTGGGAGGTCACAGTCTGCCATTCCTGTGGGTTGGAAGGAAACTGTGAAGTCAAGCAAGAAAAAAAAATTCATTTTGCACATCAACATGGAAAGCAGATTAGACACAAACATTCTTGGCCAACATCAGTATAACATTTATTTTAGGGATTATTTAAAGACAAAGGTATAAGGTCCGCCTATCAGATCCCCCCCCCCCATAGGCCATTTAAAAAATGTATGGGGGGAAATGTTTTGGACAGGTAACCCTCTCTACTTCATTGAGAGATGAATGCCTAAATAATGTGTATTACTTTGGCCAGCCCCTCCTTACTTTACACTATTGGCAGCCCAATGGACAGGTAAGAAGTGTCATAATACAAAGAGATAAATACACACTGTACACATTTTAGCACATTTTTACATTCTGCTATTACCTATCAAGATAAGAATAGGATCCAAAAACTTTCAACAGTACCTTTTTAAAGTATTCAGGCAGGCCCTTGCACTACATGCTTTGGGGAATTCATCCATAAATCTGACCACAAAAGAGGTGGGTATAGTGTGTAGGATTGGGTTTGGGAAAGTCAGCAGATAGAGGATTGGTATCAGCTGACTTAGCAGTTGGGGGTAGGGAGGGTTCCAAATGATTCTGGGAGCTAAAAAAATAGCCTCTGGCACTCTGACATAATTTAAAGCACAAATCACATTTTTCAACATTTTAGGGGGTGTTTGGGATAAATCACTACAATGGAGCAGACAAAATACATTGTTAAGTGACTACACGAGGTGAATATAGGCCCAGGAGAGCATGCTGGGGAGGTTAGTGAAGGCAAATATGTATGAAGGACAAAAAAAATTAACTAAAAATACAGCATGCATGAGGAGAAAGGGGACATTCACAGCATATTACAATCATGGTAATTAGGGAATGAGGAAAGAAATACAATATATTATCAAACATTAAATACAATAAAATGTGATGTTAAAGGATAAAAATCTTACCTTAATATACTCCTTCTGCAGGACCTGAATGATGGCAGAACAGGTCTCTGGGATAATGATCCCCAGAGCCTGGGGGGAGATGCCTGTCGAGAACTTGAGGACCAGCAGGCTTCTCCCCGTCGCCAAGTACTGCAACGGGGCGACTAGCCTCTGCTCCGGAGTGATGGCTTGCCTCATGCAGGTATCCTGCCTACTGATATAGGGGGTCAGCAAAGCCAACAAACGGTGAAATACAGGGTCCGTCATCCAGAGAATGTTCCTGAAATCATCAGGATTATTCTCATGGATCTCACGGAGCAAAGGCATGTGACAGAATTGGTCACGCTGGAGCAACCAATTCTTGGTCCATGAACTCCTCTCCACCCTGTTCATGGACTGGGCTTGTGTCAAAGTAGGAACCCCAACACCAAGCCCCCACACAGCACGAACTCTACGATGAGTACGTACACGCAACATGGCTAGAAAACGGTCGGCTGCTCAGAACGAAGTAACAGAATGCACTGAAGAACAGCAAGGCCTGTGAAGAGTGACCTGAAAATCAGTAACGAACGAACAAGAACACAATAACAAGTCAATGGGAACTTGCTGCACGCACTGAAGAACAGATACAAACCCACAAGCACAAACTGAACAGCAGAAATATGATCTGAAAACCACGAGTCTGAAAAAGCGCGAATCGTCTCTCACCAAACTTTTACTAACATGAGATTAGCAAAAGGAGCCCAAAGGGTGGCGCACTTAGTACTAACCTGCCCTTTTATAGTCTCGTTGTACGTGGTGTACGTGACTGTGTTCTTGGCGTTCAGAAATTCTGACAACTTTGTGCAACCGTGTGTATGCAAAACAAGTTTGAGCCAACATCTGTTGGAAAAAATCCTTGGATTTTGTTGTCGGAATGTCCGATCAATGTACGACCGTGTGTACGGGGCATAAGTCTATTCTCTATTAAAAAATCCTGTTTTTGTCTGCAGTTGAGCAGCAAAGAAGGATAAACTAAGTGCACTTACAGTCAAGTGATCAAAAATATAAATTAATATATTAGCTATAAATAGTTAATGAAATCCAATAATAAATAAATTCATAAGGTGCCTATGAGTAAATCATAAAGTCCAATATTAAGTTAAGTGCACATATGGTTAGGTGACCAAAAATATAAAAAATGAATATTAAAAATTAAATAGTGATCAAAGTTCATAAATTGCTGGTGAATAAAAAATATAAATTATAAAATATAGGTTAAGTCCATTCACGAAGAGCTCAATGAGGACGCACAAATCCCATGATGGAGAATCACACATCCACAGTTCATCGAACCCAGCCCATGTGAGTGGAAAGAGGAAGGAGGGAGTGTAAAGGGATATCCAGGCAGACGGTGAATCCAGGTGACAATAAAATTGGACCCTTACCAGAAATGGTGGTCCTCCTTAATAGCAAGGTCATATGCGCATGCAGATACAGGTGCACGGACAGATGGATAACAGCGGAACTGTTCTACAACTGCTGACTTTAAGGCCCAATCCAAGGTACTCACTGATAGATTTTTGGAAAAAGGGTATGAGGCCCACTTCCTTAAAGAGAAACTAGACCAAGTAGACCAGCTTGACCGCGAACTTCTGCTTATGGATAAGACTAGGAGGGGGGGAGAGATACTGACAGTAACCTCTCATGTCCTTTCATAACAGGATATTCCCACCAACACTTCTCAATCAAGAAACTGCTATATAAACATTGGCATATTGTTAAAAATGATCGCATATTGGCATCTGTACTTACCGATAGACCTCAGATCATTTTTAGAGGGGTCCCCTCAATAAAATCACCTGTGGCCCCTAGTGTCTGTGACCCTCTCACTAGAAAACTCATGTTTTTTCAAAATCTGGTGGGGTACTATAGATGTAAGAACTGTGCGGTCTGTTCTATCAATGCCATCAGAGATAGGAAGGTCAGTCAGTTTCATTCCAACAGTACTTCCCAAGACTTCTCCATCAAATCTTTCATTACTTGTTCTATGGCTAATGTTGTGTATCTTCTCAAAAATGGGAATTTACCCCCAAGAGTGAAGGGGCTTTCTAAGCAGCAAACAACAATGCAGATATTGTATGGTTTAAAAGGTAGCTTTATTAAAGGTAGGACATTAGAGTAAAAAACATGAACTGTGTACATAAAGTTTTGAAAAGCACAAGAGCATGTACAACGCTATACATAAATTATGCAATACAAAAGCGCTTGGATAGTACTGACGCGTTTCGACCCCATCGGGTCTTCTTCAGAGGAAATGCATGCGCTGTGGAAGAATTTCTTATACATAATGAAATAATACCAATATGATTGTGCACAGTTGTATATAATGAGAGTTTTAAACATAATTACCAACAAATATGTGTATAGCCATGTCTCCTGAGCCTACGATTTTCAGAACAGCCTCCACTATCCGGTCCCAACACCAGGGCCCCCCGGTCTGCCAACACCCCAAGAGAGGGAGCCAAGCAGAAGCTGCTCGACTTGTGATGACTTACATCTAGGAAATACCCCGCGTTTGGCAAGGGGCAGGTGGGTCAGCAGCGCCTGTGGCCTAAACATCAAGCAGCAACATCAATGAAAGCATTTAGAAAGAATAGTATGATCTGTTTGTATAAACTTGTATAAATCCAGTGATAATGATATTAATAATATCATAAGCTTTTTTAAGGCTGTTGGCCTAAATTTTAACACAGTTAAAATATCTTTGTAAATTCTAGTCAAAGATTGTAGGGCGTGCATAGATGTATGTACACTGTAAACTGGAAAAAGGAGGTTAGGAAATGAAAGAAATGTCCAATTGAGAAGGACAAAAGGAAAAAGGAAACAAAGAAAAAAGAGGAAAGAAAGAGAAGGAAAAGGAGAAAGGAAAAGAGGAAAAGGAGGGGGAGGGGGGGAGGGGAAAGGGGGATAAGGAGAGGGAGGGGAGTGGATGGGAAGAGTGAGGAAACTGGTGAGGGATTATGTGAATGGTGAGGGGGAAAAGGATGGGAAGGGGGGGAGAAAAGAAAACACGAAGGTGGGGAGGGAAAAAGGGGGGGGGGGGAGGTGCTGCCTAGGCCTAGGACAAGACAAAGGAAAACAGAAAAGAGAAAAAGAAAAGGACACAGAGAGAAAAGAAATAGAGGGGAGAGAAAGAAAGACTGGGTCAGCAGGAACGAGAAGATAAAAGTGTCTAGAAATTGTGCTGAAAGAAAAGAGGCATTGTAGTGTGTGCAAAACTGGGGAGGGTGAAAGTGAGTGGAAAGGAACAGCTGAGAAAAAGAAAAAAGGAGGAAAGGGTGTGCATACAGATTGTGTGATCAGTATATGGGTGAAAGAGCAAACAACAATGTGAGAAAAAAAAAAGAAGAATGCAGCAATAAATGTCAAAAAGTCATAAAATGCCAAAGTGTGGATTTATTAAAGTGGTTTACCTGGAAATGCCGAACGTGTAACAGCACACCAGTGTGCGAAAAGCAGTCTGTGAGGATGCACCAAAGAGGTATATGGTAGCTGGAGTGAGATTGTAAAGCAAGTGTTACAATCAAACTGACAAAACGAGGATTAGTCAGGTGTACAGAATGAGAAAATACCTGTGTTTCAGGAGCCCCTGTGAGGATCGTGTTTCCTGCTGGGACTAGGGAGGTCCAATGCAGATCCCCATGTGGGACCTGCTCTCTTTAAATGTAAAGGACTCAGACACTGATTGGCTGCTGGTGATGACCACAGGCATGTGCCGGCCACCCCCACCCTACTTACCTATGCGGGGATAGTGCTGATTGTCAGCACTCCATGTGTAAGTCACCCGGCGTTCCGAAAGACGCTGTCTTGGCTCCGCCATCCTTACTGGCGTAATAACGTGGTGTTGTGACATCACGTGCAGGCGCGTGCACCGCGATGCGCGCGCAGGCACGGACACGGCACCCAGAAGGATTTGGAATGGCGCTGGCAGGGGGAATTCATGTCCCAGAGGGTGCAGCCCTCTAGTGGTTGTGTAGATAGGCGCCTGTCTCCCCCTGCCAGGAAGAGGCACAGTAATGCAAACGCTACCCCCAAAGGGGGGGGGGGACGGCTGGACCAGTGGCCCAGGTCCGGACCTGTGTGGAAAAAAAAAAAAAAACATAAAAGACATACATCGTAATAAGTTGATTTTCAAAGTGTATTTAGGACACTGAATACCGGCCCATGTGTGGATGAAATCATTATATTTTAACAACAATTGTAAACACATACACTAATCCATACCATAACAGGCATGGGATGGAAAATGTTTTTCTAGGAACTGGGAGCTTATTGGCATATAGTCAAGAAGTCCATAAGTTGTTCTCACATCATCTATTCCTATTGCAAAATTACTTGTACTGTGCTTACACCTCCCTTGAGAGATGCATACAATAGAGACCATATTTTAATTGAAAACATTATGTGAACAGAAAACACATTGAGTACAAATTACATGGGGGAAACAGGGAAGCATATGACATGCGATACAATAAGTGCTACAGTAAGCACAGGGAGTACCACCATTCCTGCAATGTTAGTAGCCAACAACATATGGGCCGAGTTTAAAGATTTAGGTAAGCTTGCTGTAGATTGACCTGAAGTTAAAGTCAGGTGAGGGTTTGCGGTTAAGTCGTGTAAAGAATGGCTGGGTTCACAAGAGCCAAGGGTGAGCGTCTGGTCCGAATTCGCGGATGGATCCTGTCATGGAACGTCCCACACTCCGCTTCAGTGCTTCCGTCATATGCCACTTCCTCCCAGTCTGTATACAGATATCAGGTATTCCAACCTCTCTGAGCACAACACAAGGCGACACTTGCTTGTTGCTAACATGAACTCACTTTATTCAGAACCAGAATTACAAGACTTTATATGCTGTTGGAACCTCCTCTAACAATACAACTGTAACCTAATTAACATGAGCTAATTAACTAATCCTTTATACAGCCTAGGTGACTAAGACATGACCTTTTGCCCAGACTGAGTTAATTATCACAGGACATTTTCTCACAATAGCAGCAGCTCCAATAGGAGTCGTCCCGTCTCCTACATTGTATAGAGAACAATGTGATCAGCTCATTCAATTAACATAAACACAGGTAGTTGGAGTTGATGACACCAGCATCTCCTCACAGTATGTGTCCCAACAGTATAATTCAGTCTTATCAGCAGGGGGCTGCTGGAGGAATCCCTCCACCCTCTTCAGGGACACAAATCCCAAAAGACCACAGCAAGGAGTCCCCAACAGAATCAAACAACTTACAATATATACATATATACACGACTGAGTCTGATTAGTACAGTTCAGACTGCATTTCTAATTCACCTCACAAAGAGTATTGTTCCATTGAAAATCCAGGGCCCATAATCAAAAGGCAAGAGGCTTGCATTCAGTCCTCTCCAACAGCCTCTGTCCCGGCTAGGTCTGTCACATTTCTCCCCTTTCGGCAGGAGACTAACACAGGAGGAGACCACAGACGGGTTGACTCCGAAGTTAGTCCATAGTTCCAGTCCTCTAATGCCGGTACCCACACAATACCCCAAACAAATTGTTCCAAACAGAGTATTACTCACCCAGCCAACCTCTGCCTCTCTTAGAGAACATGTCTGCTGCTGGGGAGAGGCCCGGACTGGCCCTTCTCCCTGGAATCCTTTCTGCCACTGGAGAGAAGACAGGGGGACTGGGCTCACTCCATCCTGCTGTTGGGGATCTGGGATCTGCCCAGAATCCCTGGGGTATACAGGTGGGGACTGAAGCCCCATCCACTGACACCAGATCAAGCTGCAGTTGTGAGGTGATGACTGCATTCTCTCCTTGGATCCTGATCTGCAGCTCGCGATAGACCTCCACCTCCTCACCTTGGGCCTCCACAATTGCTGCAGGTGTGGGGCAGAGGTCTTGGACCCTCTGTCCAGTTGCCAGCACTTCTGCTGGGGGTTTGCCAGGTGGTTCCTCCTCTACAGAAACGTCTATTAAATACCCAGTCTCTGGAATTGGTAAAAGTGTGGGACAGAGGTCTTGGACCCTCTGTTCAGTTACCAGATCTTCAGCTGGAGAAGTTTGTTTTAACTCCATAGATGCTGCTGGCAGAAAATCACATGTCCCTGTCAGTGTTGTGGGAGAAAGGCCGACTACCTCTTCTCTCAAGAAGGCCGAAGCCACTGTTGGTGCTGGGCAGAGCACAGTGAACTTTGGCCCTGATAGCAGCTCTTCTGCTGGAGGCTCATCAGGTTGTTCTTCCTCAGCAGAAAAGTCTATCAAATCCCATGTCTCTGCAACTGATGTCTGGGGATATAGGTTCACCATCTGCTGTCCATGGAACCCAGAAGATGCTATCATTTCTGGGCAGAGGTTAGCAGAGCTCTGCCCTGTTGTCAGCACTTCAGGTTTGGGGACGGCAATCTCCGGATTTTCCACTGCCGATTCTCTGGCATGCTGCTGAACGTGTTCTAGCAGTTTCCTGTATGCCCTTTCCAGATGCTGTTCCTTCCTTAGCAAATGGTCCAGATCAGGGTTGAGCTCTGAGACCCCTGCAAGACCCAGCATAGCCTCTCTATATTCTCGCAGGTCCTCAAGGTCAGGTTCCCCTTCATCGCCAAACATAAAATGATCTGTAAGGCTCTCCCACAGCAATCCAGGGCCTCCAAAGTCATATCCCTCCGGAGAGCATTCTGTTGTCTCCCCTAAATATCCCTGCTCTGCATGCCATTGCAGAGCCCGATAACGATTGCCCAGCTCTATTTCCTGCTGGACCAGCCTGTCCAACTCAGTCACCCATTGCTCCTGGGGCCGCTCTCCCAGGAATGCCATCCGCAATGCCCATTGGTCACCGGCCCGTTGCTCTTGGGTTGGAAAGCACTTGCCCTGTTTTATACCAGGGAGCTGGAGGGCTCCAATCCAGAGCTCCACCCGAATCTGCTGCCTGAGCTCAAGGTATTCATCCTCAGACACAGTCCTGGTGTATGTTGAAAGGATGATCCGCAGCAGTCCCGGGAACTCTGATGCCAGGTCCATATCTCCGCTGGGGTGACTGAAGTCTGCTATCCTGATCTTGGATCCAGTTGGAGGTTTGGATGTCCCAGACTGCAGGAAGCTTTCCCGCTGCTTTCCACCAATGTCACGGAACGTCCCACACTCCTCTTGAGTGCTTCCGTCATATACCACTTCCTCCCAGTCTGTATACAGATATCAGGTATTCCAACCTCTCTGAGCACAACACAAGGCGACACTTGCTTGTTGCTAACATTAACTCACTTTATTCAGAACCAGAATTACAAGACTTTATATGCCGTTGGAACCTCCTCTAACAATACAACTGTAACCTAATTAACATGAGCTAATTAACTAATCCTTTATACAGCCTAGGTGACTGAGACATGACCTTTTGCCCAGACTGAGTTAATTATCACAGGACATTTTCTCACAATAGCAGCAGCTCCAATAGAAGTCGTCCCATCTCCTACATTGTATAGAGGACAATGTGATCAGCTCATTCAATTAACATAAACACAGGTAGTTGGAGTTGATGACACCAGCATCTCCTCACAGTATGTGTCCCAACAGTATAATTCAGCCTTATCAATCCCCCCTCCCTCTTCAGGGACACAAATCCCAAATGACCACAGCAAGGAGTCCCCAACAGAATCAAACAACATACAATATATACATATATACACGACTGAGTCCGATTAGTATAGTTCAGACTGCATTTCTAATTCACCTCACAAAGAGTATTGTTCCATTGAAAATCCGGGGCCCATAATCAAAAGGCAAGAGACTTGCATTCAGTTCTCTCCAACAGCCTCTGTCCCGGCTAGGTCTGTCACAGATCCGTATCCGCGGCGGGGCCCGAACGCTCATCCTCAGATACAGAGCATGTATTTTGTGGACCTGCGTCCACAATCCGTTTTTTGCTGTCTTGTACAGTTGAGCATTTAGTAAAAAATTGATTCACCACAAACTCGCTCCTAGTGAACTCAAAATAGCAGCGCTAAACGTGATCCCTAATCAAATAATAAAGTGTAGTGAAGAGTGATGAGCTGATGCATCAACCTGTGCAATGATTACACCACGTCCTCATCCTTCATCATTAATGTGCATACAATGACATATTCAAAAAAAATTACAAACAAATGGTGCATATACACCAATTAAGTGAATAACGTATCTGTGCACATACAAATATAATGTGAGAATTATAACTGAGAGCCAATGTGAATTAACTCGCAAAAAAAATTATTATATCTATAAAGTGTGTCCACAAACAAACCGAAAGTAAAATAGTCCAAAACAAAATCCGTGACGTGTTGTAGTGCAAATCTTCTACTTAAATGAATCTTCCACCGCACCTCTGTGACTGTGAATCCACTCCCCTTAGGTGAATGCACTCACCAGCTCCTTTTGCCCATACTCTCGTGTCAGGGCCAACAAGCTTTTATCCCACACTCACAAGGGATAAGATTGATCTTCAGTGGTAAACCTGTACACCTCTACTTCTCCAAAGTGTAATGCCCAAGAGCTCTCTCCACATGAAAAAAGAAAAATAATCCAATGGTGCAATAACGTAATAAAATTTATTAAAGATCAAAAAGCCCCTTCACCATTGCACTCACATCTTTAAAATTCACTGCAGGCTTAACAGTAACACAGCACAGCAAGTTGTCACAGCATAACAAAATAAAGTAAGTAAACCAGTGTGTGGTGGTCACGGCGGACCCAGGTACTGCGCTTCTCAAAATACCCGTCTCACCCGATCCCTGGTGTAGATGTGACCGGCTTCCACCTATCCTCGTATGGCGCTCCCTGTCACAGCGTCCTACGTCACTCAAAAGCGATTGCCGTGTAGCCACGCCCCGACATGTTTCGTCATAAAGACTTAGTCATGGGATTGGCTACACGGCACGGCAATCAATCTTTTATACCCATAGCTTCCGATCCGGGCGGAAGACCCATAACTGCGCCTGCGCGCTTTCAGTGTTTGATCCGAGCGGAGATCGCAATACTGCGCATGCGCGTTCCCTGTGTCCCCGCTCGCACCATTTCACACTGCTACTATATAACAAAGTACACATTGTGCTTGTGACAGTCACATTATTACAAATATCGGAACTGTTTCATCCTATAATGTTTCTCCCGATGTTGTACCTCACATTAATACTGTTCTAAAAATATTTCACCTCCACGTGAGACAACGGGCTAATTCTCCCATATATATAAATAAAAAACTCCATAAAAAGTTCCTTGAACATCACAGTGATATGTAAAAGAGCTGCTTTGGTAAATCATAATGTTGAATATAAAAAAACAGTCAACTAATACCATCCTATCATCGAGCAGATATATAACGCTAACCCAACCTATAACTCATATCTTCCCCTAAACCATGGATAAAATACTAAACAGAATTAAGTCTAACAATACCTTTATCTCACAGTATAAACATGAGCCCTCACTGCAACACCATCAAACTAAAAAAACAAATATAAAAAAATAATAAATATAAAAAAATTAAATTAATTATAAAAAAAAAAAAAAAAAAAAAAATTGAATAAAAAGTAAGATAAAAAAAAAAAAAAAAAAAAAAATATAAATAATAAAAATAAAAATAAAAATAAAAATAAAAATAAATATAAATATAAAATAAATAATAAAATTAAACAAAAAATAAATAAAAATGAAAATAAAAATGAAATAAAAATAAAAATAAAAATAAAAATAAAAATAAATATAAATATAAAATAAATAATAAAATTAAACAAAAAATAAATAAAAATGAAAATAAAAATGAAATAAAAATAAAAATAAAAATAAAAATTAAAATTAAAAATAAAAAAATATATCAATCAATTGAATTTAATAGTCGTTGATGAAGCAGTTGAGGTCCAACTCTATGTTAAGGCCCCTCGGAAATAGGCACCTGAGCAGGAATATCCATCGGGTCTCTCGTTGGGACAAGTCCCTCACCCGATTTGACCCTCTCCAGGAAGGGTAAACTATGTCAATCCCACAAAACTGGAGAAGAGTAGGGTCCTGATCATGTTTCTCTTTAAAATGGAGGGACACGCTGTGATATTTATATCCATTCCTAATATTGGACATATGTTCAGAAATCCGCACCCTTAGGAGTCGCTTGGTGCGTCCAACATAAAACAGGCCGCAGGGGCACCACATTAAATAAACCACAAACGATGAGTTACATGTAATAAACTCCCTTATTTTAAAGGTCTCATTTTCGTGGTTGGTGATGCTCTTCATTCCTCGGTTACTTATTCTGGCTGTTTTGCAGCATATACACTTCCTACATGGGAAAAATCCATTTAACTCTATCTTTATAGACTGGCGCCCAGGGGGATCAAGGATCTTTCTCACCACCCTATCTCCAAAGCTGGGGGCCCTTCTATAGATAAACTTAGGGAGTTCAGGTAGAACCTCCCCCAGATGGCGGTCTCTCCCCAGAATATACCAATATTTCTTGAAGATATCTTCAATTTCTTTGTATTGACAATGAAAATTCGAGATGAATCCCCACTGTTGTTCATTAGAGGTGCATAATTCTCTTTTTTTGCTTTTTAAGCACTCTTCTCTTGGGACATTGGCTACCTGTTCTATGACACTGTCTAAGGATCCTTCAGAGTATCCCTTTTGCATGAATCTCTCCTTTAATATATTGGCCTGTGCATAGTATTTTTCCTGTTCTGAACAGTTCCGACGGACCCTCAACATCTGACCCTTTGGTATATTCTTTATCCAAGCCGGGTGATGTCCACTCCGGATGGACAAAAAACTGTTGCGGTCAGTCGGTTTAAAAAATACATACGTGCTTAGAGAGTTTCCTCTTTTCTCAATAGTTACATCGAGAAAATTCACACTCATGTCACTCACTTGTGCCTCCAATTTTATGTTATTCCCATTAGTGTTAAGGTAACTCAAGAATTCATCCAAAGACTCCCTAGAACCCTCCCAAATCAATAGGAGGTCATCTATGAATCTTCGATAAAGTCTGAGTTGAGGTAATCGTTTGCTAAATATAAATCTGTCCTCCCACTCTGCCATGAACAGGTTGGCGAGGCTAGGGGCATACTTAGCTCCCATAGCCACGCCAACCTGCTGAGAGAAGAAGTGACCATTCCACCAAAAATAATTATGTGACATGCAGAAGGTCAGGGCATGGCCCAAAAAACGCTTCTGCATGTCAGGAATGTCCTCTCTCCTGCTTAATGCCCAATTCAATGACAAGGAGGCATCCTCATGCTGAATGACCGTATAGAGGGAGGCCACATCGGCCGTAACCAAATAGGTCTCGGTGGTGGGATTAAGACACACCTCACTCAAATGTTGGAGGAGGTCAGAGGTGTCTTTAAGATATGCCTTCGTGATTTTCACACTGGGCTGGAGGAATTTGTCTAAATACTCTCCAAGCCGCGCTGTTACTGATCCTATCCCATTCACGATGGGTCGTGCTGGGGGTACTTTGGCATCCTTGTGGATTTTAGGTAACGTGTAGATTACTGGAATCCTACACGCACTTGGTACCAGATATCTTCTTTCTTTCCCATTCAAAGCGCCTGTGTCATACCCCCAGTCCACCAATAAACTCAGTTGGTGCTTATATTTCTCCGTGGGATCACTAGTCAGTCTCTCATATGTTGAACGATCACTTAGCATCTTGGTGAGTTGTTCCTGATAAAACATTTTATCCATAATAACGACCCCCCCTCCCTTGTCCGCTGGGCGTACAATAATGTTATTCCTTTTTTCCAGAGAGCGAATACCATCCTCAATATATTTTGGGTTGATATTATCTTTTACAGTCAATTGTTCTATATCATTTAGCACCAAATTTTTAAACACCTCTATGCAATGATTGCCAGAGTTTTGGGGGTTAAATACGGACTTATTCTTTAAGCCACTATCCACTTTCCTCACAGATGAAACTAGGTCACTCCTAGGGGCCAGCGGGTGGCTCAAAAAATATTTTTTGAGGTTCAAAGTCCGTATAAATTTGTGTGTGTCGATGTACACCTCAAATTTATTAAGTGTTTTTTTGGGCGCACATTTAAGGCCCAAATTTAGTATATTCTGTTCTTTTGGATTTAATTTCACCTTACTTAAATTATATATGCCAGTATTTATGTGTCCCTTAACCTTTTTCTTGGATTGTCTACGTTGTCCTGCTCGACAGCCCCTTCGTTTCTTAGTGGTGGTCCCATTTCCCTGTTCACATGTTGCTGTGGGCCATTCCTCCCTCCCTTGTTGTTCATCGGGTGGTTCTTTCCTCTCGGTGTCCCCCCTCCCCTCCCCCTCCTCCCTCGCTGTCCTAAAAAAGATCCAGGGCCCTGTTGATAGTGGTGTTGTCCCTGATAATCCTCGTCCAGGGGGAGATATTTATTGTATAAGGGGGTAGGATATCTGCCCTCCCCATGATTTTGAGGGGGGTAATTTTGATATACCCCATGACCCTGAGATGGGGCACCTCCTCCAGGATAATTCATTCCATATGACTGGGGTTCCCGCCAATCCCCCTGATTCGGGTAATATTGATAATTCCCTCTCCAGGGTGGGGTTGGCCTAGGTGAGTAGTGGTGATCATTATATTGATTAGCATTTATTAGCCAGATCCCTTTTCTGTTTACCACAACCTTGGCCACGCTGGGAAGGGAAAGGATTCCGTCCAGCATGGGAAGTGGGTTTGGGCCCAGATTTAGGGGTTTTTGTTTGTTTGGTTGTTCTCTAAAAGTATGTTTTTTTCCTAATGATGTCGAGTGGGCATTCCATCGATAGGCGCGCCCCTCGGAGAACGCTGATCTATCACGCAAAAATTGAGTTTCTTTAGTTTGTAGTATACCATGGTTAAATGCAGATAGAGTGTTTTTTAATCATTTTGCAATTGCACAAACATGGTGTGTTTGGTATATGGCAATAATGCCACTTCCAATTCAGCTGTACTCTGTTTGCTGTACTCCTGAGAGAGGATAGCCATCATCTCCATGGAGCACAGCTTTAGAGTGGCTTCCCATTCGGCTTTGCATTCACTGCTTACTAGGTCTGTATTTTGAAAGATCTGAACTCGTAGTCCAGAGGGACTAATCTGTGCTTTAATATATTTCTTAAAGGTTTTAATGTGCCAGAAAAGGGCCGATTTCTTTTCCAAAACCTTAGTAAGTTTCTGGAACAGGGAGGAGACAGATAGATCTTTCTGTTCTCCCTGTGCAAAAGTGGATTCAAAGCATCCCATTCATCACCCACAAATCAACTCATTGTGTGTACAGTAAATTATAAAAGTTCTTTTAATAAGAAAAATAATAAAAACAGACAAAGAAAGTGGACTCTATGCATTGACCAAGTAAAAGCTCACAGTTCATGTCCTGACTCAAGTGTCAAAAATGGGGGATGGGGTGTTTAACCACCCAAATATATTCAAAAGGAAGGGAGACACCTGGGAAAGGAAAGACTGCACACCCCAAGGTGAATTTAAAAACGGGAATTTACCCCCAAGAGTGAAGGGGCTTTCTAAGCATCGAACAACAGACCGGGGGACCCTGGTTGTCTTAGACCCCTGGGGTTAAATGTAGACATTGAAATAAATACGTTCATTGATAACGCTTGAGACAGGATTGTTATTTCTTCAATTTGTACCCTTGTTATATTGTTTATACTGATGTGAGGAGAACACCTTGACGATCTAATGTCCCCCACTCAGATAGAGGTTCCACCCCTTATCATGACTAGTGGAATTGTAGAATAATAAGGTACGAACATATAAAGATTTTTTTAATATATTTTTTAGTTTATTTTCAAAATCTAGAGTTACCCCTCCAGATGTATACCTCCTCTTATGCGTTTTTTCTGACGTCTTGGTGGCTATGCGATTTACACTTATATTATTAGGAATATGCCATCTGTGATATTCAGAGTATACTTATATTTCCATCCAGTTTGTTGCAGTATAATTTTAATCTTTCCCTTGATCATCTGTTTAGGATTCACACACATTGGGTTTAATCTTGGATTCATATATATGCACCCTCTGTGTTTTATTATTCTTTCCTCCTTTTTCAATTCAGTTTTCCCCTTCCCTGGGTTTTCTGTGCGGAATTCTCGCTGCGTGGTATATCCCATATTGAGGCTTGGTGTTCTCCTGCGCATCCTCATTGTGCTGAGTGCTGAACGGTGCCCAGACGAGAACGAGGTCTGGTTGCCGTTCAGCACTATATAGGCGATGGTTCAGTGCCTCGCCTGTGCCCCTTTGAAGAAGTCATCTATGACGAAACATGTAGGGCGTGGCTACACACTGTATGCCATCACGTTGTACGCGCCATGCTTGTTTACACGGGTGTTAGCTCTTTTTGTATGCAGGCTTTTTAACATAGTTTAATATACTCTATGGCGGAGATGTGTTCTCTGCCCCCATAAGTAATAAAGCTTTTTAATTTTACTACACCATCGGAGCCTTTTGCTTTTCTTTGCACTCACGGCCCTCCGGACTAGTGGGTGCTTCTCCCTAGGCTGACGCGCTAGAGTTGCCTCCCCTTGAAATGCTGTATACATCTGTGGATCCAGACGCTGTCATCCATCTGTCCCTGCAGAGGGCTGTATCTGCATGCACATATGACCTTGCTATTAAGGAGGACCACCATTTCTGGTAAGGGTCCAATTTTATTGTCACCTGGATTCACCGTCTGCCTGGATATCCCTTTACACTCCCTCCTTCCTCTTTCCACTTACATGGGCTGGGTTCGATGAACTGTGGATGTGTGATTCTCCTTCATGGGATTTGTGCGTCCTCTTTGAGCTCTTCATGAATGGACTTAACCTATATTTTATAATTTATACTTTTTATTCACCAGCAATTTATGAACTTTGATCACTGTTTCATTTTTAATATTAATTTTTTATATTTTTGGTCACCTAACCATATGTGCACTTAATTTAATATTGGACTTTATGATTTACTCATAGGCACCTTATGAATTTATTTATTATTGGATTTCATTAACTATTTATAGCTAATATATTAATTTATATTTTTGATCACTTGACTGTAAGCACACTTAGTTTATCCTTCTTAGTTTTATTACACTGATATTAGTGTTTTTTTGTTGCAGCTGCAGTTCGGTGTTTACAATTGTTTGCTTTTTTAGCACATTTTTTTCTTTTATATTTAGTTGAGCAGCAAAGCCCATGTGTACTGTGCACTGTCTGTCTGTTCTACAGGGCTATATACAGAATTTCTAACAGGTTATGGGTCCAGGCATAGCCCAAACACCCACCCAGAGGTAAGCTGCCATAGCCCAGTCATAGCAGGTAGGGATGGGTGAACAGTTTGGCCTGAGCATAAGTTCGGGCTGAACTTTGGTTGTTCAGACGTCCAGTGAACAACAAACATGCGGTGTTCACGGCAAATTTGAAAGCGGTGGAACCCCATTAAAGTCTATGGGACACCTTCAGGTCTGGTATGGATTTTAATGGGAACCCTGCACCAAAATAAAAAAAGGTTTAGAGGTCCCCCCAAAATTCATACCAGAACCTTATCCGAGCACTCAACCTGGCAGGCCGCAGGAAAAGAGGGAAGCATCTTGTCCCCATGTTGATGGGGACAAGGGCCTCATCCGCACAACCCTTGCTCAGTTGTTGTGGGGGTATGTGGGCGAGAGGCTTATAGGAATCTGGGAACTCCCTTTAACAAGGGGACCCCCAGATCCAGGCCTCCCCTATATGAATTGGTAACGAGTACATTGTACCCCTACCAATTCACAAAAATAATGTCAAAAATAGTAAAAATGACAGGAGACACTTTGGGACAAGTCCTTTAATAAAAAAAAAATAAATAAAAATGTCCCGCGATTTAAATCCAACTCATGCCACCCGACAAATCAAAAAAAGAAAAAAAAATGCAACAGCTCCACCTCCATGGAAGGCTTCTGCACACTGCATGCTTCTCCTCGATGACAGCTGTTATATGGTTGAGGGCAGGGCCACCCGGTGACATAAACGGGTGACCCCGCCTTCCTCTAATGTCACATGGCATCAGAGGGGGGGTGGGGTCACCGTTTACTTCACCGGGTGGCCCTGTCATCACGAAGAAGCATGCAGTGTGCGGGAGCCTCCCATGGAGGCGGAACTGTTGCATTTTTGGTTGGTCGGGTGACGTGGGATGGATTTACATCGTGGGACATTTTTATTTTTTAATAAAGGACTTTTCCCAAAGGGTCTCCTGTCATTTTTACTATTTTTTTTACTATTTTTGACACCTTTTTTGTGAATTGGTAGGGGTACAATGTACCCACTACCAATTCACATGGGGGGCGGGATCTGGGGGTCCCCTTGTTAAAGGGGGCTTCCAGATTCAGATAAGCCCCCCACCCACAGACCCCCACAACCACTGGGCAAGGGTTGTGGGGATGAGGCCCTTGTCCCCATCAACATGGGGACAAGGTGCTTTGGGGGCCACTCCAAGGCATCCTCCCCATGTTCAGGGCATGTGGCCTGGTATGGTCCAGGAGAGGGCGCACTCTCTCGTGTCCTCCTCTTTGCCTGTGGCCTGCCAGGTTGCGTGCTCGGATAAGGGTCTGGTATGGATTTTGGGGGGGACCCCTATGCCACTTTTTAAAATTTTGGCACAGGGTACCCCTTAAAATCCATACCAGACCTGAAGATTCTTGTAAAGATGGGTTCCCCTAAGCGGACTTTTAAGGCACTTTTAAGAAATTACAAGTATTGAAGAAGTATAGCAAAATATTAAAAGTTAATGAATTTTATTTTAATTGTATTAAAACATTGTGTACATTATTTTCAATGAAACATTAGCATATTGAAAAAGTTCATTACTGTCACCACACAGTGAATTTAAGAAGAGGCTCTTTTCACACCCAACGCATTTCGGGATATACAGTATTTTAGTCCTTCTTCAGGGGTGTAGAAGAGAAGAAAAGAGAAGTTCATCTGGGGTAATTAAAATGTAGAATAATAAGTAAATTACCACGACATGTAGATACATACAGTTATCCACTTGAAGTTAAATAATCGACATATTACTTACATAGTATTTGGAAGTGGAGTAATTATTGGTATATTTCATTAAATTGCATTAGGAACCTGAGGTTAAGATAGCATTGGACAATTAATGCTGGTGGGGTTGCTGTCCCTTTAACACCATGGTCATCATAAAGTAATATGGGAGTATATCACTTAATAGTAACCTCATTCAGAGGGTGTTTTCTCCCACGTTCCGCGGATGCGTATCGGCCAGAGTGGTATACTGAGGCAAACAATGGAATCCCTGAGAGTAAAGAAGAAATTAAGATAAGTCTAAACAGGTTTTAGTGAACGTTGAAGAGTAAAAATGGAATTGAAAATAGAGTATAGGGCATGAGATAAAAAATTGTTACATAAATACCATATATCGGATGTAGGTTGGTGCGAGTATAGTAAGAAATGATTGCCAGTCAAGTTGGTAACTGAAAGCAAACAGTATATGAAAATTATATAGTGCTATACTGTCAAGAGTAGTTGAGAGTAAATTTAAAAAATAAAAAATAAAAAATAAATAATAAAGAGTAATAATGAATTTGGCAAATGATAAAAGTGGGATTCATGATGTTACCAATGTAGTTATCATTGCAATGTTAAAGTACTGATCAATAGTGACATAGTAAAGTATTCATAATGGGGGCGTTTAAACAGTCAGTATAGATAAATACATATTATATCCCTGATTATCAGCTGTATAGATCAGTATATATATAGTGTCTAAACATATCATATGAATGACTTGTGGTTATAAATACATAATATATCCTTGATTATCAGCTGTACAGATCAATATATATATAATGTCTAGACATATCATATGAATGACTTATAGTTATAGATATCAATAGCATTTGGAAACAGACTGCTGACCAGGGATTATATTGGTAAAAGAGTGAAGTAAAAAATAGCCAGTACAATAAGGTGGAACATTACCTTTTTCTTAGGACAAGTTTAAGTAGACCAGTCACACATCTCAGCATCCAGCATATGCAATGCTCGAGCTGAGAGTGGGAAGATCTGGTATATATATAGGGTGAACTTCCATCAGCTGGCGCAGCTAACCGCGCTCAGCTGGGTGTTGAAGTTCGTTGCCAGGGAGACCTGGACGCTGCCTCCTGGGTCAGGGGTGTGCGGCGTAGCCCCCACCGTGCATGCACGGACGCGAGAACGTTGGAGCGGCGTCACGCACACCCGACCCACTGACACGATTTACCACAGCGGCGGACCAGGCATGTCCACCGGAGTAGTAAGATGGAGGCTGTGGGCGGAGATGTCAAGTGTCCAGCCAGCCTCTCATAGCGCCGCCCAGATAGTGAGTCTGGATGGCTTTCCGTGCCGGGGAACCACTCTGGCCAATCGCACCCAGGGGAAATCTGAAGGGAAAACAAGAGGGATAGTATTAAATAATGGAGACCATGGCCAAAATTTATTCAAGTCAGGGAGATGTAAAGGCACATATATGTGCTAAAAATGTCAGTTTGGATGTTAACATAGGAGCAGCAACATTAATTGATGGTAAAAAGTAAATATACAAAATTATACCTTTTGTGAGCCGGGACTTGAGAATGGGTGGGACTTGATGATAAGAGACAAAATATAATGAGATTGTACATTTTGCAAACAATGACATGAAGACAAACAGAAACAGTTAATGATGGTAGAGATTGTACATTTTCTAAGCAAATGTATATAGCAAATGTAGCAATATGTGGCATGATAAACATGAAGAACAGACACTAGGCACAAATTATTCATTTCATAAGCAAGAATATATAGTGGGCACAGCAGTATGTAACGCAGCAATGTGTAGGATAAACATTAAATCACAAAAATAGGAAAGTATTGGTCATACTGTGTTTCAAGGAGCATATCCATAACCATATACATTTTCACATGTCTAATCACATATTTTATTTTTTTTACCTGAAGATCCCGAAAAAACAGCCATTTTTAAAACTAAAATGAGCACTTTTGGGTATTCATATTAGTGTTCCATAGACTTTAATGGGATTCCGCGGCTTTCGAATTTGCCGCGAACATAATGCTTGTTGTTCGCATCATCCGAACAACCAAAGTTTGACCCGAACTTATGCTTGGGCCGAACCATTCGCCCATCCCTAGTGGGGAACTGTGTCAAACGCTTTTTCTAAATACAAGTATACCACATCCACAGCCACTCCTATGTCTAAGGTTTTACTTACCTTCTTAAAAAGAAATCAGATTTGTCTGAAAACTTCTGTCATGGATCCATGCTGTTTGTTGCTTAAAATATTTTTTTACAGCAAGAACTCAACTATGTGGTCTTTTATTAAACTATCCAGTATCTTTCAAACTACATAACTTAATCTAACAGGTCTATAGTTGCTTGTTAAAGACTTAGATCTCTTTTTAAATATAGGCACCACATTGGCCTTATGCCAATCCAGTGGTTCTATTATAGTCATTAAAGAGTCCCTAAAAACAATTGCTTTGAAATGACAGAGCTAAATTCTTTAAGGATTCATGGGTGTATGCCATCTGTACCCAGTGCTTTATTCACCTTTATGCTGTCTAAATATTTCCGGACCATATCACTTTTGAGCCATTGTGGATCATTTGGGGCTGTGTCAATACCATTCCCATTATAGCCATGAGCTCCCCCATGCTCCTTTGTATACACAGAGCTGAAGAAGGTATTTTACCATCTCAATACTGGGCACTTTCACCCCCTTCCTATCCAGACCATTTTTCATCTTTTAATGCTTTCACATTTTGAATGAGAATTATTCAGTCATGCAACACCATACCCAAATTAAATGTATATCATTTTTTTATTTACACTGGGATTCTTCAAACACTGGGGTTTTTATTTTTTACACTACAAATGAAAAAAAGACAGATTTTTTTTTTTTTTAAATGTGCTTTTCTTAGTTTCTGTTATAAAATTTTGCAAATAAGTATTTTTTATTCAAAGGTTTTGACCAAAATGTATACTGTTACATTTCTTTGGTAAAAATAACGCAAATCAGTGTATATTATTTGGTCTGTATGAAAGTTGCGGGTGATGAGAGGTGAGGGGGAGGCCATCCATTCGTGGCCACCCCCTCCCGATTGCTCCCGGCGAATGAAAATCCTTCCTCTGCCTCTGTAATGTAAACAGAGGGAGAGGAAGTGATGTCATCCCTCCTCGAGCCGGTCTTTTCGTTCCTGCGCCGAGGAAAGAAGACATCAAGTAAGTGCACCAACACTACACTTTCAGTAGAACACGCCAGGCACACTTTTCATCCCCCAGTCACCCCCCGATCACCCCCCCTGATCACCCCCCTGTACCCCCTGTCACAGTGACACCAATAGCAGTTTTTTTTTGCATTGGTGTCAGTTTGTGACAGTTATATGTGTTAGGGCAGTTAGGGTTAGCCCCCTTTAGGTCTGGGGTAGCCCCCTTTAGGTCTAGGGTACCCCCCTAACCCCCCTAATAAAGGTTAACCCCTTGATCACCCCCCAGTGTCGCTAAGCGATCATTTTTCTGATCGCTGTGTTAGTGACACAGGTGACGCTAGTTAGGGAGGTAAGTATATAGGTTCGCCGTCAGTATTTTATAGCGATAGGGACCCCCATATACTACCTACTAAAGGTTTTAACCCCCTGATTGCCCCCTAGTTAACCCTTTCACCAGCGATCACTGTATAAGTGTTACGGGTGACGCTGGTTAGTTAGTTTGTTTTTTATAGTTTATTATAGTTTCAGGGCACCCGCCGTTTATTACCTTATAAAGGTTTAACCCCCTAATTGCGGTGATATAAGTTACGTTTTTAGGATCAGATAAGGTCTGCGTCGCCCCAGGCAGCGTCAGGTTAGCGCCAGTACCGCTAACACCCACGCACGCAGCATACACCTCCCTTAGTGCTATCGTATCTGAATGGATCGATAGCTGATCCGATCAGATCTATACTCCCCAGCAGTTTAGGGTCCCCAAAAATGCAGTGTTAGCGGGATCAGCCCAGATACCTGCTAGCACCTGTGTTTTGCCCCTCGGCCCAGCCCAGCCCACCCAAGTGCAGTATCGATCGATAACTGTCACTTACAAAACACTAAGCACACATAACTGCAGCGTTCGCAGAGTCAGGCCTGATCCCTTCGATCGCTAACAGTTTTCTGGTAGTGTTTTGATACAGTCGCTAACAGTCAGGAGCTTTTTTGCCTGTGAGTCTCACTAGTGTACCCCTAAATTTAGAGCCCAAAATGGAAAATCGAAGGTACACTAGTGAAGAGGCCTACACGTTTCTGAGCATGACAGATAGTGAAGAGGAAGTCACTCATCTGTCAGATTCAGGCTCAGAATACGATCCTGTAGACGACAGTGGTTCCATGACAGATAGCTCTGACGACGGAGTTGTGGTCCCTGCTAAGGTCAGGCGTACCAGACCCCAATCTTCTTCTTCTGTCCTTGAAGTGCAAGAACCACAGGTCCCTCGTATGGAGCAGAGAAGTACTAGTGCCGCTATTCCTTCTGGTGAACTGGCAAGCACCAGCGGCCTAGTACACCCTGGTCGTACATCCAGCACTGCAGTAACACTTGGTGACGTGGCGAGTCCCATAAGTGCAGTTCAAGCTGGCGAGGTGGCAAGCACAAGTAGTGTCCCGCTGCCACCAAGAAGACAAATACAGGCCCGTTGTGCCCATAGTGCCCTTCCTGCTGCATTCGCCAATCCGAATTGGGAACCCACCACTTCTGCAGCACCCGTACTTCCCCCATTCACTGGCCAACCCAGAATTCAGGTGGAAACAGTTGATTTTACGCCACTGGATTTTTATTTTTCACCGAAGATCTCTATAGATCTATTGTGGACCAAAGCAATTTGTACGCTGGTCAACACATCGCCACTATTCCCCAGTCCTCCCTTGCCAGAGACTGGAAACCAATTACGGTTTCTGAATTTAAGCTCTTTCTGGGCCTTTCCCTCAACATGGGCATAAATAAAAAGAGTGAGTTGCGGTCATATTGGTCCACTGACCCAATTTACCATATGCCCGTGTTCTCTGCCTCCATGGCCAGGGCATGATACGAGCAGATTTTGCGGTTCATGCACTTCAACGACAATGAACTCTGTCATCCTCGTGGAGACCCTGGATACGATCGGCTCTACAAAATTCGGCCCCTCGTAAACCACTTCAACCAACGTTTTGCAGACTTGGTTACTCTCCATCAAGTTGTCTGCGTTGATGAGTCCCTGATTAAATTTTCTGGCCGCTTGTCATTCAAACAGTACCTTCCCAGCAAGCGTGCCAGATACGGGGTCAAGATGTATAAGCTCTGTGACAGGGCCACAGGCTATACATGTAGTTTTTTGGTTTACGAGGGCAAAGATAGTCACGTAGAGCTGACAAACTGCCCTGACTACATAGGAAGCGCTGGCAAGATAGTGTGGGACTTGGTGTCACCCTTATTCGGAAAGGGGTACCACTTGTACGTGGACAATTATTACACAAGCGTGCCACTTTTTAGCCACCTTTTTGATCATCAGACTGGAGCATGTGGCACCGTGCGACCTAATCGCCGGGGCTTTCCCCAGCGGCTTGTAGATTCCCGTCTTAGGCTGGGGGAGAGAGCCTGCTTGCAGTGTAATAACTTGCTCGCTATGAAGTCGAGGGACAATAAGAATGTTTTTGTTCTTACCTCCCTTCATGCAGACACGACGGTCCAAATTACTACGTCGACAGGTGTTGTGGAGAAACCCCTCTGTATCCACGAATATAACCTAAATATACAACAAAAAATAGTTGTTGTTTTATTGTTCTCTCTCTATTCTCTCTCTATTATTCTGCTCTTTTTTATTGTATTCTATACTGCAATGTTTTATTATGTTTTTATCATGTTTGCTTTATAGGTATGCAATTTTTTTATATTTTGTTTTTTTATTGTTAACCACTTTTTTGTTTTCAGGTACGCCATTCAGCTGCAGAGCGGATTTATTTATCTTGACAGCAACAGCGTTTGCTCCCACAATACATAAAGCCGTGACTCCAGCGCTGTCGGAGGTGATTTCACCACCACAGTTACATACTTCAGCATATATGCCAAAGCGTGGGGGCAGCAGTGGGTGGAGGAGCGATTTGCTCCTGCCTTTTGTGGGAGGATGCCCCCATGCTTCGGCATATATATATTTTAGGTAGGCACAGGTTGCGTTAAATGTTTTATTTTTTACTATGTTTTTTTTGTATTTGCTTTGCAGGTATGGTAAGTATTACTGTTATACTGTAATGTTACTTTGTTTTTTTGTTAACCATCATTTGCTTAGCAGGTACGCCATTCAGTTGCAGCACGGATTTATTTATCTTGACAGCAACAGCGTTTGCACCCACGATACATAAAGCCGTGACTCCAGCGCTGTCGGAGGTGATTTTACCACCACAGTTACATACTTCAGCATATATGCCGAAGCGTGGGGGCAGCAGAGGGCGGAGGAGCGATTTGCTCCTAACTTTTGTGGGAGGATGCCCCCATGCTTCGGCATATATGTACGGTGCATGTATGCCCATCATTAGAAGTGGGTAGATGAAGGGAGGTATTCTAATGGTGGGCATACCCACCGATCAATATCTTTTTTTTTCGTTCAGCCCACAGGCTGCATGAAAAAAAAGTTTACAATATATGCCCAACAAAGACCAGCAATGTACTGGTATGTTGCTGGACTTTGAGTGGTTATACCAGAATGATGCCTGCATATTTAGGTATCATCTTGGAATCATTCTTTTCAGCCAGCGGTCGGCTTTCATGTAAAAGCAATCCTATTGGCTAATTAGCCTCTAGACTGCTTTTACAAGCAGTGGGAGGGAATGCCCCCCCCACCATCTTCCATGTTTTTCTCTGGCTCTCCTGTCTCAACAGGGAACCTGAGAATGCAGCCGGTGATTCAGCCAGCTGACCATAGAGCTGATCAGAGACCAGAATGGCTCCAAACATCTCTATGGCCTAAGAAACCGGAAGCTATGAGCATTTCATGACTTAGATTTCGCCGGATGTAAACAGCGCCATTGGGAAATTGGGAAAGCATTTTATCACACCGATCTTGGTGTGGTCAGATGCTTTGAGGGCAAAAGAGAGCTCTAGGGTGTAATAGACCCCAATTTTTTCAAAAAAGAGTACCTGTCACTACCTATTGCTATCATAGGGGATATTTACATTCCCTGAGATAACAATCAAAATGATTAAAAAAAAAAATGAAAGGAACAGTTTAAAAATAAGATAAAAAAGCAAAAAAAATAATAAAGGAAAAAAAAAAAAAGCACCCCTGTCCCCCCTGCTCTCGCGCAAAGGCGAATGCAAGTGTCGGTCTGAGTAGCTTTGGGTGTCTATTTTCCAAAACGGGGTCATTTGGGGGGGTTTTGTGCCATCTTGGCATTTTATGGCCTTCAAAACTGTGATAGGTAGTGAGGAGTGAAATCAAAAATTTACGCCCTTAGAAATCCTGAAGGCGGTGCTTGGTTTTCGGGGCCCCGTACGCGGCTACACTCCCAAAAAGTCCTAAACATGTGGTATCCCCGTACTCAGGAGAAGCAGCAGAATGTATTTTGGGGTGTAATTCCACATATGCCCATGGCATGTTTGAGCAATATATCATTTAGTGACAACTTTGTGCAAAAAAAAATGTGTCACTTTCCCGCCAACTTGTGTCAAAAAATAAAATATTCCATAGACTCAACATGCCTCTCAGCAAATAGCTTGGGGTGTCTACTTTCCAAAATGGGGTCATTTGGGGGGGGGTTGTGCCATCTGGGCATTTTATGGCCTTCAGAACTGTGATAGGTAGTGAGGAGTGAAATCAAAAATTTACGCCCTTAGAAATACTGAAGGCAGTGATTGCTTTTCGGGGCCCCGTACGCCGCTAGGCTCCCAAAAAGTCCCACACATGTGGTATCCCCGTATTCAGGAGAAGCAGCTGAATGTATTTTGGGGTGCAATTCCACATATGTCCATGGCCTGTGTGAGCAATATATCATTTAGTGACAACTTTTTGTAATTTTTTTTTTTTGTCATTATTCAATCACTTGGGACAAAAAAAATAAATATTAAATGGGCTCAACATGCCTCTCAGCAATTTCCTTGGAGTTTCTAATTTCCAAAATGGAGTCATTTGGGGGGGTTTTGTACTGCCTTGCCATTTTAGCACCTCAAGAAATGACATAGGCAGTCATAAACTAAAAGCTGAAAATGTACCCTAGTTTGTAGACGCTATAACTTTTGCACAAACCAATAAATATACGCTTATTGACATTTTTTTTACCAAAGACATGTGGCCAAATACATTTTGGCCTAAATGTATGACTAAAATTGAGTTTATTGGATTTTTTTTATAACAAAAAGTAGAAAATATCATTTTTTTTCAACATTTTCGGTCTTTTTCTGTTTATAGCGCAATAAATAAAAACCGCATAGGTGATCAAATACCATCAAAAGAAAGCTCTATTTGTGGGAAGAAAAGGACACAAATTTTGTTTGGGTACAGCATTGCATGACTGCGCAATTAGCAGTTAAAGCGACGCAGTGCCAAATTGTAAATAGTGCTCTGGTCAGGAAGGGGGTAAATCCTTCTGGGGCTGAAGTGGTTAAGACATTTAATAATTTTTTTCTCTCAAAAATGTCACCTTAAAAAGTTACTTCTCACACACGGCATAGGCATACTTGCAATTGCACCCCAAAACACATTCTGCTACTCATCCTGAGTATGGTGATACCACATGTGTGAGACTTTTTTACAGCTTGGTCACTAGGGATGAGCCAAACAACCCCCCCCGGGTTCGGTTCAGAGCAGAACATTTTTTAGAACACGCAAACACCGTTAAAGTCTATGGGACACGAACGTGAAAAATCAAAAGTGCTAATTTTAAAGCGATACGGATGTTATCCCTGCACTGGGGTGGATCTGCCCAGGTATAAACTGAAAGTTGGAACATTGCGCTTGAGTGGGGTCCGCCTTGTTGAAGCGAAATGGAAAATAAGCCCTGTGAATGATCTTGAATTGCGTTTCCCTCCAAGTTTCGGAAGCGGTAAGATTGCGGACAGTTTTGTATCCCTCAAGGATTTTTTCTGGCAGAGACTCATCTTCTAATATGTGTGACCACTTTTGAAAGGGTTTGAGAGCATATTTCCATGTTTGATGTTGTATGAGACAGGAGTAAATATTGGAGATGGAGTAATTATTGCTTTTGAGGAGAGTATCAATGCAGGATGTTTCAAGTGGATTGGTATTGGGACCAGAGCATGATTTGAGATAGGTGATGAGTTGGTGATGAAAAAAAACATGAGTTGGTGGTAGGGAGTACTCCCGCATCAGGGTTTGAAAGGGTTTGAATTTGCCAGGCTTGTTGAGATAGAAAGACGAGACATCAGTGAGGCCTTTAAGTTTCCATTGGCCAAAAGCTTTATGGATGATAGATGGAAGAAACATAGGGTTGCCTTGTATTTTGAGGTACTTGGAGATGCTGGATGGCAGTTTAAGCAGCTTTCTTACTTCTCTCCAAGCAATGACCGTATCCTTAATAAGTACACTTGTTTTGAGGTGGGGGGGTAATGCATTGGGATTGGAATGGAGGATGGCAGAAAGGTCATATGGGTGCACCATAGCCTCTTCTAAGGATAAGTTAGAATATTTAGAACCTCCAGTTAACCAGTCTAGGCCCTGTCTAAGTAAACATGCCAGGTTGTAGAAGTGCATGTTGGACAGTCCCGCCCCGCCCTCGCCCTTCAGGAGACATAGTTTCTGCAGCGCTATGCAAGGTTTCTTGCGAGACCATATGAAGGCAGTTAGGGCCTTCTGGAGTTTTTGGATATCTGAATGTTTAATTAGAAGAGGTATGGTCTGCATTGGGTAAAGCAAGCGTGCAAAAGATACCATTTTGAAAAGGTGGCATCTCCCAAAGAGCGAGAGAGGTAGGGTCCCCCAAGCCTCCAACTCCTTCACAATTTTGGCTATCAAAGGGGGGTAATTCAATGAGTACAGAGAGGATGGTTCACGTCCTATTTTAATACCAAAGTATGTAATATGTTGGTTGGCTATGGCCAGGGGGGATAGGTGTTTCCATTTACTGGAGAGATGGGGGTGCAATGGGAGGATCTCACTCTTATCTAAATTAATTCTGAATCCCGAGCAAAGTCGGAAATCTGTGAAAACTTGTTTGAGTCTGTCAAAGTCTGCTATAGGGTCAGTAGAGAATAATAGTATGTCATCTGCAAATAGTGCCGAACGGAGAGTGTGGTTATTTAGAGTGATGCCACTGATTCCATCAACTGAATTTAACATTCTGGACAGGGGTTCGATTGCTAGATTAAACAGGGGTGAAGACAGGGGGCAGCCCTGTCTCGTTCCTTTTGTTAATGGAATCGTGTCTGAAATAAAATCAGGGGTAACAAGACGTGCGGTAGGGGATGCGTACATTTGTAGAAGGAATCGCATAATCTGGCCTGAGAATCCAAATTGTGTCATCACTCTAAAAAGCCAGGGGAAACTGATGTTGTCAAAGGCTTTTTCCGCGTCCAAGGACATGATGGCAATGTCTTGGTTAGGGTGGGTTTTAGCATATTCCAGAGCCATTAATACTTTGCGAATATTTAGGGTAGCTGATCTCCCCGAAACAAAGCCAGATTGGGCTGGGTGTAATAAAGATGGCAGTAGGGGAGCTAGACGTGACGCAATTATTTTGGATAGGATTTTGACATCGACATTAATTAACGATATCGGTCGGTATGATCCTGGTAATAGGGGATCTTTCCCTTTCTTAGAGATTAGTTTGATGTGGGCCTATGTTCCCGTAGGAAGATAGGGCCCTCCGTCCCACATGGCTGTATATACATGTTTTAAGGTATCTGGAATAAATTCCCTGGTCATTTTATAAAATTCGGCGGTGTATCCGTCGGGTCCCGGGGCTTTGGCCGAGGCCATGCCTTTGATCGTATATCGGATATCGTCGACAGTAATGGGGGCATTAATGGTCTCCAATTGTGTATGGTGGAGTTTGGGCAGACGTATTTTGTCAAGCAGAGAGTCAGTAGTAGGTAAGTCAGTCGGGTCAGCTTTGTATAGATTAGTGTAGTATTCCACAAGTAGTTTGCTAATCTCAGCCGGGGAGGTGACCAGAGAGCCTGTCTTAGCTCTAAGAGCAGAGATACGGGTAGGACGTCTAGGTCCTGAGCACATCTTGGCCAGG